>NC_135536.1:169050281-169358812 GCF_045843805.1 Urocitellus parryii | reverse complement strand
CCCCTGGGTGTGCTATACAAGTCAGATATTATAGATGTGTTAATTGAAGTTGAAGAGGAAGCCTTTGGGGGTTTTGACCTTGAAGTTTTTCCGAAACCCACTAAGCTCCAGGCCACTGTGGCCAACCCACAACAATTTAAAACTGCACGGAACTCTGCTGAAAATCAGGGATTTCATTCTGGTATTCCAAGGTTTTGGGAATTGGCCTGCCTAATGTCACATAACTGCAAACCCCTGGATTCCCTTGCATTCTTGTCCCAAGGGCATATTCTCAGCCCTTCCTCCCAAAGCCCAGCCCAAACATCCTGCTTTCTGCCCAGCTTTCTTTACCTAATCACATCTGAGAACCAGTATCTAGGGTCTCACCTCCACACACACAATGCTCCAGCCTCATCTCCTCCTAATCTCCTCTATCCCAAATTGTCTTTTTTTTTTTCTTTTGGTAGCAGGGATTGAACCCAGGGGCACTTGATCATTGAGCCACATCCCCAGCCCTATTTTGTATTTTAGTTCAAGACAGAGTCTCACTGAGTTGCTTTGCGTCTTGCCATTGCTAGGGCTGGCTTTGAACTCGCCATCCTCCTGCCTCAGCCTCCAGAGCCGTTAGGATTACAGGCCTGCGCCACTGCACCCAGCCAAACTGTCTTCTTTAAAACAGGTTTAGAAGTGGTAAGAAAAATGTAGCTCCATGGTAGAGCACCTGCCTCGCATGCATGAGGTCCCAGATTCCATCCCCAGTACTGGAAGAAAAAAAAAAAAAGGAGTAAGAAAAGCAGGTTCATATCTCCCCACCTGAAATTTTTTCCACCTTGTCAAAAGGCTGAGATCAGGTGATCCAGGGTAAAGCAGGTGACTGCCTGGCCTCAAGGTCTCCATCCTGTGGCCATAACCTCTTCCAGATAAGCATTCCACCTTGTTTCCATGCCCAAATCAGAGAAGCCACCCCTCTGCCCAAGTTGGGGCTCACCTTCACCTGAAACCACCTTGCTTTTCTGCCTAACCTGCGGGCCCTTGTTCATTTCTATGCCCTACACACTCAGAATGTCCTTGTCGTTTAATAAGATGTGGTGTTGTTTGTGGGATTTTTTTCCCCCAATGCTGGGACATGAACCCAGGGCCTCACCTATACTAGGCAAGTGCCCTATCACTGAGCTATACCCCCAACGCTTAAATGAAAAATTTAAGGTTATAATGAAAAGTCTTTAAGGAATGTAACTGGGAGTATTTGAGAAATTAATGGCTCTTTTTTCATGTCATTTTAAGGTTGTGGCTCATCAGAGGTAAATCAGAGCACCTTTTCTTTTTCTTTTTTCCATTTCTTTTCAATGCTGGGGAATTGAACCCAGGGCCTCGGTTTTGCTAGGAAAGCACCATACCACTGTGCAACCTCCCGAGCCTTTTCTTTGTCCCCTTTCCACTCAACCGTAGCAAGGCAGGAGAGCCTAGCAGCTTTCCTTCTAAACTTTCCTTCTGAACTTTGTGTGTTAGACTATCCATTTGAAAAATTAAAATGCACAAAAATATCTAGGAAAATATCAAGCACCAAAAAAAATTGTTCAAGGGGAAATAGAAAACCTGAGCACACTTCTGCATTAATGAAATTGAATCTGAAATTGAAATTCTAGCCACAAAACACTTTACAAGTCCAGATGTTCTCAAGGGTAACTTTTATAGTCATCAAGGAACAGAAACCCTCTATCTTATCCAAACTAAGAAACAAGATCTAACAACTTGTTTAAGGCCAATGTCATTAGCTGCTGCCAGTAGACCTTAAACCAGAAAGGACAGTGAAAGATGGAAACTAATAGTTCAGCTACGCTCACATGGAGGCAACAATTAGGAATAAAACATTAGCTAGTCAAAAGCAGAAATGTGCAAAATAAACATTGCCAAGTAGTATTCATCTCAGGAAGACAAGGATATTATTTTACCATTAGGAAGTAGCAAGATAATTTATACAGCTAAAGAGTAAACAAGCAAAAACCATATGATTGTCTCCATAGATTCAGATAAATCTGTTGAGGAGTCAACCAGAATTTTATGAAAGCTATTAATTAGTCTTCATGTGGGTTCCCCTAGAAGCAGACACTGAACTAGAGTTCAAATGTGAATAGTCAAGAATCTTTGCGGGGGCTGGGGATGTGGCTCAAGAGGTAGCACACTCGCCTGGCATGCACAGGGCCCTGCGTTCAATCCTCAGCATCACATAAAAATAAAATAAAGATGTTGTGTCCACCAAAAACTAAAAAATAAATATTTAAAAAAATTCTCTCTCTCTCTCTCAAAAAAAAAAAAAAAAAAGAACCTTTGGGGAACATTCAAGATTCAAACTATAGCATAGTCCTGATAACAAGAACTATCAAACAAGATTCTTCCAGAACCACCATCTGGCATACGAAAAACTTCTGTAAGGATGCGTATCCATCAGCTGCTTGTCCAGCTTTGATGCCACCCTTGTAATTGATCCTTGTAGCCAAGGATAATTGATTCAAAAGAATTTAGATAATCTTTCTCATTTTGTCCTTAAAAACTCCCTCTTACCAGACGTGCAGTGGTGCACACCTGTGATCCAGTGGCTCAGGAAGCTGAAGCAAGTTCAAAGCCAGCCTCAGCAACATCGAGACACTAAGCAACTCAGTGAGACCCTGTCTCTAACTGAAATACAAAATAGGGCTGGGGAATGTGGCTCAGTGGTTGAGTATCCCTGAGTTCAATCCCCAGTACCTAAAAATAAATAAACAAATTCTAGGTGGATTAAAAGTAATATAGGGGCTGGGGTTGTGGCTCAGTGGTAGAGCGCTTGCCTAGCATGTGTGAAGCACTGGGTTCAATCCTCAGCACCACCTATAAATAAATTAATCAAATAAATGTTCATTGCCAATTAAAAATAAATAAGTAAATAATGTAGTAAAGCTTTTAGAAGGACTGGAGCTGTAGCTCAGTGGTAGAGTGCCTGCCTTGCATGTGTGAGGCACTGGGTTTGATCCTCAGCACCACATAAAAATAAACAAAGATATGGCCATCTACAACTAAAAAAAAATAAAAAATAAAGCTTTTAGAAGAAAATACTGAAGTGTTTTTGGGCTTCTGTATAGGGAAAAAGATTCATTATTATCTAATTCAACTAAATTAAAATTTAAAGTTTTATAGAGACCCACTGAAAACTCTTGTACAGTCATGGAAAAAATCATATAAAATTAGAAGAAAAGCTACAAATTAGACAATAATTCTATATATGTATATGTATATATGTATGTACACACATGCACACACACACACACACACACACACACACACATATATATATATATATATATATATACTTCAAAACTCTATAGTACACAGAAAATACATACAATTTTATCTGTGAATTTTAAAATTGTTTTTTAGTTGTGTGAACGTTTATTTTATTCATACATGTGGTACTGAGAATCAAACCCAGTGTCTCACATATGCTACGCAAGTGCTCCACCACTGAGCCACAACCCCAGCGCAATCTGTGAATTAAAAAAAAAAAAATTAAAAAGACACTATAACTCAAATGTTTTATGTAAGGGAAAAAATAAATCTGAAGCAAATTTGTCCAAATGCCAACATTTGTTTATCTGAGTTCTAAGTTCCTAAGTGTTTGTTCTATTATTTTCATGTGTCTTTGGATGCTTAGATTTCTTAATTGCTATAGTTTGGATTAGTGGCTCCCAAAGTCCCATGTGTTAAAAGGCTTGGTCGCCAGGTGGGAGGTGACCTTTAGGAGGTGGGGCCTAGCGGGAGGCAGTTAGGTCATTGGGGGTGTGCCACTTCCTGTCTTTTCACTTCACAACTTCCATGAAGTGAGCAGCTTTGCTCTTCTATGTATTTGCCACCATGATGGTCTGCCTTCCCAGCAGGCCCAAAGGCAACAGGACAGTAACATGGGTTTATTTGATGCTTTGATTATATCCCTTGTCACTTTGAAACTTATATATGTTTTTTTTTCTTTTTCCCAACTTTCTTTTCCCTGACCTTCTCCTCCCTGACCCGCGCCCTCCCCCATCTTCTCCTTCCTGATCTCTCCTCCCTAATCTCATTTTCTCTCAATCACCTCTTTAAAAAACCACTGTTCCCCAGGGTGGGCAGAATCACAGGCTCTGGGGCAGGAGTCCCCCGTGTTTCTTCTTCGATAGCAAAGCAATAAAACATTTTCCTTTTTCTCAAGATCTTGTCTTTGTTATTGGATTGGTGTCCAGGACAAGGAAGGAACTTTCAGTTTCAGGACCAAGGGACTATGGTCTGAAACCTCCAAAACCATGAGCTCAAATACATCTTTCCTCCTTCTAAGTTGTTTATCTCAGATATGTTGTTCCAGGGATGAAAAGCTAATACGTTAATACATTAAAAAGAAAAAAAAAAAGAGCTGTGAAATTTCATCTGAAGCAGGACTTCTCAAGCTTTGATGCACATATGAATCCCCTGGGGATCTTGTTAAAAGGCAGATGTTGGTTCATGGGGCTTGGAGTGGGGCTGGAGGGTCTGCATCCAACAAGAGGTGGGATGCTGTTGGTTCCAGGGCCCCACTTTGAGAGGTAGCGTTCTAGAAAACTCTGTCCCAGGCCTCATGAAGTGGAAGTGAGGGGCCCAGCCCGGAAGAGTGGTTATGAGGCACAGACAGAGGAGGGTGCAGATGCTGAGGGCGCCTGCAGCTTTCCTGCCTATTTTAGGACATGCTAGAAGCTTGGTGTGTCCTAAAAACCTTCTTTCAGTCTCTCCCCAGCTGCCTCTAGTGGGATTTTTTTTTTTTAAGCTTGCTATCCTTTTTAACCTCCTTCCTATCTTTTTATTCTTAACTTTTCATCATGGTAGGTTTAGATTCCAGTTTTTATCTTTTCAGCCTTTGCAAACCTTTGTTCATTGTCCTTTAGCTGTGTGCTCGACCTTCATTGTTCTTTTTTAAATTCCTAATCTAGCTTTTGGAGGATTTTAAGATACAGTCTTATCTTGCTTCCCCCCACTCACCCCTTGCCTTCTATGCCTTCCACATAAATTGTCACCAGTATCTTTTTATTTTCATTCACTACCTTCCCAGCCCTTCTTTCTTGCTCAATTTTCTTCTCTTTTCTTTGTCCTTGCTCTATTTCTGTTTTCCTTATTCTCTTTCTAACTCTTTTGATTTAATCCTCATTGTTTTATTTATTTATTCATTTAGCAGTACCGAACCCAGATTGAACCCAGGGCTACATCCCAGCTACATCACCGAGCTACATCTGAGCTACTGTATCACCGAGCTACATCCCAGCCCTTTTTATTTTGACATAGACTTCTGCTAAGTTGCGGAGACTGGCCTCAAACTTGCAATCCTCCTGCCTCTGCCTCCCAAGGAGCTGGGACTGTGCCAGTCTAATCCTCATTGCTTTCATTGTCACTAATAATGCCTCATTGAGGAATGACCAACCAGGAATGCCTTCTAGTTGACAGCAGGACTTTGGCACCTGGTTCTTTGATTTCAAAATGTGCCTCCAATCCTGTTCATGGGGATTGGATTAGTAGCTGAACTTCTCTGTGCTTTAGATTCTTCACGTGTCAAATAATACCTACCTCACAGGGTTATAAGAAAAATGAAATGTGTTGCTACACTAAGACAGGGTCCTGCTCAAATAAGTACTGCAGATAAGTTAGCTGTGTTTTGTTTTGAGTATGGAATGTCCCCTAAAGTCTCATGTGCTCAGAGGTGGGGCTTTGGGAAAGTGATTAGATGGTGAAGACTCTGACCTCATCAGTGGATTAATCCATTGATGGCTGAATGCACGGTGGGACCTAGCTGAATGGGAGGTGGGTCATGGGGGTGTGCACTGGAAGGGTTTATCTTCTTCCCACCCCTTCCCCTTCTTCCCTTCTCAGTTGCCATGAGCTGAGCAATTTTCTCTGCCATGGTCTTCTGCCTTCACGTTTCTGCAATGGAGTCAGCCAACCATGGCTGAGAGCTCTAACACTGAGTCTTTCTCCTCTGAGTTATTCTTGTCAGGTATTTTGGTCATAGCAACAAAACGCTGACTAGGTATTGAATCTCCAAGATGGCTCCCAATGATCCTCACCTCCTGGTATTACAGTCATTGTGCAGGTCTCTTTCCTATTGAATGTGAGGAAAGTGGCTGGTAAAATAAATAGGATGTTGCAGAAAAGATGGTAGATGGCTTCTGTTTCTTGGACCACTTTTTTTTTTTTTTTTTTTTTTTTTAGGTGCTAAGGATTAAACCCAGGGCCTTGCACATGCTAGCCAAGCTCTACCACGGAGCTACACCCCCCAGCCTTGAATTACTCATTTTGAAGGAAGCCAGATGCTATGTCCTGGGGAACTGAGGCCTTCTGCCAACAGCCGTGGGAGTAAGCCATCTCAGAAGTGTATTCTCACAGCCCATTAAGTTTCCAGGTGATGGCTGTCCCCTGCCACAGCTGCTGTTTTGACTGTACCCTCCTGAGAGACAAGGCAGAAGTGCCAAGATAACCCATCCCCAAATTCCTGGCCCACTCACAGAAACGTTTATTGTAGTGTTAAGTTGCTAAATTTGGAGGTAATTTATTATGCATTAAGAGATAAATTTTACATATATTTATTAAATTTTCTGAGTTCATTTTTTAAATAAAGGTTATTATTTTCTAAGAAACTCACATTTTTAATGTAGACTTTCATCATCATTTTCAACCCCCATTTTTTAGTGGTGCATTAAAGTTATATATACTAACTCCTTTTTCTTTATTTTTTTTTTAATATTTATTTTTTTTAGTTGTGGGCGGACACAACTACTTCATTTTTAAAAAATATTTATTTTTTAGTTATAGTTGGACAAAATATCTTTATTTATTTATTTTTTATGTGGTGTTGGGGATCGAACCCAGGGCCTCTCCTGTGCTAGGCGAGCTCTCTACTGCTGAGCCACAACCCCAACCCCTAACCCCTATTTCTTTTAGGATTTATTTTCACATAGACTGGGAATGGGGTGAAGGACAGAGCCGTTTTTATTTCCAGTTTCTCTTTGGCTCCCTGGGACTATTTGGCTGGGATAAAGAATGACCTTGAAAGATTCTCACATCCTTAGGAGCCTGGGAAAATAACTGCTTCTGTTTGCCACAGGACCATAGACCCCAACAATCACACTTGATTGGCTGAGACTTGCGGGTATGGTGTTGACATCTCCAAGCCCTCAAGTCTCATGCAAGGAACTGCATATCATGATGTCCATGTGTTGTTCAGATGAAGGGGTGACAAACTACTGAGACTCCAAAGAGGCTGGAGAGGAGCCAGAAGGTATGATCTGGGGTCTCTGGGAATCAGCTCAGTCAGGGTTTGGTGGTCACATCGTGCCAGGGAGGGTCCATCCATTGAAGAGTTGTTTCAGGAGCTTAAAAGAGACTCCTGGATTCCCTCTTGTGTCCATCAACTCCATCCTTGGTGCCTAGACCACTCTAGTGGGGTGGAGGTGCTCCTGACTTTTGAGGCCATCTTTGCTTCCCTGGGGAACTTGGGGAGGCATCTTGGGACTGCTTAAGGGTCTGGCATGCAATTCTTAGCAGCACAGAATTGTGATAAGGGGCATGAGCTCTGGAGTTCACATTAGAGACTCTGCCTCTCACAAACTGTGTGTCCTTGGAAATCACTTAACCTCTTTGTGCTTCAGTAGCTTCTCTGTATGAAGGCAAAAACTGGGCTTGTTTCATAAGATGCATGTGAGGTTTAAAGGTGGTAAAATATGTGGAATGGGACCTGGTCCAGGTAAATTCTCGGTCTCCATTACTCATCCTTCGAGACATGTTGGATGGTTCTCGGGCTGCACTGCAGATCACTAATTTCAGAATCTCTGGGGAAGGAGACCAGGTGTTTCTGAAGCCCCCCAGGTGATTCCATTGGTTCCATTGTACATGGAAGGAAAACTACTACTGCCTTAGGGAGACTTTCGTTTCACACTGATAAATTCTGGATTTGATGAAATATTCCTTTCCAAATTTCCATTGGGCCATTTGGGAAGACACCCACACATACACTTTTATTTTTCTTTAGTACCAAGGATTGAGCCCAGGGTCTTCTGCATACTAGGAGAGTGCTCTGCCACTGAGCTATAGCCCCAGCTCCTTTTTCCTAGAATTTATTTTGAGACAAGATCTCACTAAATTACTGAGGCTACTCTTAAATGAGAGATCCTCCTATCTCAGCCTCTCAAGTAGCTGAGATTACAAGCATTAGCCACCACACCCAACTTGAAGGACTCTCTTGTTGGAAGTTTTTTTATCTCATGTTTGACAAAACCATTCCTCATCTTACCTTCCAAGCTGCAAATCCTACCAAGGTTCAGGAGTAAATTAGTTTCCATAACTGTGTCCAGATAGAGGAAAAGTTCTCATTGACTCACCTCACCCACTTTCTAGCTCCCTCTTTGGAGGAGGCCACTTCCCAGGAGACATTCCTGGAAAAATTCTCCTTTGGTGTCTCCAAAGAATTCAGCTCCTCCTGCCCCTGCCCAAAAAAGAATTCAGTCCCCAAACAACAAACCTCTTCTTTATGGTCGACTTTAATGTGCCAATAAAAAATACTGAAAAGAAATAATTTAGTTCCCTAGCACAAGTGCCACCAATGAAAGAATCCTTCTCCTACTAAGGAATGATTAGGGTCCACAATATAAAATTATTGAAAAGAGGGCACCAGACAGGCATGGTGGTGCATGCCTGTAGTCGAGAGGCTCAGGAGGCTGAGACAAGAAGATTGCAAGTTCAAGGACCTCAGCAGTTTAGTGAGGCCTAAGCAATTTAGTGAGACTCTGTCTCTAAATAAAAAATAAAAAGGGCTGGGGATGTGGCTCAGTGGTTAAGCGCCTCTGGCTTTGGTCCCTAATTAAAAGAAAAAAATACACACACACACACACATATATACATTTTATCCTAAACTTGGTTTTATAGTTTGGAAATCCTAATATTTTGCCTCTTTTCTAAACACATTGAGAATAAGAGACCTAAAACTATGAATATGGGAAGAGGGAGGAATGCTTTAAAATCAGACCTGGAATCCATCAGTTTTATACATCACGCTAACGGAATAAAAAATAAAAGCAACATGATCATCTTAATGCAGAAAAAAGCACTTGATGAAATTTAATACCCTTTCATGACAAATACACTCACCAAACCAGTGATAGAAGGCAACTACCACAGCATCATCAAAGCTGTTTATGAAAACACCACAGTAAACATCCTACTCAATGGTGAAAGATGGAAAGTTTTTCCTCTAAGATCAGGAACAAGACAAGGGTGCCTGCTTTCACCACTTCTATTCAACCCAGTACTGGAATTTCTAGCCAAAGAAATTAAGGCCCAAAAAGTGCAATAAATAAATAAATGTCTTTGGAGTTGGAAAAGAAAAAGGAAAATTATTCATTTACAGATGATACAGGGGCTGGGGATGTGGCTCAAGCGGTAGCGCGCTCGCCTGGCATGCGTGCGGCCCGGGTTCGATCCTCAGCACCACATACAAACAAAGATGTTGTGTCCGCCGAGAACTAAAAAATAAATATTAAAAATTCTCTCTCTCTTTCTAAAAAAAAAAAAAAAAATTTACAGATGATACAATCTTTTTTTAAACACTGAGAAAAAACTTTATTTTAAAATTTTGTATTTTAGGTTCTTTTTTAAGAGAGAGAGAGAGAGGAGAGAGAGAGAATTTTTTAATATTTATTTTTTTAGTTTTCAGTGGACACAATATCTTTATTTTATTTTTATGTGGTAAATGCCAGGCAAGCCCATTACCGCTTGAGCCACATCCCCAGCCCTAAAATTTTGTATTTTATATACACATATTGGGCTGGGAATGTAGCCCAGCAGTAGAAGCCTTGTCTAGCAGGCATGAACTCTGAGTTGGAACCCAGCACTGCAAAAATAAAAGTACATATTGATAGGGTTCAAGACTATATATATATACACATACACACACACATACACACACACACACACACACACACACACACACACACTGCGGATTGAACCCCAGGGACACTCAACCACTGAGCCACATCCTCTATTTTGCATTTATTTAGAGACAGGGTCTCACTGAGTTGCTTGGCACCTCACTGTTGCTGAGGCTGGCTTTGAACTTGAGATGTTCCTGCCTCAGCCTCCAGAGCCGCTGGGATTATGGGTGTATGTCACTGCACCTAGCCAGAATTTATTAATTCTTTTTTTTTAAGAGAGAGAGAGAGAGAATTTTTAATATTTATTTTTTAGTTTTCGGTGGACACAACATCTTTGTTTTGTATGTGGTGCTGAGGATCGAACCCAGGCCTCACTCATGCCAGGCGAGCGCGCTACCGCTTGAGCCACATCCCCAGTCCCCAGAATTTATTAATTCTAACAGTATTTTTGTGAGTGTGAAATCTTGATAGTTTTCAAGATTTCATAAGATCATATCATTAGCCAGATGCAAAGCAACAGGACACAAAAATCAATGCCTAAAATTATGTTATCATTTTATTTATTTATTTTGCAGTACTGGGGATGGATCCCAGGGGTGCTCTACCACTGAGCAACATCCCCAGCCCCCGCCCTTTTTTTTTTTTTTTTTTTTTTTTTTTTTTTAAGAAAGGGCCTTGCTAAATTGCTGAGGCCTAAATTAATGAGACTGGCTTTGAACTTGTGATCCTCCAGCCTCAGCCTCTAAGAGTCACTGGGGTTACAGTTGTGCACCATTACACTTGTTTTTATATAATAACAAACAAGAATCTGAAAAAGAAATTTAAAAACCAATTCTATTTATAATAGCATAAAAGGAATAAAATAATTAGGAATTAACCTAACCAAGGAGGTGAAAGATGTGTACAGTAAAAACTATAAGATATTGCTGAAAGAAATTTAAAAAGACATAAATAAATGTATAGACAGCCCAGGTGCCTGGGCTGAAAGACTTAAAATTGTTAATACTGAAAATGAATAAAGTTATCCCAGCGACTCAGGAGGCTGCCTCAGCAAAAGTGAGATGCTAAGCAACTCAGTGAGACCCTGTCTCTAAATGAAATATAAAATAGGGCTGGGATGTGACTCAGTGGTCCAGTGCCCCTGAGTTCAATCCTTGGTACCAAAAAAAAAAAAAAAAAAAAAGAAAGAAAGAAAGAAAGAAAGAAAGAAAGAAAATACAAAATGAATAAAGTTGAAGGACTTAACATTTTCTGATTTCAAAAGCTTATCACAAATCTACCGTAATTAAAACAGTGTGGTATTGGCCTGAAAGTAGACATACATCTCTGAGCAGAGAGCCCAGAAACAAACCCTTGCATATATGATAAATGACTTTTGATGAAGTTCTGAAGAACATTTAGTGGGGAGGGACTGTCTTTTCGACATTTGATGTTGAGAAAACTGGGTATCCATGTGTGAAAAAAAAATGAAGGTGGACCCTTATCTATCACCATATATAAAAATTAAGTCCAAGTGGATCCAAGAACTCTCCAAATGTAAGAGTCACAACTACAAAACTCTTAAAAGAAAACATAGGGAAAATTTCACATTAGTTGTGGCAATTCTTTCTTGGATATGACACCAAAACCACAGGCAGCAAAAGAAAAAAATAAGCAATTTGAACTTCATCAAAATTTAGGGGCTACTGGGCATGGTGGCACATGCCTGTAATCCCAGGGACTCTGGAGGCTGAGGAAGGAGGATAGGGAGTTCAAAGCCAGTCTCAGCAATGGCAAGACACTAAGCAACTCAGTGAGACCCTGTCTCTAAATAAAATACAAAATAGGGCTGGGGATGTGGCTCAGTGGTCGAGTGCCCCTGAGTTCAATCCCTGGTACCAAAAAAAAAAAAAAAAAAAAAAACCCAAACAAACAAAAAAATTAGGAGCTGAGGCCAGGTCACACCTGTAATCCCAGTAACTTCAGTGGCTGAGACAAGAGGATTGCAAATTGGGGCCAGCCCCAACAATTTAGCAAGACCTTGTCTCAAAATAAAAAATTAAAAGGGCTGGGGATGTAGCTCAGTGGTACACTAGCCTTATTTGTCCAAGCCATTGGGCTCCATCCCCAGCACTATAAAAAGAGTTGGTAAGAGCCAGCTCCAATACACTGCTGGTAACCATTTTCTGCCAAAAAGCTGGGAAGCTCGACATGGTGATGTCCGTCTATAATCCTAGTGGAGCCTGAAGTAGGAGAATCACAAGTTCAAGACCAGCCTCAGCAACTTAGTGGGGCCCTAAACAACTTAGTGAAACCGTGTCTCAAAATTAAAATAAATAAATAAAAAGGTGTTGGGGATTGTGGCTCAGTAGTAGAGCGTCTCTGGGCTCCATCCTTGGGTAGGAAAAAAAAAAAAAGCTGGAGAAACAGAAGAAGCCATTTTACAGAGAGAAAAAGTGAGGGAGAAAGAGGAACAGAAGGATCAAAAGAGGAGGATCAGAAGAAAGCAAGAATACAAAGAAAGGCAAAGACACAGAGACAGAGGGACTGTTGTCTGAATTTCTGACTTGTCCAATTTTGGTTCCACTCTGTCCAACAACCTAACTGCATTTTTCCATTTCTGTATTGTAAAAATGTACCCACATCCTTATAAAAAATTCTACTCTTTTCATCTTGAATACATTTTTATTTTTAATGGACATAGAAAACTATACATATTTATGGGGTACAATATGACATTTCAAAACATGTATACCATTTATAATGATCAGATCAAGGTAATGGGTATCTCTTTCTGTCCTTTCCTTGTTCAAGCTGTTTGAGTTTGCAAGCAGAAGAGCTGTGGGTAATACAAATGTAGTTTCTTGTGGTAGGCCATTTTTGGTTAGGCCCATTCTGTCTCCTAAATATCCTTTTTCCAGTTTTATTTTTCCTTAGTCCCAGCGATTTTTTCCTCTTTACTACTTTTTTGAGGGGTAGGGGTTGCTGAGAATTTAACCCCAGGGCACTTTACCACTGAGCTACATCCCCAGTCCTTTTTATTTTTTATTTTGGGACAGGGTCTTGCTAAATTGCCGAGGCTGACCTCAAATTTATAATCCTCCTGCCTCTGCCTCTCAAGTCACTGGGATTACAGGTGTGCACCACCACACCCAGCTACCTCATTACTAGTTTCTGTACACCAGGTACAGGGTGATTTCAAAATCTTAATTTTAATATCTAAGTAATGTTTTTATATGTGGTACTGGGGATTAACCCACACCCACGGGTGCTCTACTACTGAGCTGCATCCTCAGCCCTTTTTATTTATTTTAAAGCAGGGTCTCACTATTGCCCAGGCTAGACTCAAATTTGCCATTCTCCTGCCTCAGCCCCTCAAGTTCCTGGGATTACAGGCACCATAATACCCTGCAATATCTGAGTAATTCTTGCCATCTAAATTTGAAAAATATTGAGGTGGGATGTCTTCAGGTATCTGACCAGACATACAAACTCACCCTCTCCCAGTCTTCTGAAAGACTGTTGAAGTTCTTTCTCTCACACTGTCATTATCACATTCAGTCAATTGGCAAATCATCTCAATTCTATCTTCAAAATATATTCAGAATCCAATGTCCTCTCACAATCTCCACTGTGATTCCCTCAATCATCCTACGCCTTGGATGATTGCACTCATCTATCTCCTGATAGGGCCCTTTCTTCCCCTAGCCATTTTCTTTTTTTTCTTTTTAAGAGCTTAATGAAATTTTATTTTGAAAATATGGCAAGAGTCTAAGGCACTTCAAACATTTAAATACAGACAGGACTTTAAAGTAAATGTGACATGATATAAAGGAATCCACCCCTATCCATTTTCTACAGCCAGACTGACTCTTTAAAAAATGCCAGGTAAGACTTTACAGTCTCTCTTCTGTCTACTGAATTATATCCTCCAAATATACATATTAAAGTTCTAATCCCCAGTACCTCACAATGTGACTATATTTGGAGTTAGAGTCTTGAAAAAGGCAATTAATTTAAAATGAGGTTATTAGGGTGGGGCCTAATACCATATGAAAAAGAAAATTGGACACAGACATTTAAGGGGGAAGATAAGGGAGAAAGTGACCATCCATAAGCCAAGGAGAGCCAGGCACAGCATATACCTATAATCCCAGGATTTAGGAGGTTGAGGCAGGAAGATTGCAAGTTCAAGGCCAGACTCAGCAAAGACCCTATAAGAAAGAAAGAAAGAAAGAAAGAAAGAAAGAAAGAAAGAAAGAAAGAAAGAAAGAAAGAAAGAAAGGAAGGAAGGAAGGAAGGAAGGAAGGAAGGAAGGAAGGAAGGAAGGAAGGAAGGAAGGAAGGAAGAAAGGAAGGAAAGAAGAAAGGAAGGGGCTGGGGATGTGGCTCAGTGGTAAAGCATCCCTGGGTTCAATCCCCAGTAACAAAAACAAAAATTAAGCCAAAGAGAGAGGTCTCAGAACAAACCAACCTTGTTGATACCTCAGTCTTGGACTTCTGGTCTCCAGAATGGTGAGAGAATAAGCTTCAATGCAGTGTTATGGCAGCCTGACTAAACTAAACTAATATTCTCAACAACAGCTCCTGATTTCATCCAGAGAAAAAGCCAAAGTTCTCCCTTAATCATGCAAACTAAAATAAATGAATACATACATAAACTTACCAGACAGTGAGTCTATCGTTTGGAAACTCATTGTGTCAGCAAAACAGAAGGTTGAAGAATTACCATTGTTAATGGAAACTAGATTAACAAAGTCTTTGTTACAACAGGAAAAAGAAAATCTAGCATTGGAAGGAAATTTTGCCGTCAGTAAATATTAACTTTAATGATTGTCGTATAAATTAAAATCTCTTCTCAGAAAGTCTAGCCAATTTGGACTCCCTCCTTTCTGATTGCTCTGTCCTTCCATGGACATCATGGAAACAATTTTTTTTTAGTACCTTGTAGTTATATATAATAACAGGGTTCATTTTGACATATTCATAAATGCATATGACACAGTTTTCTCCATCATGGAAATAATTCTTAAGCTCTTTGTCGACAAGACAAGACCACGCAAATCCCCTCGGTCATTAGAACTGGTTATCTATGGTAGGTTAAGAGCTGAAATACAGCCACACATGCAATTACCTGATGATTTATTGCTGAAGGGTCATAAACCTCTAGGCAGTTGCACTGTTTCCACTGAGATGTCAAAACTGCTGATGGAAGTTGGGAAAGCTGGTTGGCTTCTGTCCAGGGCAGGCAGCTGGTATTCCATCCAGGAAATTAGCTGGTTCTTATAATTGATATTGTAGGTTCCGATGAAGAAAGAGCCAGGACAGATTTAAATGAGCAGAGCGTGAGAGGTATGGTGAAGCAAAGGAGAGCTAGCTGGTTTGGGTGAAGAGCCTCCTTGAAGATATAGTGCTGCCTTGTAGATCTTGTGTACCTGCTAGCTAAATTCACCAGGGATGTTGTAACAAAATACCCACAGTCTGGGTAGGTAGCTTAAATAACAAGCTTATTTTTTCACCATTCTGGAAGCTGGAAGTTCAAGATTAAGGCTTCAGTAGGATTGGTTTCTTCTGAGGCCTCTCTCCTGGGTTTGCAGAGGGCCATCTTCTCTCTGTGTCCTCACGGAGTCCTTCCTCTGTGTGTGCACACCTTGCTGTCTCTCTGTGTGTCCTGGTTTCCTCTCCTTATAAGAAGAACAGTCAGATTGGAGTAGGGGGCCACCCTACTCCATTTTAATGGCCTCATTTTAATTTACTCTCTTTGTTATAGTCCCTATATCTCAATTGAGTGGCATTCTGAGATGCTGGGGTTTGAGCTTCAACATATGAACTTTTCAGGGGGACACAATTCATCCCCTTCTACCTGGTACATGCTCTCCCAGCTGCTGTGAGTGTTGATTGCTACAATGACTCACAACTTTTGCCTTCTCCAGAGAATGGATCTTGGCTAACCTGGGACACCTTGCCTTGGAGGTTAACCATTCTTCAGCAGCCTGTAACCAAGGCTCCCTGGCTCTATGCTACCCAGGCTGGCCCTCTTGCCTCAGGGTGAGACTGACACTGTGGTGCTATTCCTGCTCCTAAGTTCACTGTGGGATCATGCTAAGACTAGATTTCAGATGAAAATCACATCTTTACTCAGTTTCTACCTTTGTCCCATCTAGCCTACCTTCTCCCAGGAGCTGTACCCCACCAACATCATGTGCATCTGAATCCCTGTCTCAGGTTCTACTTCTAGGGAACTTGACTTCAAACAGTGTTACTTTAGAACTCCTTTAGGATTCTCTCTCTTTTTTTTTTTTTTTTTAATGTAAAGACCACTTCACGAAGTGAACCTGTAGAAACATTTCAAACATTTCAGACAACTCCTTTGTCCCAGACCTGTGCTAAAAGGGAGGTAAGACAGACCTAAACATAGGCTAAGACTCAAGGACTAACCAATAGCCTTAACACTTTTCCAAGACCTGTTTAGCATAATTTTTTTCCAATAACCCTGGTACTTTTCCAAGACCTGATTAACATAAATTTCAATCAGCACCCCTATCCAGTCGCTGTAAACTCATAAACTAATACACTTAAATGGCAATTGCCCTGTCAGGTCCCCTTTCCCCTCTGTGGGAGATCTGTCTCTTTTCTTCTCACTTGAATAAATCCTACTGTTTTCCTCTTCCTTGACCATGGATTTCATTCTTTAAATTTGTGAGACAAGGACCTGAAAAGAAGTCACTGGCAGACAGCTGGGGTCTGGCCCACCTTTGAGAGCTGCAGAGTGCTAGTAGGTAGTAGTGGAGAAGAATCTGGCATGGCTGCAACTCTCAGAGCTAATGCCAGCAGGCAGCCCTCTGTTGTGATTATGTGCTAACACTGAAATGGGTTTTCTCTGCTGTAGAAGCCTGCAACCCATGTGGACACTCCACCTCCACTCCTACCCCTCACCCCACAAGCAGAAGAGAGAAGCTGGTTTTTCCTGGAACTCTGAGATTGAACCCAGGGGTGCCTTAAGACGGAGCTACATCTGCAGTCCTTTTTATGTTTTAATTTGGAACCAGGTTTTGCTAAATTGCTAAGGCTGGCCTTGACTTTATGATCCTCTTGCCCCAGCCTCCCAAGTCACTGGGCTTACAGGAATGCACCACTGTGCCTAGTGAATAATTTTATTTTACCCCTAGAATCTAAGAACAGAAGGTGAAAAGTTATTCTGTCATTATATTTTGTCTCGTCTCTCTTTGAAATAGCCCTCGACTCTCTGCCGTCCTCTCTATTCCTATAAGCACCGTCTTCACTAAAGCCTGGAGAAAACATCACGACCTGTTTTCCTGCCTTCATTTACACCAGGTGCCTTTATGTAATACTATTAGGATATATTTTGCTCTGGCTTAAAACCTTCTACCATATTAGTCTATTTTCTTTTGCTGGAACAAGACATAAGGCTTGACACTTTGTAAAGAAAATAGATCTTTAAAAATTTTTTTTAATGTGTTCTTTTTAGTTCTATATGACAGTAGAATGTATTTTGACATACCAAACATACATAGGGTATAACTTCCCATTTTTGTGACTGTACACAATGTGGAGTTAAACTGGTGGTGTATTCATATATAAACATAGGAACGTTATGGCAGATTCATTCTACTGTTTTTCTTATTCTCATACCCCTCCCTTCCATTAATTCCCCTTTGTCTAATCCAGTGAACTTCTATTTCCTTTCCTTACTGTGAGTTAGCAACCACATATCAGAGAGAACATTTGGCCTTTGGTTTTTTGGGATTGGCTTATTTCAGTTAGCATGATAGTCATCAGTTCTATCCATTTACTAGCAAATGCCATGATTTCATTCTTCTTTATGGCTAAGTATTATTCCATTGTGTGTATGTGTGTGTGTATATATATATATATATCACATTTTCTTTATCCATTCATCTGTTGAAGGGCACCTAGGTTGGTTCTATAACTCAGCTATTGTGAATTGAGCTGCTATAAACATTGATGTGGCCCTGTCACTATAGTATGCTGATTTTAAGTTCTTTGGGTATATGCTAAGGAGTGGGATAACTAGGTCAAAGGGTGGTTCCATTCCAAGTCTTCTGAGGAATCTCCATACTTCTTTCCAAAGTGGATACACCAATTTTCAATCCCACCAGCAATGTATGAGTGTGCCTTTTCCCCCACATTCTCACCAACATTTATTGTTATTTGAATTCTTTTTTTTAATATTTATTTTTTAGTTGTATCTATGTTATGCTCGAATTTGGGACCCCCAAAAGACCACCATAGACCAAGATCGATGTAAGCAGCAAAGAGTTTGTTTACTGCGAGCTAGCTCGGTCCTCCGTGCACACAGCAACTGGTGACACTGAGAGGCCCCGAGCCCAGGGTTTGCAGCAGTTTTATACACTCTTTGGGGAAGGCAGGGACTTCACATACATCATAGCATCTCTTAGCAAATCATCACACACTGTGGGAAAATCATAAAACAACTCTAAAACATGATTAGCACATTCACTGGTGGGAACAAGTTGGGTAGAGGTGATTGGTTAGTACAAGAGGGGGATTTGTTTGAACTGATTGGTTTAAACCACAAGGGGAGTACTGCTGAACTACATGGTTTCCCAACATGTTATCAACCACCATAAACTACTGGGAGGGACATCTAGCATCCCAGGTATTTCTCTGTCTCATGCTGATTGGTGGCTGCTAGGGGGTTGCTATGGGTCAGGGACACCTGGTGCAGCAGATCTCTCCTGTTATTTGTAGATAAACAACTCAGCAGGGTGGGTATGTGCCTAGGAGTGCTCTGTGGGTTTTTCCAAGGACAGAGGTCATGCCCCTTCCTTGGACAGTCTTTGCTCTGAGGTAGAGTCTGGTTTTTCAGCTGGACACAATGCCTTTATTTTATTTATGTATTTTTATGTGGTGCTGAGGATCGAACCCAGGGCTTCGCACGCATTAGGCAAGCACTCTACCACTGTGCCACAACCCCAGCCCCAGTTACTTGTATTCTTGATAATTGCCATTCTAACTGGAGTGAGATGAAATCTCAATGTACTTGTAATTTGCATTTCTTTAATTGCTAGAGATGTTGAACCTTTTTTCATATATTTGTTGACAAATTGTACTTGTTCTGTGAAGTGTCTGTTCAGTTCCTTTTTCCATTTATTGAGGGTTTTTGTTATTGTTGTTGTTGTTTTTTGGTGTTAAAGTTTTGAGTTCCTTATATATCCTGGAGATTGATGCTCTGAGGGGCGTGTGGTAAAGATTTTCTCCCATTCTGCAGGTTCTCTCTTCACATCCTTGATTGTTTCCTTTGCTAAGAAAAAGCTTTTTAGTTTGATTCCACCCCATTTATTGATGCTTGATATTGCTTCTTGAGCTTTAGGAGACTTGTTGAGGAATTTGGTTTGTAAATTACATGATAGAGATTTGGGCCTCTTTTTTCTTCTAGGAGGTACAGGGTCTCTGGTCTAATGCCTAGGTCTTTAACCCAGTTTGAGTTGAGTTTTGTGCAGGGTAAGGGATAGGGGTCTAATTTCATTTTGCTACATGTGGATTTCCAGTTTTCCCAGCACCATTTGTTGAAGAGGCCATCTTTTCTCCAGTGTATGTTTATGGCACCTTTTGGAGGCTGAACATCCAAGATTGGGCAGCACCATTGGTTTGGCCTCTGGTGATGGCCTTGTAGTGGATAGCATCACAGTGGCAGCAGTGTATGAGAAAGGGAGAGATCATATGATAAGATAGGAAGCCAGAGAAAAGCCCATAACCTTATATAATATCCTCCTGCTACAAGTCAAATTCTAATTCCCTTGTATGGTAGACTGAATTTGAAATACCCTCATGTATATAATGAAGAATTTGTGTATATATTTTGCTAAAGGAGTCTTCCATTCTCTTTTTAAAAAGTGTCCTATAGGGGTCTGTCTTTAACCCTAAACATGTCCTATTCAACATGTTTATCAGTGAATAAACATGTTGAATTAAAACAGGGAAGAAATATTCATTAAACTATAAAAAGACTCAAAGCTTGAAGGAATAGTTAGTACACTGGATGGTACCATCAGGCTTTGCAGCAATCTCCATGAGCCGGAATGGAAGACTGCCCATGGAAAATCAGATTTAACAGGAATATGTGAAAAGGCCTATATTCAGATTCACCTCCTCAATTATTTAAGTCTTATTAGTCTTCAGTCCACCAGTCCTTCGTATTAGAAAGCACAAATAAATGGTCCTGCTCTTTTTGCCCCTTTGTTCCTATTTCTGATACCCTATTCTGGCAGTCATACCCTACTCAAGATCCTCCCTTCAGGATTTGGAGGAGGAGGTTCAGAGAAACCAGGCCAAAACAAAACAAAACAAAACAAAAACCCACATGTGAGGCAAGTGGTCAACCACTGAGCCATGTCCCCAACCACCTGGGTGGGTTTCATAATATCCTTTGTCCCTCTCCTAATTTCCATCATTTTTCTCCTCACCAGGAGCCACACTAATCCTCATTTCAGAGTCTATCTGTAGGTAAATGAGCAAGAAAGTCCTCTTCTATGAAGGACTCAAAGTTTGGATTTTACTTTATTTTTTTTTCTTGAAGAAATAAACCACCTAAATGAACGTACTGGTTTCAAAGACACTAGTTAATAAACCCAGAAAGGAAAAATTAAATCATTACTAAAAGCACATGAAAGAATACAAAAAGAAAAAGAAAATGGAGGCAGACATCATGGGCCAGCAATGCTTTATTACGCACCAGAGGGGCACGTCTTTGGGGAGAAAATGGCGGTGGGCTACCACAGGGTCTGGGTTTTATAGGGCCTTAGCAGAGCCAGGTCATGGAGGAGTTTTGGGGCTGGGGTGGGGGGGTGGGCAGGTTGAGTAACAGGAAGGTAATTTCCTTGGGGCCTGTTTTCCATATCCTTCATTCCAGACTCTGTATAATGAGTTGAGGTGACATTATCATATCTGGCTATTTCCTGCTGAGAAGGGGTGGAGTAGGGGATCCCCTCTCAGAGATCTGGAAGAGGATAAGGAGGTAGGAGTTACTTTAGGCTCCTATAAGAGGCCAGTCCAATTTTTGGTTGTGGCTTGAGGGATTATAGACGGAGGGAACTTTGACTTCACTGTGGGCGATTCCTTCCTTATGGGGCTCAGGAGAGTCACGTTGTGAATGAAGGAGGAAAATGGCTTTTGCATGCTCTTGGGAAGTGTCCTGGGCTAGATGGGTCACCTGGTCAAGAAGTTGCTTCTGTATAAAGTTAACAAAGCAGGGGGGAAATGTTATTACAAGAAAAAATGATTATTAGAAGAGTTAAAGAGGGAGAAGCCAGAAGTTCACCATTTTAGGAATGGGCTAATTCTCATCTCTGCTGTTCCAACTGGTCCTGTAGTATTTATTTATCCCTAACCAGTCCTGATTGATTGACATGAATCCAACATTCTTCCCTGAGGAAGAGGTAGAGGGCACCTTGTTCTGCAGTTAGGAGATCTAGGCCCCCAAAATTTTGCAGGATGACAGACACGGGGAATCCAATTGATTTTATAAAGTCAGTACTGAATTGGCAAGCTTTTGGATATCTTTAATAACCTTTACCGACTATTTTTATAGCAGTGAGGAGAGGTTCCCAATCCTGCTACTCCTGTGCCAATCCTGGCAGATATCTCAAGTCCTATTAGTAAAAGAATTAAACAAAGGGCTCTCTTGTGTCTGGTGTGTGCAGTTATTGGGATAGGAAAACTTTTGGTTGTTAGGTAAAATGTCAATTTGAGGAGTCAGGAAGATCAAGGTCAGAGGCCAGTCCAATTTTTGGTAGGCAGGGGGTAAACATGAGCCTTGCAAAGAGAAAAATGCCTCAGAATTTGGGGACACCAGGGCTGTGGGGCTAACACAACTGTACATCTTAAGCTCAACTAAAAGAGCTAGTATCTTTTTTAAAAAAATATTTATTTAGTTGTAGATGAACACACAGTATATATTTATCTTCATGTGGTGCTGAGGATCGAACCCAGTGCCTCACACATGCAAGGCAAGCACTTTACCACTGAGCTACAGCCTCAGCCCCTCTTTTTTTTTTTTTTTTTTTAATGCCCAGTTATGGCTGTACTTTGGTTATAACTGTTTTTGTTAGGTGTTCAGGACTAAGCTGGTGAAATTGATCTTGTTCCAATCTATTGTTAAGAGTCGGCTGAGTTCCCTAAGGGGGTCGGTCACTCTTGGAGAACTTAAGAAGCCTCTTAGCTCTTTTAGTGCCATCTTCCAGGATGGGGCAGGTCTCCTTGACCATGTGGCTTTCCTTGGAAGCATCAGGGATGTCTCCCTTCTCCAATGACCCTCTTCTTTTTTGCAGCATGTGTACTGGATGGCTTTCTGTTCTTCGGGGCTCATGGATCCCCTTGATCAGGAGGTCATGTGACCCAGAGTTGCAACCCCTTAGTGAAGTTTCCTTGTTTCCTGGGTTCAAGCTGACTCAGAGGGCAAGAGTCAAATATTGGCTATTTTCTTTCTCAGCCCTTTTACTTCCTTAAACTTTAATCTCTAAGCCTTGGTCTTAAACATCCAGCAAGCCAGTTTCATCAGTCTTAAAGTAAAAGTACTGGATTTTGACTTTAATGTCTATAACTTTACAGTTCTCCATACCTTCTATGTAATGGGGGTCACTATTAGTACTGGAAGTTAGGGTTACATCCTGTCTGCCTATATTTGATGGCCTACTATTTCCAATTAGCTCAGGTTGTTATAGTGAAAGTTGTACTTCTTTAAGGCACTAACAGACAACAGTTAAAGTTTATAAGGAGAATACAAAATGAAATTAACAAGAGTAAAAACACATTGAGTTTGTATGATAACTATGAACTAAGAAACATAATTTTTATAATCTTAAACCTTAGTTATACATTACATCTCCTGTTTATTTTGAGATCACAGCAATCTTTTTTAAAATATTTTTTAGTTGTTGATGGACCTTTATTTTATTTATTTGTATGTGGTGCTGAGAATCGAAACCTGAGCATGCCAAGCCAAGTGTACTACCATTGAGCCACAATCCCAGCCCTTTTTTCTCCTCCTCCTCCTTCTTCTTCTTTTAATATTTTTTAGTTGTTGATGGATCTTTATTTTATTAATTTGAGATCACAGTAATCTTTATAACAAAAAATTTATCCTTTAAACATAACTTCAAATGAGATTAATCTAGCCTACTTTTAAATTATCTTAATATGGAGTAAGGCAAGAGGCAGAGTCTTAACTCAGGTGAGGTAGGGCTCTTGTCAAATCTAAAGTAAAATGTTTTATTTCTGAAGCTGATCTTTGCCTCTTTCTTAAATGCCATTGTATAAAGTTTATATACATTGTTTCCTGAGTCTATATGAATGTTAGCTAACACAATATAGTCTTAAATCTGAAACATGAATCAAACAAAAGCTAAGAGAGCTTTTTAATTCCTTTTGTGGGAAAGTGGCAAAATGTTTTTATGTTTCACAATAATGACCTTTAAACAGATCAGACTCTCATTATCTTTTAAAAACACATTTAAATTTCTACCTCAGTGTAAAAAGTAACATAAAATTTTACATATATCTTATTGATAACAGATCCAGTTACAGAACATTAAATGATATAAATAAATCACAAATAAAATTTGTTAATTTTATAAGTCTAAAATTACCATTACAGACAACTTTAGTTTGGAGAACACCAGCTTGATAAAATGCTCTTATAAACCACCTACTTAAAAGACTTGTTTACCTGGAAGATCTGAACACATTTAATATACAAAGAAGATGGTAACAGCACCACAATTACATTGATGTTTTTGTATTAACCAAGTTTAGCTTTTAAAGAAAAATTTAGACTCTGTAATGTAGTATAATACTCTAAAATAACAGTTGTTGTTTAACCCCAGAGTTGTATAAACCCTAAATTTCTTTAAGACCAATTGCTCTAACATATTAAACTTAGTTTATACCAGTGCATTAATATTTGACCTTAGGGAAAAGCCTTGAATAGCTTTAATTGATTATGCTAATTATATACATGACCAATTTAGTTACACACACTTTTGAAATTTACCTTTCACGAACCCTTTTGTAACTTGGTTAGGCATTCTACAACTTTACCACACAAAGAGTTTCTCACCCAGAACATTTTTTTTCCTTTGACTTTCCATACCAAAATATATTTCTCTATAGAACCTTCTTATTATTCCACTTTAATAAGATGAAATACTTTTATATCATTTACAGAACTTTAACTGAAACACAGCTAAAACTTTTAGACTCTTAGCACATAGAATTACACCTGTTAGAACTTTAATCTTAGTAAGCTTGTTTTCAGTGAAGACACAGACAAAGCAATCTTAAACCATTTTCCATTTAACAATTTATGAAAAAACACATAATGTTTAAGTATATTACCCTATGGAATTCAAGAAGTCAAGAGTACTTATTTATATATATTTAGCAGTTAGTACTTTAACTTTGTAAATTAATCAGATGTCTATAACAAGCACATTTATGATTAATCCCATCTATGTTAAATCTAACTTACTTATTTTTAACTGTAATAACCAGGATATCAGCAAGTATAGTTAACAGTACTAGCCATCTCTTTCCTGTTAAAGAAAAAATCCTAGAAGCAATGATATTACATTCTAGACATTTTATAGAAATTAACATTCTATTGTCTGACCACCTAGAAAAACTTGTGAGTTAGTAATTTTAAAGACGTGTTTATTCTCATCTGTTCACCTAATTTACCCAAATGAAAGTACATGAAAGAGAATACAAAAAGAAAAAGAAAAATGGAGGCCGACCCCATGGACCAGTGATGCTTTTTTATTCAGCACCAGAGGGACACACCTTTGGGGGGAAAATGACAGTGGGCCTCCACAGGGTCTGGATTTTATAGGGTCTTAGCAGAGCCTGGTCATGGAGGAGTTATTTACTTTCAATGGGCCCTTTTGGTGGGCAGGGCCAGGTCATGAAAGGAGTTTGGGGGCTGGGGTGGAAGGACAGGTAGGGTAATAGGAAGGAAGTTTCCTTGGGGCCTCTTTTCCATATCCTTCAATGACTTTTTGCCCATGGTAATGGGAATCTAGAAAATGCTACGGTAAGTCTTTGAGATGTGGAACCATCAAGTTCTATCAAAATTTCAGTTGAGATTATTAGATTTGATGTGAACTTCCCTCAGAAGACTAAGGGTTCTGCAAAGATTTGTTGGTTTGCAGACCACTCCCATTCATGATCATGGGATGGCTACTCCATGCTCAGATCTGGTGTGGTCTACTGTACTTTTTACCTCAGCTAGAAGCATTTTAATGGAATTGTTTGCTTCGAGTTCCCTAGGCAAGCCTCTGGTTGGCTGAAAACTAGAAAAGTGGTCTACATTTTGGTGGAACACTCTATCCAATTACTGCTGAAAATATGACTTGCCTTGTTTTTAGCAGAATCAGAGTTATCTGGAAGCATTTCCAGCAGATTGAGGTTGTTCATTTTTCTCTTCATCAGAAAACAATGGACCACTGGGAGCAAAATGGCAAGGAACCTTGGCTGTCACATCTTTATGTTTAAGGGAGGCCGAAGGTGATGGCTGGTGGAACAAAGACCAGAAGGAAGATCCAGTCAAGGTTGGGGGTAAGCAATGAACTGAATTCTCTGGAGGGCCCGAATCAGGAGGTGACATGAATAAAGTAGAAAAGGAAGATGTTCCCTCAGAGATAGTTGGAAATTTGTCTGCAGAGATTTTTTTTCCCCATGAGTGAGTTGGTATAGCATCTGCATCCCAGAGAATGGAAACTTCTGCTTGTCCTTCTGACAACCAAGTAGTTGAAGAAATAATGGAAGGAGGTACTGATGGCAAAAGTGGCTTTGGATCCTCATCATAAAATAGTATCTAGTCTTCTGTTGATTTCCAAGTAGGTATCTTGAGTAGTAGAATCTCCTGGGACAACATAGTGCCAGCAGGTAACTAACTGCATGTCTTGATGCTGCTCTTATTTTAATCCTGCTTTTTTTTTTTTTTTTTTTTTTTTTTGCTACATAGTCTTGCCACCTTAAAAAGCTGGTACTGGAATTATTGTTGTAGGACAGATGAACATGCTGTTGGTGAATTACCTGTACCAGGTAATCCTTTAGGAAATGTCATGGAGTAGGAGGGACATAGTCTAGTCTGCCATGCCACTTCCCTCTTTATACAGTATCTATCTGTACATCCATTAGCAATATTATGATTTGCTTAGAGTTTTCCCAGATATGATAACCTTGATCTTTTCCAGCTTCATCTATGTGTTGAAAGTCTTTTAATACTTGAAGATTATAGAACACCTCTCTGCAATGATGAATAACTTTCTTTGATCCATTCTTGATGAGATAATCTGCTAGGGTAAGGGATTTTTACACTTGGCACCAGTTCTTCCCATGGTCACGGAATCTCTGCCATAGCATATTCATAATCCCCGAGAGAGAAATTGTGTTGAAAGTCAGATCACTGGTATTCAACATCAGAGGACTAGAGGGACCCCAAGAATCATGAGAACTTGCTTCCCTGACTTTTATTTCAGCATCTGGGTCATTTTTCACGAAGCTTTTCACTTGCTTCCTAAATGCCATAGGTAGGAAACGTTTGAAGGTGAAAAGGGAGAGAGCAATGGAACAGGAATTTATGTTACTGGTTTATAAAACTCTTGGCAGGTAGCTCTGCTGCTCCCAAATACAAATGATTAATCTCCATGTCGATAAAGTATCAATTTCCTGATGGAATGTGCCAGCCATGGCCCAGGGCCTTTTCCCCCTGCTCAAATTCAAACCCTCTGAATTTTACTTTAATCTGAATTTCATCCTTTGGATGCCTAACAATCGTTCATGATCACTCATGGTTAATTACCTTTTCTTCGAATAGGTTAAAAAGCAGGTATGAACCAGGTATGCTGGCATATTACTAGGGAGGCTGAGGTGGGAGGGTCACTTGAGACCAGCCTGGGCAACACAGTGAGACTTCACCTCAATAAACCAAAAACCAAGCTGGGCACAGTGGCACATACCTGTAATCCCAGTTGCTTTGGAGGCTGAGGCAAGAGGATTGCAAGTTCAAAGCCAGCCTCAGACATTTAGTGAGGCCCTAAGCAATCAATGAGAACCTGTCTCAAAATAAAGGGGTGGGGATATGACTCAGTGGTTAAGTGCCCCTGGGTTCAATCTGTGGTACCAAAAAACAAACAAACAATGTGGATGGTCATCAAAGGTAAAATTGACTTGGAACTCAAGCCCTCATGAATTTGTGTGCTTGGAAAAACAATGACTGCATTTAGTTGGTGTAGGTCGTAATGCTTCAATACCAAACAGCTCCAAAATCTAAGTAGCTCCAAACTACGTAAATTTATTTACACAGACTGACAGGAGCTTCACACATCAGTTGGCACCACAGTGGGAAAGGAAGAAGGATAACATGCACTGACAGTTTATAGTTTCTTACCCGATATGACACATGCCACCTCTGTTTATATTGTTAGACAAAATAAATCCCATGGTCATGTAAAACTTCAAGGGAACAGGGGAATTGGAATCCTTCCCTATCCATTAGTCTATTTATATTACTAAAATGAGATACCTGAGGCCAGATACTTTGTAAATAAAGAGGTTAGCTGGATGTGGTGGGCCACACCTGTAATCCCAGAGACTTGGGAGACTGAAGAAGAAGGATTGCAAATTTGAGAACCCCTCAGCAACTTATCAGAGGCCCTAAACTAGGGAGATTCCTATCTCAAAATACAAAAGAACAAGGGCTGAACTTGTGATCCTTCTGCCTCAGTTTTCTCACCCCCCCCCCAAAAAAAAGAAAAGAAAAAAAGAGGTTTATTTAGATCATGGTTCTGGAAGTTCAAGGGATTGGCACCAGCATCTGCTCAGCTCTGGGGAAGGCCTCACGAGAGATGGTATCACCTGAGACAGCAAGAGATCATATAGTGAGACAGGAAACCAAGTGGCCCAGGATTGTTCTTTTATAACTCTCTTGGGAGAACTAGCTTGGGGTCCTATGAAAATTACCATAATGTGTCCCAAGGACAGTGCCTCAAGCAAGACCTAAAGACCTCCCACTTGCCCACCTCTTACCATCAGCACACTGAAACCAAGCTTCCAACACAGGATGGGGACACAAACCACACCCAAATCTCAGCACCCAGGTTGAGAAGACTCAGCTGCCGGTGAATGACAGCTTTATGTGTGTGTAGTGTATTGTGAGGGTCTGTATACGAACAGAATGATGCTAATTTTAATTTCTGGAACAAGTGTAACATTTTTAAAAATAACTCTTTCTTGGGGCTGGGGATGTGGCTCAAGCGGTAGCGCACTCGCCTGGCATGCGTGTGGCCCGGGTTCCATCCTCAGCACCACATACAAACAAAGATGTTGTGTCCTCCGAGGGCTAAAAAATAAATATTAAAATTTAAAAAAATAACTCTTCCTTCCTTTCTTTCTTTCTTTCTTTCTTTCTTTCTTTCTTTCTTTCTTTCTTTCTTTCTTTCTTCCTTTCTTTCTGAACCAGGGCCCTTGGTTCATGCTAGGCAAGCAATCTGCCACTGAGCTGTATCTCCAACCCTGCTCCTTTTATGTAAAAAAACATTTATTCCATTATAAAAGCACTTACTGTTAGTTGTGGAGAGTAACAGCCCTACTGGTGAACTAGGTCACCCAAAATGGTGAAGGCATCAAATAGTAGTGAAGGACTAGTCCTAAAATAAGCAAACAACCAAATTAAGTGGTTTTTATCAAGGATTAATTTAACTTTGAGAACAAATATCAATTTGCTCTTCTCAACTTGACAGTCCACCTGCGGTACAACTGTCAGGTAAAAATATCTGTATAACTTGGTGGTCCCAAGTTTAAACAAACAAACAAAAAAAAAACAGAACAGAAAACATTTCACACAAGGAAAGAAATTGCCAGGCACAGGATGCAGCCTGTAATCCCAGATACTCTGGAGGCTGAGGCAGGAGAATCACAAGTTTCAGGTCAGCCTCTGCAATTCAGTGAGGAGGCCCTCAGCAACTTAGTGAGACCCTGACTCAAAATTAAAAATTAAGAAAAAGAAAAAAGACTGGGGATGTCACTCAGTAGTAAAGTGCTCTTGGGCTCAATCCTCAGTACAAAAGAAAAGTAAAGGAACAAAATGAAAACAACTCAAGAAATACACTAGTGAGTTGGGTGGTGTCACACACCTGGAATCCCAGCGACTCAGGAGGCTAAGACAGGAGGACAGTTCCAGGGCAGCCTCAGCAACTTAGTGAGACCCTGTCTCTAAAAATAATAATAATAAAAAGGGCTGAGTGAGGATGTAATTCAGTGGTAAAGTACCCCTGGGTTCAATCCCCAGTAATGAAAGAGAAAGAAGAAGAAGAAAAGAAAAGAAAAAGAAAAAGAAAAGAAAAAGAAAAAGAAAAGAAGAAATATACTATATGTGAGCAAAAATACATGAGGAAGGAGGAACATGTAGTTTTTCACTTAATTGAAGAAACCAAGAGGAGAATGGTCTATAAAAATGTGCATCCTGGAATGTCAAGTGTGAAGATTTTAGACAAAAATCTAAATGACTTGAATCTCCCTGAATGAAAATGATATCTTGCAGTATTTATATTTCACCCCCCCCCCCCGCCATTTTTTAAAGTTTTATTTTGGAATAGTCTCACTAAATTGCCCAGGCTGGCCTCCTGCCTCAACCTCCAGAGTAGCAGGGATTATAGGCATGCGCCTTTCCATCCAACTAATTAACTACTTCTAATAGAAAGAATCGGTAAAAATATTCAAACTGCAGAAGTGGGAGTGTAGCTCAGTGGTAGAGCACACGCTTAACATGTGTGAGACCTTAGGTTCAATTCCAGTAAACACACACACACACACACACACACACACACACACACATATACACACACACATGCACACAATCAAATTGAGAAGAAAGAAAGAAAGAAAGAAAGAAAGAAAGAAAGAAAGAAAGAAAGAAAGAAAGAAAGAAAGAAAGAAAAAAATGGGTGCTGGGCATGGTGGCACACACCTATAATCCCAGCTGCTCGGGAGGCTGAGGCAGGAGGATCAGGAGTTCAAAGTCAGCCTCAGCAATGGCGAGGCACTAAGCAACTCAGTGAGATCCTGTTTCTAAATAAAATACAAAGCAGGGATGGAGTTGTGGCTCAGTGATGGAGTGCCCCTGGGTTCAATGCCTGGTACAAAAAAAAAAAAAAATTGGAATGTAAATTTTTTCCTTTCCGATGGTGACAACTTTCCCATAAGAAACATGTTTCCTGCAGAGGCTCTCCTTCATCCGTCTCCAGGAGAGAAGAGGAAACTTGTGAAAAAGCACCTGGCCCAGAGCCCCAGTTCCTCCTCTATGGATGTGAAATCCCCAGGATGTGCTGCAATCATCTCTGTCATTGACCATGTACAAATGGGACTTTTGATTATTGTCTGCTTTACTATTCTCTGCCAGGCCTCAGGAGGAAAATCAAGGCTTCCGGAAGGACACTTCTTTACAGGAGCAACACCAAAAGGTGGAAACCACTCCAATACACAGAGTTTGGATGAAAAAAAAGAAAGAAACAGGAAAGCTTTTGTCATCTAGATACCTCACTTCCCAGCCTCCTCTATGAAGTTAATCATGATGACCAGTTTCCTGCGTCTCTGCCCCATCAATGTGGTCTACAACATACACGTTTAGATACCTGAGTTTGTTTTGTTGCAGATCATATATGTTGTATATAGTTCATAGAAAATGCAAAAACGGGGCTGGGGTTGTGGCTCAGCGGTAGAGGGCTTGCCTGACACGTGTGAGGCCCTGGGTTTAACCCTGAGCACTACATAAAAATATAGGTATTGTGTCCACCTACAATTAAAAATAATAATAATAATAGAAAAAATCTTGCAGGTAGAGTTTTAAAAATAACTCCAGGATTCGGGTTAAGGAATAGAAATGAGAAGCTCCCCCCCCCATGCCCCCATGTGTGCCTCTCCCATCATGATGTCTCATTGCTGTAGATGCTCATGATTCTGACTTTTTTTTTTTTTACTGATTTTAAAAAAATGACAACAGAATGCATTACAATTCTTATTACACATATACAGCACAATTTTTCATATCTCTGGTTGTATATAAAGTATGTTGACACCAATTCCTGTCTTCATACATGTACTTTGAATAATCATATCTAATCCTTGCTAATCCCCTGCCCAGTCCCTTTCCCTCCCACCCCTCAGTCCTATCTAGAGTTCCTCTATTCCTCCCATGCTCCCCCTCCCTACCCGACTATGAGTCAGCCTCCTTATATCAGAGAAAACATTCGGCATTTGTTTTTTGGGATTGGCTAACTTCACTTAGCATTCACTTCTCTAATGCCATCCATTTAACCGCAAATGCCATGATTTTATTCTCTTTTATTGCTGAGTAAAATTCCATTGTGTATATAGGTCACATTTATTTTATCCATTCATCCACTGAAGGGCATCTAGGTTGGGTCCACAGTTTAGCTATTGTGAATTGTGCTGCTATAAACATTGATGTGGCTGTGTCCCTGTAGTCTATTGTTTTTAAGTCTTTTGGGTATAAACAAAGGAGAGGGATAGCTGGGTCAAAAGGTGGTTCCATTCCCAGTTTTCCAAGGAATCTCCATACTGCTTTCCATATTGGCTGCACCAATTTGCAGTCCCACCAGCAGTTTAGGAGTGTACCCTATGCCCACGTCCTCGACAATACTTATTGTTGTTTGTCTTCATAATAGCTGACTGGAGTGAGATGATATCGTGATTCTGACTTTCATGATGGTAAATTACTCACCTTTAAAAAAAATAGCTTGGGGTTTGGGGCTCAATCGGTAGTGTGCTTGCCTGGCATGCGTGCGGCCCGGGTTCGATCCTCAGTACCACATACAAAAACAAAGATGTTATGTCCACCGAAAACTAATAAAATAAAATAAAATTCTCTCTCTCTCTCTCTCTCTCTCTCTCTCTCTCTCTCTCTCTCTCTCTCTCTTTAAAAAAATAGCTTTAGCCCTTGCAAATATCTCCACAAATGATATGAAATTTATGGACTTGAATCATAAGTGAATTATCTTCTGTGTATTGCTTCTTTCAATTAACATTTTGTCTCTGAGATTCATCCACACATAGCTATAGTTTTTGTCATTTCCATGATTGTATAGTATTTTACCACTAACGTATCATAAATTTATTCCATTTCTCTTTGAAGGACATTTGAGTTTTTAATTTATTACATGAAATGCTGCTGTCCACTGGTCTTGGTGCATGTGTGCACAAGTTTCTCTCATATGTGTACCAGAAGGAGAATTACTAGGTTATAGAGTATAAATGTTTTTGGTTTTAATAGTAATACCAGACGGTTCTCCACAGTCACATACCAGTTTACGTTTCCACCAGCAGTGTAAGAATATTCCCATCCTCAATAGTTTTATAAATGCTTGTTTTATCATTGTCAAACTATATAATCATTGATTATTTTACACAAGTTGGAGAGTAGTGTACATTCTCCTTACCTTTTTTTTGTTTTGTTTTGTTTTCCTTTTGGTGCTAGGAACCGGGGACTTGCACATGCTAAGCACACACTCTACCACTGAGCTATACTTCTAGCCCCACAACCTTACTTTTTTTTTTCTTTTTTGAACTCAGGGGTGCCTAACCACTAAGCCACACCTCCAGCCCTTTTTCTTTTGAGACAGGTTTCACTAAGTTGCTGAGGCTGGCTTTGAACTTGTGATCCTCCTGCCTCGGCCTCCTGAGTCACTGGAATTATAGATGTGCACCATCATGCCCAGCCAACCTTACCTTTGTAAGGACATGACACCTCTTGGAATTTATGTTACTTAGAATATATAGAACATACTGACATTAAATTCTCAGCTTACAAAACATTTCATGGTGTGAAGAACTTATTCTTTTTCTCTGCTGTCTTGAATAGCCCATCATTTTCAACATAAGGAAACACTTGCACGACAACAATGGCATCTGTCCACAGCTCATTTCTTGACCCATAGTAGGTATCATCAATTAATCGGCACTCTTTCCCGATGAGCACAGGTGCAGCCTCAGATTCCTCTCAACACAGTGCTCTAGTACCGTGCTGCTCACAATGGAGTCGCAGGATTGGCAACACCGGCATAACCTGGGAGCTTATGAGAAATGCAGAATCTCAGATCCCACCCCAAACTCACTGAATCTGATTCTGCGTTTTAGTAACATTACATTTCCAGGTGATTTATCTCTGCAAGGAAGTCTGAGAAGTGCTGGCGTAGGCAGCCCCTACCAATCAATCAAGGTCATTCCATGGGATGAAATGCGTGTGTCCTCCCTATTTCAGACGCACATTACAAGACTCTGACCTTCGTCCTGTCCTTTTCCAAGCAGTTATCTGTGCATTGAATGAGGATCAGGGGGTCAGGCTGATCTGATTTGGCCAACAGTAAGCATCTCAAAGTGGGCAGCGTGGGCACTGAATTGTAGAACTGGGATACAAAACACTGAAAGGATGGACTGAAGAACTGACTGACAATTGGAGTAAATAATTTTTTTTTTTTTTTGGTTCTGGGAATTAAACTCAGGGGGCACTTGACCACTGAGCCACATCCTCAGCCCTATTTTGTATTTTATTTAGAGACAGGGTCTCACTGAGTTGCTTAGTACCAGGCTTTTTGCTGAGGCTGCCTTTGAACTCATGATCCTCCTGCCTCAGCCTCCTGAGCTGCTGGGATGACAGGCGTGCGCCACCGCACCTGGCATGAGATTAATAAAATTTGACCAAGACAAACAGAATCCTTTTGAAAATAGGATCTTAGAAAGTCTGGTACATGGTCTTACTTTTAGAACATGGACCTTGTGTTCCACAGAAGGGTTCCATTCCAGATTAGTTTGGGAAGCCTTCCTTTGCTTTTTCCTCCTCTTTGAAAGTCACTGCATGCCCTAGAAAATATAGATTCTCCTAAGTGTCCAGTAAGGATGCCAGGTTCTCTTTGTTTAATTCAGCAGTTCCCAAACAAATCACTTTCTGTACACTATCTATTAATGTACTACTAGAACACAGCATGGGAAATACTGGCTAGGGACTTTTAGTTTGGGGTGTGGTTCATGAAAAAGACAACACTAGCTTTGAAACACATTAAGAGAAGTGTAGTGTTCATGGCCAAAAGGAGGAGGCGCACCACTCCCTGCATCTTGATGGGCACTAAGTTGGCTTCATAGGTAACTGTGTGACAGGGCACGTGGAGATAGTCACAGATGTGTAGAGATGGACGGAGAAGACAGTGAGGGCACACCACTTAGAGAGGCTCTTTCTTTCTTGTCTCAATGCATGATGACAACGATGGGGAGGAAAGGGATGGGAAGGGCATTTCAATCCTGAAGTCCCCAGAGGATTGAAAAGTCTTCTTGGGAGGACTTCACACTCCCCTCCCTCCACAGGGATCATTAAGTCACTGCTATGAAATATTCGTTGGGGGCTGGGAAAATAGCTCAGTTGGTAGAGTACTTGCCTTGCATGCACAAGGCCCTGATTCAATTCCCAGCTCCATCAAAAAAAAAAAAAAAAGTTATAAAATATTTATTGGAACATTCTGGAAGGAGGACCTAAAATTTCTCAGAGGGAGACCGCAAAACAGACCCAAAGAAGTGGATTAAAGGCTCAGCGGTAGAGTCCCTGCCACGCATGCACAGGCTCACAAAATAATAATACTAGTTAACAAAATTTTAAATTAGCTGGGTGTGATGGTGCACACCATAATCCCAGTGACTTGGAAGGCTGAGGCAGGAGGATTGAAAGTTTGAGGCCAGGGCTGGGGATGTGGCTCAAGCAGTAGCACACTCGCCTGGCATGCGTGCGGCCAGGGTTCGATCCTCAGCACCACATACAAACAAAGATGTTGTGTCCGCCAATAACTAAAAAATAAAAATTAAAAATTCTCTCTCTCTCTCTCTCTCTCTCTCTCTCTCTCTCTCTCCTCTCTCACTCTCTCTTTAAAAAATAAAATAAATAAATAAAAAATAAATATTGAAAAAAAAAAGTTTGAGGCCAGCCTCACTAATTTAGCAAGATTCTGACTCAAAATAAAAGAAAAACGTTTGGGGAATGTAGCTCAGTGCTTACCAAGCATGCACAAGGCCCCGGTTGAACAGCAAAACACATTTCTAACTGAATAAATAAATAAATAAAGTTACAGATGTAGGAAAAAAATCTCATCACAATGCAATAGAATCAAAAATTAATAACAAAAATTTAAACCCCAAGTTTAACCTGAAAATTTTTATGAAAGCTTTCTAAATAATTTTGGGTTTCAGAAGGAATAACACAAATTATAAACTACTCAGAAATAGGCCATAATTAAAGAATTACATGTCAAAATCCGGGAGATGAGGTCAAAGATGTACTCAGGAAAATGAACGCTCGTATGTGTGTGTGCATGGTGACAGCACGAGAGACTGACGTTAGGTGAATTAGGTTTCCAACCTAAGGAGCTAGCAAATGAATGGCAAGTCAAATCTAAAGCAAGCATATCCAGAGTTACTGGAGGTAAAGGCAGTGATCGATAAAAGAAAGACAAAACCTAATGATACAATTGATCAAACCAGTTCATCAAAAGAAAAATAATAAACATTTTTTGAAAAGTGTGATTAAAGAAAAAAAAGGAAGAAAACAAAAATAATATCCATAGTAAGAAAGAAGACCAAAGCACAAGTATTTGAACATATGTTTTTTAAAAACTGTAGGCACAACTTTATAACAATAAGTTTTGAAAAATTTAGGGGAAAAAAAAGGCATGATTTCTTTTTTCCCCTTTCTCCTTCTCCTTCTTTTTTGAGATGGGGTCTTGCAGTGTTGCCCAGACTTGCCATGAACTCCTGGGCTAAAGCAATCCTCCTGCCTCAGACTCCTGAGTAGCTGGGACTATAACACACGGCAACAGCTCAGGTATGATGAGGGTGCGTGTCTGTGGGTGTGAATGGAAAGCAAATGTCCAATAAATGTATGAAAAGATTAAAAACGGGTATAGGAAGATAGATTTGTTCTCATTATAAGGAAGACTTGGCTAACACATCAGAATGATCAGTGAATGGCATGAATCACAACATGAGAGACACGGCAGGCTCTGCTGCTGGCTGAGAAATGGACCGTTTGCAGGAGAAGAGGACTGGTTGTCCTGAGGGATTGGAGCAGAGAAATTCGTTTCTAAGGTTTTTGTGATCCACCTCCCTTAACTGTGTGTTACCTTCTATCGATGGCCCTTGTCATTAGGGTCCATGAAGTTGCTCTAACAATCTCTTCAAGGTCAGCAGGCAGGAGAGAAGCAGCAATGAGCAAGGCTTGCTTTCCTGGACTTTGAAGAGGCCAGGAGACTAGAGCAGAGCCTGTCGCCGCTCCTCGCCTTCACCAGCTTCCCAGATCCCCTGGATAAATGTGAGGCTATTTCTGAAATGATTAGGATAAAGCCAGGGCCTGTTTCATGACTGGGCTCGGGAGCAGAGCTCTGGTTCTGGGGACACACCAAGGTCAGGAAGTGACTAGCCCACGAACCGAATCTGACTCACTGGCTGTGTGGGGTGCAAGTCATGCCCCTGCCATACCAGAGACCACAACTGTAGCTCACATGGGAGCTGCACTGGAGACAGGCAATGCCATCATGGGTGGTGAGTTGTACTGGGGACCCCCGTCCCCATCCCTGGGATGACCAGAGAAGCAGGGGCTGACCTGAGCAAGGCTGGAGGGGACCCGCCATGTAGTAGAACTTGCCTACAGAGCTCCCAGCTCGGGCAGTCTGCTCCGGCCTCACCTTCCCTCTGGCTCTCTTCTGCCCTCACATCCACGTTGGCCCAGGCTGGAAAACCTCACAGCCTTGCTCAGTCATGGTCAGGCCAGCCAAGGCCAGTAAACCAGTAAGCAGGTGACACATCCTTGCCACACTGGCTTGCCTCCTTCTGGACTGGACAGGGACTGGCCAGCCAAGTCCCATGGCCTGGCCTCAGGCCACTCCACAGGCCAGGCAGGGTGAGTCACTCTTGTTTGGAGGACACTGTCTTTCTCTGATGGAGAACGTGGAGTGCTTCTTTCTCCTCCCAGAGTTCCAGAGCATCCCAGAAAAAAAAATAATAATAAGGCTGGGGAGCAGAGCAAAAAGAGCATTTCTTTTAAGACGCAAACATCGGAACCCCAAACACACTCAGGGGAACTCCTTTGGTGCTACTCACACCTGATTCAGGAGGATACACCTCGAATGTCTCTGGGAAAAGACAGAATGTCACTGACATGGGTCAGCTCCTGACACCCCTCACGGACATGAATATGTTCATCTCCCTGCTGACTTCTTTGTTTCCAATCCTTTGCCTCCATCTCTAGGCCCCCGCTGCTGCCAACTCATATACATGCGAGTCCCGATTTAAAACCTCAAAATGCTTCCATGGACTTCAAGATGAAGCTGATATTGCTCACTGTCCCGGCTTGGGTTTCTGCAAAAGCGTATTCTGGATGCAGGTAGTTTGTTCAGAAGCGATTCCAAGTGGAGAATGAGACAGGGAAGGAGGGGTACTAGTAGATCTAGACTAGCACTGTTCCTGAGCTGGATAAGTGCCTGTGGTGCTAGAGAAAATCTGGAGGTTTTTGAACTGGGGATATGTCAGATGTCTAGAAACTGTCCACCATACTGTGGATGAATTTGCCACAGAGTCAACAGTACTCAGGTTCTTAACTTTTTTGCTCCACCATCCATCATCAAAACTTCTTCAAGGGCTGGAGTTGTGGCTCAGTGGTAGAGCACTTGCCTAGCACACGTGAGGCACTGGGTTCGAAGCTCAGCACCACATAACAAATAAAATAGATATTGTGCCCATCTACAATTAAAAACCAAATTAAAAAAAAATTCTTCATGATTGCAGAACCCATACCACAGCTCCAGTGATTACATTTGCATCCCAGGTAGGCAGAAAGGTTTTTTTTAAAAAAAAAAAAACAAAAACAAAAACAAAAAACTCTTTGCAGGCTAGGGATGTAGCTCAGTGATAAAGCTTAGCAAATGTGAGGCCCTGAGTTCCATCCCCAGCGGGTGGGCATCTTACAGCTGACAATCTCTTTTTAAGGAACTTTCCCATACAACTTTCACCTACATCCTGTAGGCCAGGACTTAGTCGCGTGACCATACTTTTTTTTTTTTTTTTTAAAGAGAGAGAGAGAGAGAGAGAGAGAGAGAATTTTTAATATTTATTTTTTAGTTCTCGGCGGACACAACATCTTTGTTGGTATGTGGTGCTGAGGATCGAACCCGGGCCGCACGCATGCCAGGCGAGCGCGCTACCGCTTGAGCCACATCTCCAGCCCGCGTGACCATACTTACAAGGGATGGTGGGAAACGTTTTTATATTGGTGGCCATATTCAGCTAAGATTGGGGATTGGTTCTGTTACCAAGGAAGTGGGGAGAGTAGACGCAGGACTGGGCCTCCAGGCATGTGTACCACATGGAAGTCCTTTTGGGAGACTATAAACATCCTGTTTTCTTCAGCATTCTTGTCAACAGCAAAGATGATAAGAGGAAGAGACTCACCTGCCCACAGGAACCACAGGCCTGCAACATTCTCATCATTCATGGGAGAAGATGCATCGGGGTGACAGGAAAGATGGGAACCCCTTTACCTGCTCTCCAGGCATCTATGACATTCCCTCCATATATCCTGTTCTCAGAAGGGGAAGCTTCTCTGCTACAGTTTCCAACAGAATCATTTGTATTTTATTCAGAGACAGGGTCTCACTGAGTTGCTCAGCGCCTCTCAAAGACTTATTCCTAGGACAGTGGTAGGTTAGCCCCTTTAACATAATCGGAGGCACTACCACCCCCAGGCACCACATCAGGTGATGTCCTTGTTCCTCTTCTCTCTGGGAGCCTTGAGCTGAGTCCTCTTTTGGGACTCCTTCCATGTGCAGAATGGCCACAGGATCCTGGTAGGTGATATGGCCAGCCTGTAAGTGGCTTTGATCCTCTGAGAGAAACTACCTCTTAGTTTCACCATAAGATTTGCCTGGATTGGTTTCACCTCTTCAACCCACAAGGGAAATGTTTTTTTGGGGGTGGGTACTGGGGATTGAACTCAAGGGCACTTGACCCCTGAGCCACATCCCCAGCCCTATTTTGTATTTTATTTAGAGACAGGGTGTCACTGAGTTGCTTAGAGCCTCTGTGTTGCAGAGACTGGCTTTGAACTTGCGATCCTCCTGCCTCAGCCTCTGGAGCCTTTGGGGTTACAGGTATGTGCCACCACTCCTGTCCCCACAAGGGATCTTAATTGTTAGGAAACCATGTCTTATGTATTTGGGTGCCACCATAGTATCTCCCAAAGTTCTGTATGAGGTAGGAGTTTAAGGTAGATCTACTTGTTTACTGCTTGGTTGCTGATGATCTGTCAATTATCTTTTTTTTTTTATAATATTTATTTTTTTCAGTTTTCGGCTGGGAGAACATGTTTGCCTGCATGTGGTGCTGAGGATCGAACCCGGGCCGCACGCATGCCAGGCAAGCGCGCTACCGCTTGAGCCACATCCCCAGCCCTGACAATTATCTTTGAAGAGGACTGCTGCTGCCTTTTTCTTCCTTCCCTATATGTTAATGTTGCAATTTGCTTCAAGAGGTACCGTCTAATTCCCCTTCCTTTCAATCAGGGCTGGCTCAGTGATTTAGAGTGGAGGGACATTTTGGATACTCAAGACTCAGTCTTAAGTGTAAGGAAAGAAGTGAATGAAGGAAATAAAGAAGAGAGAAGGGAGGCAGCTCAACAGAGGTTTATTTGGGACAAACCTGTGGAGGGGGCCCAGTGGAGACTGAGACCCATCTTCTGCTTACAGCCTGGGTAGCTGAAGGAGCATGAGGGAGTGAGGGGATTTTTTATGGTTTAGGCATTGTCAGAGGCTTGTCACGGAAGGGTCCTTTTGGTCGTCATTTCTATTCTTTGAGGTGGTCACTGTTCCATGTGGAACCACGGGTTTTCGAGATTTTAGTCCCAGATAGCAATTTCCTTTCTTTGCATGACAATGGGGTACTGTCTAGAGTTTAAGGTCAGGCTGAGTCAGAGTGAGGCAACTCTTATTCTATTATGGGATACATTTCAAAATGGTGTTGCCTGTGTCAAGTTCCACCTAATATTAAGATGCCTTATGGCTCTCATGTGGCCATCTTGAAACATTCACTGCTGAGATTCTCCCTCTCAGACCTCAGCCACCATGCCAAGAGGACGCCCACATCATCTGGAAGGCTTCTCAGCTCATTGCCTTAGCTAAGTTCTCAGTAGAGTTAGCACCAAGTACCAGCCATGTAAGAAGCTCTCTGAAATTTGGATCCCATCAAGTCTTCAGATGACCTGCATCCCTAAACAACATCCGAACACAACCACACAAAAGATCCCAAGTGAGAACAGCTAAGCTGAGCTCAGTCAACTCACACAACCATAAGAACAAAACCAATCATTTAGTCACTAAGCACGAGGGTCATTTGCATTGCAGAAATAGATAACCAGAGGACTGAGAAGCCCCAAGAAGTTGTCTTGGTCACGCAGGAATCTTGCTTGAGAGAAAGCATAGCTCAGCCCGCCTTCTGGGCCCCTCTCCTGTTTCAGATTGTGCTAAGGACTGTGGCAGATGACATCTGGCACCTTCCACTGCAGTGCTTCCATTCATCCAGATATAAGTGGAAAGCAGTATTTAATTATGGAGTGGGTAAAGATTCAACAAATATTTGCTTGAAACGATTTTTGTTCACTCTGTGCAAATAACCTGGTAGGTTTCATTTATTGGTTGGTTCTCTTTCTTTGCTTTGTTTTTTCTTTTTGTTGTTGTTGTTGTTTTTGTCGCTATGGAGCAAATGTGGCAAAAGAAAACAAACAGGCTTCTCAGAAGATGTATGCACTTTTTATTTGTTTTTCCTGGTTTTCCAGGAGCCCCATTTCCAGGTGAATGGCAATGAAGTGGTTGTCAGGAGATACTGGAAAGTCAGATGATTGCATTCTGGATGCCCAGGAAATGATGAAACTTGAGAGTGGGAATATATTTGATCCAGTCATGAGTGAATGCCTCAGCTCAGGAAGTATGCTTTGCTGGCCTATATGTGGCCTAATGCAGGGCAGGGGCAATCAAGAGCACAAAATACACAGGCAGATGCAGAAATGGGTGTGGCTGGGTGCAGCCAGAGAAAGATGGGGACTTGAATGTACATACTGGGAAATCTATATTGATAATTACAGTGATATAAACATGTACATAGCAAACCAAATATAGACACCAATATGTGCATTTAGAAAAAGAGATGTAGGGCTGGGGATGTGGCTCAAGCGGTAGCACACTCGCCTGGCATGCGTGCGGCCCAAGTTCGATCCTCAGCACCACATACCAACAGGGATGTTGTGTCCACCGAAAACTAAAATAAATATTTAAAAAAAATAAAAATAAATATTAAAAAAAAGAAAAAGAGATGTACAGAAAATATAGAGATTGTATATATGGTTATTTATTTGCCTATGTGTGGTAAATGCAAGTATTTGTATTATAGGTAGATGTTTTTTTCCTAGTGAGACAAAAATGAGACAAAATGTTGAGAGGAACAGTAATTTTTTTAAAAAGTATTTATAAAACCTTTTTTATTTATCTTTTCAATAATTATGGTTATGGAAACTACCAAGCAAACTAGGGATTTTCCCCCCAGCCTTTTTGTACTGCGGATTAAACCTGGAGCACTTTACCACTGAGCCACATCCCATCCTTCTTATTTTTTAATTTTATTTTAAAAATAACTTTATTGTTTAGTTGTAGATGAACAATACATTTATTTATCTTTATGTGGTGCTGAGGTTCAAACCCAGTGCCTCACACATGCTAGGCCAGTGCTCTACCACTGAGCCACAGTCCCAGCCCCACATCCTTTTTATTTTGAGACAGGATCTTGCTAAGTTGCTGAGTCTGGCCTCAAACTTGTGATCCTCCTGCCTCAACCTCCTGACTGGCTGGGATTATAAGAGTGTACCACCACACCCAGAAATCTGGGATATAATTTTTTGTTGTTGTTGTTGTTTTGTTTTTGAGATGCTGGAAACTGAACATATATCTGAGAATATTCTTAATGTTAAATTTAAAAATTGATAGGCAGAGCTGGATATGGTAGTGCACAACTGTAGTCCTAGTGGCTTCGGAGGCTGAGGCAAGAGAATCATATGCTCAAAACCAGCCTCAACAATTCAGCAACGCTCTAAGCAACTTAGCAAGGCGCTGTCTCAAAATAAAATAAAAAGGGTTGCAGATGTGCTTAGTAGTTAAGCGCCCCTGGGTTCCATCATTGGTACCAAAAATAAAACTAAATAAATAAATAAAAAGTATTATCTAGCACATGGTGAGGCCCAGGTTTCAATCCCCAGCATTGGAAAAAAAAAATGAGGGCTAAGTAGAGTGCTTGCCCACATGCACAAGGCCCTGGGTTCAATCCCCAGCACACCCCCCCCCAAAAAAAAAAAAAAACGATATGCAGAATAGCCTGTGTACTGTGAGTCTGACTATGTTCAAAAAATATGTTCCCATGACAAAAACTAAGATACAATATGTGAAATATGCATCAAATGTGTTAGAAGAGTGAATGTGGGATGATTAATTTTATTTACAAATTTTTATTGTTTTTGCAATGTTTAAGTAAAAGTTGAATTCCAGCTACTTGGGACGCTGATGCAGGAGAATCATTGAGCCCAGGAGTTCCAGGTCAGCCTGGGCAACATATAAGACCCTATCTCTTAAAAAAAAAAAAAAAAAAAAAGTAAAAGTTGGGAAGAAAATGAAGAGAAAATTAAGCACCAAAAATGTAAAAACTGGGTCACCCAAGTAGGGACAGTGGTTTGCCTCAATGCTGTTGTGATTATCTCAAGACCCAGGAAATACTAGGTTTGGCCTCTAAGTTCACTAAAACAACATACAGCATTGGGATGGGGAGATGCTGACCTGGAGGTTTTCAAGTCCCGTCTATAGGAAATCAGGCCAGAAATTAAACACCAGAAAGCACTGACTCATCCATGCTCTTCCTTCCTCCTTTAAGAACTGACAGTCCCACACTTGCGCTGAACAAAGCCAACCGGCCTTGTCCCTCTACTGGTCTGCACTAGAACCACCTACATGCCCAGAATGCCCCTTAGACTACTCATCCTCATGTGGCTCAGTGATATTCTCAAAGACAGCTTAACCCAGGTCCAGGAGTCAGGGAAAGGATCATGGACGATCTAGGGGTTCCCACAGAAATAGTTCTGAATGGAAACTGAGACTAAGAAATAACTGGAGGAAAAAATAATGAGATATCCACATTGCAGAGACCCTGGAGGGTCCACCTTAATTATAGGAATAGATGTTTATTGTCTAAGGTTGTTTTTAAAGGACTATGACCATACTCACTGACAGGTACTGCCATGCGTTTTGTTTTTTTTTTTTAAATACCTTTACTTAATTATGTTTAATTTTTACATGGTACCAGGATGGAACCCAGTACCTCACACATGCTCTGCAGGAGTTCTACCACTGAGCCCCGGCCACGGCCTGCCACACGTGTTTTTAAGGTCCCTCCTAACCTGCCAAATATGAAAATGTAAAGAGAACATTTTGACCTCAGCACCACTTGGCTGGGCACTAAAATGACTTTCATTGATTTTGTACATCTTCTCTACATTCCCAATCTGTCATACCAACCACCAGAAATAATCTTCCTACAAATTTTAATTTTATTCCTTCCCTGCTCAAAAACCTAAGAATTTCCGAGCGTCTGTTGAATGGTTAGATTTCTTTTCCTAGCCCATCAGCATCTGAAATAAACCAACTCTCCAGCATGTTGACTTCAGTCAAATCAATTTAGTCCGAAGCCGTGCAGAGGCAGCTCTGTGGCTGCTGTTACTTCCTCTCCAGAGTTGACCCTGCTTGGGCCCTCCAACACATTTTTTTTTTTTTTTGGTAGAAACACACTGAAAAAAAAAAAAAAGACCAAATGTATAGCAGATCCCCTTAGATATAGGAAAACTGCCAAGGCGAGGGCAGGAGAAGGTAACATTTTTAAACTGGTTTTCTGTAAACACTCAGCTAGAAGCTGTCAGTAGGTGTGAATCAATCTGTATCCTACCTAGGAGAGTGTGATGTACACAAATACATTTACAGTTCTGAAAAATTTCATGTTTAAAACAATTTCTATCTTAAGCTAGTATTATTTTTGGCCTCTGCACATGCAGCTGACCCTATGCAAGTGCAGTCACCATTTACTGTTTTGTCTGATCAGAACCGTGCCGCTATCATTTGGGAAATGCTTACCCACTTTCTAATGGCATAGTGCTTGAGGATTCTGCAGGACCCCATTTCTGCCACAGAAATGTTCTAGGAAAGGACACACAAACCCTGTTGACCTGAAGCTGGTAGGAGAGAGCCCTTGTCCTCATTGGTCACAACACTATAAGAACATAAGCTTAGAGCATCCTGAGGATCTATTCCAGCCTCTTTGCATTGTCTGATGAAAAACAGGGGCAAAGCAGCATAGTAACTTTAACTGGGTTCCCACAAAACAGACTCAGTCCTCTGGCTGTTATGACCAGGAAACCCAAACAGATCCAGCAGAGATCTAAGAAGGCATGTGATTGGGTTTCCAGGGGGGGAAAAAGTCATAGTGGTGGGGGAACTCCTTCATGGAAGCCCCCAAAAGAGAAGTCTGTGAAAGAGGAAGGACCTAGCCCATAGCCACTGGTGCTATTCCCAACTTGCACAGGAAAGGAGAAAACATCTGTAGTCAGCTGAGTCATAATGAGAAGCTGGGCCCAGTGACAACATTTGAGCCCTGGATAGGACTATTCAGGTATAGGAGTCTCCAAATTCTCTTAAACTCTCTAGCTGACTTGAGTGGAAATTTTTTTTTTTTTAATTTGCACTCTTCAGAGTTCTGAATGATTCATAGGCCCTTTTTGGAAGTGGCCCTATTTTGAGGTCATTTTAAGGAGTTCTTTAAATATCCTGAATGCTCCATTTATAAGGATGAATCAAAAAGAAACTCTTCCTCTGGGGGTGGGGAGAAGAGGGAATTAATGTTTCCTGAGTATAGAGCTTGTTTTGCAAGATTAAAAAGTTTTGAAGATGCTGCACAACAATTTGAATATAGTTAACACTACTGGTCTATATACTAAAAATACTTAAGTTTAATGTTATGTTTTCTTAACCATAATTTTTTAAAAATCATGTGGAATGTAGATGTATAAAGGTATCTAAATGCATCAAGTGGTAGAGTTAAAATGAGTGCATTTTATGGTTACATAAATTGTGCTGGGTAAAGTTCATTTAAAAAATAAAAGAGCTGGGTGCGGTGGCACATGCCTGTAATCCCAGTGGCTCAGGAGGCTGAGGCTGTAGGATTGAGAATTCAAAGCCAGCCTCAGCAATTTAGTGAGACTCTCTCTCAAAATAAAAAATAAAAAGGGCTGGGGATGTTGTTCAGTGCCTAACACCCCTGAGTTCAATCCCCAGTATCATAAATAAATAAATAATAAATAAATAAATAAATAAATAAATAAATAAATAAATAGAAAAAGAAAACTTTCCTTATGGGGCCCAACTTCATGACATCCTCTGATATCATGTTTCAGAATTGCTGTCAGGATTTCAGGCATTGCCCAAGCTCCCTTTACTGGACAGGGAGTGTCCCCGGCCAGATCCTGTACTCTGGTTTTTAAACCCCAGAGGGTAGTATGAGGCAATGACTGGGGAGACAACCATGAAATACTGTTGGATGGATGGAACTGCCAATGTGTAGATGCCTGACATATTCTCTGACATTCTTTATTTATTTTTAATAAATTCATTTTGTTTGTTTTTTATGTGGTGCTGAGGATCAAACCCAGTGCCACATGTGTGCTAGGCAAGAGCTCTACCACTGAGCCACAACCCAAGCCCTATTTTTAATTTTTATTTATTTATTTAGGTGCCAGGGATTGAATCCAAGGATGCCTAACCACTGAGTCACATCCCCAGCCCTTTTTATTTTGAGATAGGGTCTCACTAGCTTGCTTATGGTCTAAGTTGCTGAGGCAGGCTTTGAATCTGTGATCCTCCTGCCTCAGCCTCCCACACCACTGGGATTATAGGTGTGAGCCACTATGCCTCATGCCTGGCTGACTGACGTTCTTTAAATTCATTTATTCATTCTCTCAACAAACATTTACTTATCAGCTGGTGTCTGACAGGCACACACAGTGACCAAACAGGCACAAATCTGTGCCCTTGTGGATTACAATCTAGTAGGGAGAATATTCATAAATAATATAAATGAGGAAGATATGATAGATGTTAGTAGGAACTAGGGAGGAAAAAAATCAGAATCAGGTTAAAAAAATTGGGGGATAATATTTGAGCAATGACATTATGAGGGGACCACAGACATCAATCAACCTCACCATGCTGGGGAAGGAAAATCTGGGCTGATTAGTAAGGAAATTACTAATCTTTTGACACAGATGAAAAGAAAAGATGCCAACATATCAATTGGTCACAGTCAGGGCCAGTATCAGTACTGTGTGGCCTGTGTAGTCACATAGGGACCTACACTTTGGAGGTTTAATGTTCTGTCGCCATCTTGAAATTTTACCCAATCTTTTAAAAAGAGACCTATTTTTAATTTGTATTTATTTATTGTTTTATTTATTTTTTATTTACTTATTGTTTTATTTATTTATTTATTATATAAGTAAATGTTTGTTGAGAGAATGAATAAATGAATTTAAAGAACGTCAGTCAGCCAGGCATAAGACATGGTGGCACACACCTATAATCCCAGTGGTGTGGGAGGCTGAGGCAGGAGGATCACAGTTTCAAAGCCTGGTTCTTACCATTTCTTCCTACGGAAGTACATTTTTTCATCAGTTATTCCAACACCACCTATTGAACAATCCACCATTTTCCTGGTGATTTTTTTTCCCTAGTGATTTCAATTGTCTAATTATAATATGCTGTTATTATTGATATTTGGGCTTCTTATTGGATACTCTTTCTGTTCCTCTGAATCACTGTTTTGTCTTCTGTGACTTCATAATGCCATTTACTATCAGAGTAACCTTAAGAATCTCCTTTGAGGGGCTGGGGATGTGGCTCAAGCAGTAGCTTGCTAGCCTAGCTAGTTCGATCCTCACCACATACAAACAAAGATGTTGTGTCCACCCAAAACTAAAGAATAAATATTAAAAATTCTCTCTCTTAAAAAAAAAATCTCCTTTGAAATCTTTTCTGGCAATTATATTCTTAATCTCTAGGTAGATTCCAGATTCACTTTGTTAAGTCCCTCCTACTCCTCCTATGTGAATTGCATTAAGTGGAATTGAATTTTAGATGAATTTATATTTCTTTTTTTAAATTATTTTTTAGTTGTAGTTGGACACAATATCTTTATTTTACTTATTTACTTTTATGTGGTACTGAGGATCGAACCCAAGGCCTCACCCATGTTAGGGGAGCGCTCTACCTCTGAGCCACAACCCCAGTGCTGAATTTATATTTCTTTACAATAGAGGCTTACTAGTTCAATAAAATATTTCTTTACATACAAGGTTTTAAGATTTTAATCAAATATATTCAGTAACTTCCTAGTAATTTAATCCCTAAGTACTTTGTTTTATAGCTATTATGAATGAGATTTTCTTAAACATTAAGATAAATACATGTTAACTAAATGTTATTCTACTATAGTAGAAACACTCAAATTTGATGTTCTTTGTAATGATGCATCCCACTAAATTATCTTTTTGGTTTTAACTGCTTTTAAAAAACATCTTTTTGGAGTTGGGTATGGTGGTGCATACCTGTAATCCCTGCTACTCAGGATTCTGAGGTAGAAGAACCACAAGTTGGAGAACAGTCTGGGCAATTTAGTATGACCCTGTCTCAAAATAAAAAGTAAAAACAGCTGCAGATGTAGTTCAGTGGTAGAATGCCCCTGATTCAATCCTTAGTATCATGAAAAAAGAAAATGGAAAATTAAAAAAAATAAAAGAAAATGAAAAACTGGTTAAAAAATAGAGACCAATAATAATTTGTAAATAGATTGCACCCTGAAATAAATAAGAATTTATTTTGTGGTACTATTAAACCCAAGAGCATTCTAGCACTGTTAGATCCCCAGCCTTTTAATTTTTTATTTTGAGATAGGGTCTGCTAAATTGCTGATGCTGACCTCAAATTTATGATCCTTCTGCCTCCTCCTCCTGAGTAGCTGGGATTACAGGCACAAACCACTGAGTGCATGACTTAGTCAATTTTGTACTTCTCATTTCTGTAGTAACAGTGAAACTTGCCATGTTAGCTGATAAGCTTTTCATTTCCACTATTTCCTAGTACTTCATGACTCCTCTCCAGCCTGGCAGCAGCTAGGGTTCTGTGTCTACTGGCTTAGGAACAGGATGACACAGCAGAATGGAGGAAAAGGAGTCAAGTTCCAAAGTCTTTATCAGATTTGGTACAGTAGATGAGGAGGTGACTGAGTCCATATACCAGTTTACTCTGTGGACCACTGTTAATCCCTGAACTGTTAATTATCAAAAATAAATACTTAGATGCTTTTCTAGATGATGCACAATATCCAAGGTCATGATTGGCAAACTCGGGTCACCAAACAGTATATAGGCTAAAAATATTAATCCATGACAACTAGAAGCAAACAGAACTGGTCCATCACCACAGATTGCTTGATAAATGCTACTTTAGTCTAACTAGAAGTCTCAGAGAGAAACAAGCGGGCTCAAAATTGCAATGTGAGTCAGGCAAGGTTCTGCACACCTATAATCCCAGCTATTTGGGAGGCTGAGGCAGGAGGATCCCAAATTCTAGGCCAGCCTGGGCAACTTAGCAGATACCCTGCTCAATAAGAGCTAAGCACATAGAAAAATCAGGGGCAGAATGTTCCTGGGTTCAATTTGCAGTATCCCCACGCCCCAAGGAAAAAAACCAAACCAAAATAACAAGAAACCTGTGCGGTGTCCCTGCATCTTGTCCCTATGCCCTAGAAGTCCAAGCACTGCCATGAATAGGGGTTGGGAGGGGAGAGTTGCAAGCAGGAGGACAAGATATATCCTTGACAGGCTGGGAAACTGGAATCTAAAAAAACCCATACCCTTATTCTAAGTATAATCTGGGAAGCAGCAAGATCTTACCAATTCTTTGGAAAATAAAAAGGGTATGGGCATAGCTAGACAGCCCCCACAGCATGGGAACAGCAGAATGATTTAACATGTGTCCATAAGGAGCCCAAAGGCAGTGAACATCCTTGAACAATTCCACCAAGTAAGCACAAAGAACACTTAATGCTCTCACATGTCCAAATGGACTGAGACATAGACCTGCAGAAAATTCACAGCTGAGATAAGCAACAACATTACAGGCTGCTATAGTGCAGCTACCTGTATGCACCAACACCTGAGGTCTAGATGAGACAAATTAGCAAATGCCAGTGTGGGCACTTAAGGGTCAGATGTTTTCCCTCTGTAGAGTCCTTGATGCCATGTGACACCATTGTCACCAAATGAGACTGTAAAGCTGTCAGGAAGAGAAACACTCCCATAATGACCAAGAGTAAATTTCCATTACCTGGGAAAATGGTGACTCATGATTCAAATTCAATGGAATTTTTAAAAAAGTATTCACCATTTCTTTCAAACTTGAGTCTGGGATGAGATTCATACCTACTCTGGGTTTCTTTATCCAGAATGATAGATGTATGTCTGAACTTTTACTTTCTTCTGATTTTAATGAGAATGTATATGGTATTTTATTGTTATGATATTTGCTATTAATTCCTCCTATTCTCAATGATGTTAAGGCCTATCAATTTTAAGTTGCCTAGGGCTTCATTTTTTTTAATTGATTTTATTTTTTAAGTACATGACAGTAGAATGCATTACAATTCTTATTACACATATAGAGCACAATTTTTCATGTTTGTATATAAAGTATGTTCACACCAATTCATCTTTTTTCTTATTTATTTTGCATCACGATTCTTAATACACCATTATATAATAATTTATTATATCTCTGATTATATATAAGGTATGTTGACACCAAATTCACATCTTCATACATGTATTTTGTATAATGATGAGGGTCTCCTTTCACCATTCATGCTATTCCCCTTCTCCCTCCCTTTCTCTCCCACCAATTCATGTCTTCATACATGTACTTTGGATAATGATGTCCATCACATTCCACCATCATTGCTAACCCCCTGCCTAGGGCTTTATTTTTAATAAAGTAATATTAGACACTGAATTTCATCTAGATGGTCTTATGATTTTTCTCTGTCACCTATTCGGTAATGAAGTACACAGCAGATTTTCTTTTTACCATAACATCAGGGATTTATTTATAGATTCTAAATTCTGTTCCTTTGATCTATATGATATTCTTGTGCCAGTACCACAATGTCTTGATTATTGTTCCTTTGTGAAAGCTTTGAAATCTGGACATGTGAGTCAACTTTGTTCTTCTTAAGATTGTTTTGGCATTGGTGGTCTCTTGCATTTCCATACTTGATTTAAGGTTGGTTTATCAGTTTCTAAAGATACAATAGCAAATGGTGGCACTAGGACTCAGTTCTTTTTATTTCCAATATATATACTCTGTCTTTTATGTGTAGAAAATTTCTTCTGATTAAACAGGATTATTTCAACACAGCTGTTGCTTTCTCTAGATCTACCCTCAGTTTCAGAGGTTCAGTCCATGGTCAGCATAGCTCTGGGTCCAAGATGAGGTTTTATGGCAGAAGGTGTAGCTGAGGAAAGCAGCTCAATACATGGAAACCAGGAAGCCCAGAAACAGATTTTCTTAATATACCTTTAATTTTGCCTATTTGTTTTAATTCACAGCTAAGTTTATTGTTTTATTATTTACAATCTTAAAAATCAAAATATATAGGTGTTTGGTGGGTATGTTTTTTGCACACTTATTTGGATAAGCTTTGATATGGGGATTATGCTAGGCTTGTAAAATGAATGATAATGCCACTAAATTTTTTTTCACACTTCAGATTCTAGAATGTAAGACTACCTACAAGGTTTCTTCAAGGTGTATTAGAAATTTTCCACAATATTTTCCAATTGGGACTGAAAATTTGGGGGCAGTAAAATTTTCAGTGTCCCATTTCCTACCCACCAGAGTTGATCTATCTGAATAGTTGATCTTTTCAGATTTTCCATTTCTTTCTGAGTCAGTTTTATTATTTTGTTTTTTGAAAAAATACATTTTCTCCTTCTGTACTGGGGATTGAACCCAGGAGTGCACTACCCCTGAGCTACATCCCTAGCACTTGCTTTATGTTTTGAGACAGGGCCTCACTGAATTGCCAAGACTGTCCTGGAACTTGCAATACTCCTGCCTTAGACCCCCAAGTCACTGGGATTACCCTGTACATAGCCAAAAAAGTTTTTTAAAATATAAACTACAAATTGCTAAAATTGACTCATCAGAGGAGTCAGATGTGGTTGTGCATGCCTATAATCCCAGAAACTCAGAAGGCTGAGCAGGAGGATTGCAAATTCGAAGCCAGCCTTGATAATTTAGAGATATTCTCAACAAATTAGCAAGACCCTGTCTCAAAATTCAGCAAATAAAAAAAGGACTGGAGATATATCTCAGTGGTAAAAGCACCCCTGAGTTCAATCCTCAGTACCAACAAACAAATTGTAGAACACTTACCCCGAGTGTGTGTGAGGCCCTGGATCCAATGCCCAGAACAACAACAATAAAAAAATAATTAATTTCAATTTGTAAACACTATCACATGAAGTTATTTTTAAAAAATATTTTTAGTTGTGGATGGACACAATACCTTATTATTTTTTTTTTAAATATGGTGCTGAGGATTGAACCCAGTGCCTCACACATGCTAGGCAAGCACTCTACCACTGAGCCACAACCTCAGCTTAACACATAAAGTTATTTTTGACAGTCTGTTATCAGAGCATCTCTCCCTGAATCCTGGAAGTATTCTTTAAGACCAGATTGCCCCCTCCAATGTCCTAATGTCCCACAAATAGCCATCTTCTTTTTGTGCAAGTTTCCCCAGTTATTGGTAGCAACTCTTCTCCAATTATCTTGCCCCACTTCCTTTTGTGCTCCTCCAGTCTTTTCAGGAGCTGCTTCTAATCTTTACCTAAAGGAGCCTGTTTTTGTACAGTGTCAGGAGTCGAGACAGGGGTTTCCTGTTCTAATCTTCTAGTGTTAGAGAAGAAATGTGATACTTTTTCTGGTCTCATTAGATTTAAAGGATGAGCTGAGAGTGAAGAGAAGGGCAGGACCTCCAACTGGGGAAGAGGTCTAGAAGCCAGACTCTTGCCCATGACACAAAGGGCTCTCCAAGATCACACCTGCCTGTATCCTCTCCCAAGATTCCTCCTGTGATAACCTCCCAGCTATAAGGAAGTCAGGCAGTTCCCAGGGCACATTAACTATGTCACCTTTCACTAAGCTGCCAATGCTATTCTATCTGCCCAGGACACTCAAGTTAGATTTCTTGACTTGGACAGTACCTCTTAAGTTTCATGTTTTTTTTGTTTGTTTTTAATATTAGGAATTGAACCCAGGGGTGTTCTACCACAGGGCTATATCCCTGGCCCCTTTTATTGGTTCTTTTTAGTTATACATGATAGTAGAATCCATTTTGATATAATTATACAAGCATGAAATATATCTTATTCTAATTAAGACCTCATTCTTATGAATAAACATAATGGTGGGATTCACTCTGATGTATTCATATATGCACATAGGAAAATAATGTCAGATTCATTCCACAGTCTTTCCTTTTCCTATACCCCTTCCCTTCCCTTGATTCCCCTTTGTCTGATCCAGTGAACTTCTCTCCCCCTCCTTTATTGTGGTTTAGCTTCCACATATCAGCAAAAACATTCAATCTTAGCTTGGGGGACTGACTTATTTCACTTAGCATGAGAGTCTTTAGAGCCATCCATTTGCCAGCAAATGTCATAAAACCATTCTTCTTAATGGCTGAGTAATAATCCACTATGTATATATACCACATTTTCTTTATCCATTCATCTGTTGAAGGGCATCTGAGTTGTCTCCATAGTCTAGCTATTGTGAATTGAGCTGTTACAAACCCATGACCCTTTTTTATCTTGCTAAGGTCTTGCTAAGTTGCCCAGGCTGGCCTCAAACTTGAGATCTTCTTGCTTCAGTCTCCTGACTAACTGAGATTATAGGCATGCACCACTCTGCCCAGCTAAGAGAAAAAAAATTTTTTTTAAAAAGCCACACAATTTCTATTAGTCAGTTATACCCCAATAAAGTCAAAGAAAGACAGAAATGAAGGAAGGGAGGAAGGGAGGGAGGGAAGGAGGGAGAGAGGGAGGGAGTAAGGGAACATGTTTGCCCTTGTAAACTCATATTCTAACTGGAGTAAAGATGGAAAAGGAAGTAAGTAAATTAAGCAGTATGTTACAAAGTGACATACTATTAATGGATAAGGAGGAGATGAGCAAAAGGAAGATAGAGTGCTGGTGCTAGGGATGGATGTGATGGATGTGAGGGAAGGTTGCAGTATAAAAGAGGTCAGGGCAGGCCTTAACTGAGAATAAGCAATTTGAACAAAATCTTAAAGAAGGGAAGAATTCTTGAGAGAAGGAACAACTAAAGCTGAAGTCCTAGGATGGGAGTAGGTCAGAAGTTAGGGATCACAGACGAGGATGGCTAGAACAGAGTGTTGAGGAGGCAGCACAGCGGATAATGCCAGAGAACTGAGGGTGGAGAGAGCACAGTGGGCCCTGTCTACCACTGTGGGATGTAGGCTTATCCTCTGAGTTCAGTGTGGAGTCACTGCAAAACTTTTAGAAAAGAATGACATGACATATTTTAAGGGATCACTCTGACTGCTGTGCTGATAAGTGAATATTTTATGTTGATAAGAGAACATACTGAGATAATAAAAGATGTTAAGGTTACAAAGTAAAAACTGATTGGTATAAAATGTAAGAGAGTCCTTGGACATTAGAAGAGTTGGAAGGAAAAACAGAAAAATTTCTCACAAAGGACAAAAATATGGGAAAAAAGACCAAAATATAGAAAACAGGAGATAAAATGACCAACATCTTTTTAAAAATTCCAAAAACAGGAAACGGAGACATGTGACAGAATGAAATTATCAAAGAAATTAATTTCAAAAAATTCCTTAAAAGTAAATGACATGAATTTCCAGCCTGAAATGGACAATAGCATGATGTACAATGGGTGCCAGATAATAACAGGTCAATAAGACACGTTTGTGAAATTTTAGAACACCGAAGACACAATACAAGCTAAATAACAAAGAAAGAGCCAAAATTCAGAGTGGCTGACTTCTCCACAGAAGTCACACAAGAAGCTGGAAGGCAATGCAAGCACATTCTCACCTCAGGTAAAGGACAGGGCAGCAGGTTTCCTCATGGACAGTTCTTTAAGAGGAAATGGGGGCTGGGGCTGTGGCTCAGTGGCAGAGCGCTTGCCTTGCACATGTGAGGTACTGGATTCGATCCTCAGCACCACATGAAAATAAAATAAACAAAATGAAGATATCATGTCCATGTAAAACTAAAAAAAAAAATTTAAAAAAAGAGGAAATGGATGGAATACTAGGAGATGTGTACAGATGGGAGTCAGTCTGGGCTTCTAACAGAAAAATCATGTGAACTAACAAGACTCCATGGAAAATTAATTTGTGCCAGAAGAGGAAAGTAAGTCATCACATACAGCCTGGCTCAGTTTGAATAGGGTGCATACATTCTTAGAAATGTCAGAAAAGATATTAATCCAACTCAATGACACATGATATGGACAAAACAGAGGGACTGGAAGCATCTATAATGGGGGATGATCAGGGAACACCTAAATCTCCATCTTCCACCAGATAAAGTCAATTGATAAGGCCTAACAGAAAAATCATGAAGTGGCAATATAAATATTTCATGTGGAGAGATCAAAGTCAATACTAACAAATTTAGCTGGAGGAGCTGAGAGGGAAGAGGGACTGAATGTGATAACTGATTTTCAGGATAAGCCTCATGGAACTTTAAAAAAAGTGAACATTGATAATTTTGGGAAAAACAAAACATTTAAAAGGAAAACTACCATAGCTCCTCATTCCTTAGTAGGTCACAACCTAATCCTCTGTCAGTTAGCCAAACTCAAGTCCCCAACTCTTCCCATGCCAGCCTAGCCTACAGGCTTCAGATCACAGCGCCCATTACCAGCTTTGGGCTAGCCTAAGTCCATTTGGTCTAGTTCAAGTAAGACCTTTGCAGATCTTTTCAGACCCTGCTGAACCTCATTTCCTCTCCAATCCACTTATCAGAGCAACCATTTTAAAAATTAATCTTTTGTTAAAGCTAATATTGGAGGCTAGAGATGTAACTCAGTAGTAGGGTACTTGCCTTGCATGAGCAAGGCCCTAGGTTTGATCCTTGGTACAGATTTTTAAAAAATATATTTGTTCATCTAGTTCAAAAATGGATCTCATTTTCCTGAAATATGCTGCAAACTCCTGGAGGATGGCATAGTGGACAATTCCTTTTTGATGCCTACAAAGTGCGATTTGTCTATAACAGGCACTCAAAAAATACTTCATGGATAAACTTAAAGGAAAGATTCAAGGTGAATTAATACACAACTTTAAATCAAAGTTTAGAGATAAAATCAAGGTTAGATTAAAGCTGTGACTGATAATAGTTAAGAAATGTGAGGGATCTAATTGTGTCAAGGCAGAGCTACTTTCAAAGTTCTGTGATCTACTTTTTTTAGTTAATGTTTAAGTTGAATTGTTTTAATAAAGATATATTTTGTTCCCATAGTACTCCAGTTCCAAGTTTCAGTGACCAGGGGCTTGATATGTAAATGTAGTCCACTCTGCTAACATCTGATATGACTTTATAGACTTTGTGCCTCCCTCATTTGTTTTTCTAGATTGCAAAATCCTAATCTCTGCACAGAACAAGTTATCTTCTTTTACTGTGAATCTGATAAGACTACTGGAGAGAGATTACTTTTTTACCTCTTATTAGAGGTAGAAAGATAGAAATATCCAGGACAGCAACCCAGTAGAAGATCTTCATGAGTCAATGTTCAGAATGAGCAGGAGTTTTGAAATTGTGTCAAAATAATTCCATGATTCTTTTGGTCTCAGTGTGGTTTCATTTCTCAATAAACAGAAAAACTATTTGGCATTCTCTGACATTCCTCATTCAACATAAGCAAGCAATAAATGTGATACACCACATTAACAGGAAAAGGGACAAAAATTATGATTATCTCAAAAGATAGAAAAAGGGACTTGACAAAATTCAGTATCATAGGAAAAAATCTTAAGTTACAGAAGAAATGTATCTCAACACAATAAAGGTCATGTACAATAAGTCACAGTTAACATCATACTCAATGGGGGTTAGTTGAAAGCCTTTACTCTAAGATCTAGATCAAAACAAGGATGTCCCTTCTCATATTCCTGCAGGTCTTAGCCAGAGCAATCAGGCAAGGGGGGAAAAAAAAAAAAAGATGCCAGGCACACTGGCACACACCTGTAATCCCAGAGACTCAAGCAGGAGGATCCCAAGTTCAAGGCCAGTTTCAGCAATTTAGCAAGACCCTGTCTTCAAATTAAAAAATAAAAAGATCTAGGGATGCAGCCAGGCATGGTAGCCCATGCCTGTAATCCCAGCGGCTTGGGAGGCTGAGACAGGAGAATCATGAGTTCCATGCCAGCCTCAGCAACTGCTAGGTGCTAAGCAATTCAGTGAGACTCTGTCTCTAAATAAAATACAAAACAGGGCTGGGGATGTGGCTCAGTGGTCAAGTACTCCTGAATTCAATCCCTGGTACAAAAAAAAAAAAAAAAAGATATAAGAATGCAGTTCGGTGGTAAAGCACCCCTGGATTCAATCCCAATATGAAGAAAAGGAACAAGAAGAGAAAAAAGAGGAGGAGGAGGAGGAAGAATTGCAAGAGGAAGAGAGTAAGATGACAATGATAAAAATAATAAATACTGGAGTAAATGTGAAGAAAAAAGAACCACTTGTTCACTGTTGGTGGATTTGTAAATTAGCACAGCCACCATGGAAATCAGTATGCAGTTTCCCCAAAAGACTAGGAATGTCACCCATCATATGACCCAACCACACCACTCCTCAGTATTTAGCCTAAAGAATTAAAGTCATCATACTATAGTGATACATGCATACCCAGGTTTATAGCAGCACAATTCACAATAGTCAAACAACATAACCAGCCTAGGAGTCTACCAGTGGATAAATGGATTTTAAAATATGGTATATATACACAGTGGAGTTTTATTCAGCAATAAAGAAATATGAAATTATGTAATTTGTAGGAAAATGGATGCAACAGAGCATTACCTTAAGCAAAATAAGCCAAACTCAGAAAATCAAGGGTTATATGTTTTCTGTCATATCTGGAAGCTAGAGCAGAAACAGGAAAAAGAGGTAGGGTGGATCTCATGAAAATCAAAGGGAGATCAGGAGAAAAAAGGGAGGAGTGGAAAAGGAAATACTTGAGAATGATACTAATCAAATTATATTGTTATATCATGTACAAGTACACATATGTAACAACAAATCCACTATTATGATTATGCATACTCATAATACAAATTATAATGTAAAATATGGAAAAGAAAAAATTCAGAAAAGCTGTAGGTAAATAATAATAATATAAACCAAGAAAACAATTCAATTTCTTAAAAAAAAAAAAACAACAACTCAGGAATAAATCTGACAACCCCAAGGATGGGAAACCTTGACTCTCAACAAGCTCCTTTGTGCTAGTATTAAAATCATAGATCACAGGGCTGGGAGTGTGGCTCAATGGTAGAGCACTTGCTTAGCATGCATAAAGCCCTGGGTTTGATTCCCAGCACCATTAAATAAATAAATATCTCAAATATGAAAACACATGGCCTGACTTGCTCCAGGTTCCTTCTGGTTGCTTTTTTTTGGTACTAGGAATTGAACTCAAGGGTGCTAAACCACTGAGCCACATTCCCAGCCCTCTTTTATTTAGACAGGATCTCACTGAGTCGTAAGTGCCTTACTAAGTTGCTGAGTTTGGTTTTGAACTTAGCACAGGAATGCACCACCACGCCTGGCGCTCCTATGCTCACTATGGTCCACTAGGCCACAAACTCTCCGAGCCTGTTCATAATAAGGCTGCTGCCATTGTTTTAGCTGTAGGGAGATTTCAACCCCAGGGCCTCAGGGCAAACTCTGAAGATACTATTAATCCCAGAGAAAACCCTCTCAAGGGCTTAAAGTCTTGGCCAAAAAACTTCATCCTTCATATTGAAGCATTTTCTAGCTAGCTGGCTATTCTCAAGATACTGATAATGAAAGAATGGAGACAGAAAGGGACACCAAGGATTAGGGTTAACTCTAGAGCTAACAGGCTGCCTTCCACAGAAACCAGAGGAAAAAAACCTGTTCTGCCTCTGATTGGGTCATAAATTGCACACTGTTCTTTTTGGTAGGTCTTTGGGGTACCAAAGCTCCACTCCTGCCATGGACCTACTGCCTCTTTAGGCCTTGTTTGGTTTCTCAGTGCTCACAAAAGTTTGTTTACGAAATATTCCTGCATTGTTTCCGTGCCCTTTCTACAAAGCTTCCTTAGGCCCCTGGGTGTTATTGTCTAGCTAGAGAATAATGATGGATCTAGAAGGACTATACCTTCTTGAGTGTTCTACAACCACTGGCACTGTTGGAGGAGGTCCAGTCTCAAAGAAAGAAAATGGTGTTGGTGGCACAGGGTTCTCTGGCCAGCACTTCTGATACTGGCAGTGAATATCTTAGGGCATCATTACAACATGGAGCCCGATTTAGTCAGCAGGCCCAAGATACTGCATTTCTAATAAGTCCCCAAGTGATATCCACACCATTGATCCAGAGACCAGCCCCTGAGCAGCAAAGGACAAGTGTGGGAGTACTGAGGGAGGAATGGTGAAAACAGGGAAGAATAAGCTCCTCTGAACCACCTCATTTTCAAGTTCTTCTCCACAGGGCCTTCTCTGCCTTGATGCACAGAAGGACCCAGGCCCAGCAACATGCTATCAAAGGCCAGGGGCTGAGGTATCTTCACAACCTCCAGTAGGCAGTTCTGTCAGTGAAGGGAGCTGGGTTAGCTCCTGCCCTTGGTTCTGGGGTAGATCTGTCAACAGAATGGCAGGTTCCTCAGGATGGCCCCAGGAACAGCAGATGGTCCCACCTCCTTTATACCAGACCAAGGGAGTGATCTCCGTCTCCATATACCCGGTGCTTACTATGTGTAAATTCTCTGTACAAACTGCTTCATTTCACCCCCCCACCTCCACTTTATTATATAAAGACTGTGCTCCAAAGGTATTAATTAGTCCAATAACCCATGCACTAAACTGATTTAACTACATACCTTTGGGACTGAATCTAGAAAAAAGTATCAGGATAAGAATTTAGATGACAGGCCAAGCCAACCAATGGACACTGACTTTGTATAACCCTTAGTAGAAACTCAACATAAGGGCTGGGGATATAGCTCTGTGGAGGAGCACTTGCCCAATATGTGCAAGTCGTAGGTTCAATCCCCAGGACAGTGCAAGTAAGTCAGCACTGTTAATTCTCCCTGGAATGTAACTCCCTGGGTATGTAACACTAATGGGATACTTCCTATGCCAGCTAGTGTGTGTAGTCTATGAACTGGGCCTGCTGGCTTGAGCAGAAAGCCAAGAGGCTTTCACTCACCTGGGAGCACCGTTTGCAGAGCAGCTGGCCTGCAGAACAGTTGGCAGAGGGCCATTTAGTAAAGTCTGAATTGAGTAGAGTCAGTCCACCTGCTTACACAATGGAACAAAGTACAGCCTGCACAGTGGGCCACACCTGTAATCCCAGCAACAGGGCCAGTGGGTGGGTGCTTGAAAGAGGAAAATCAAGTTCAAGGTCAGGCTCAGTCACTGGAATTACAGGTGCCACACCAGCCAGAATGAAGGTTTAAAAAGTAGTCCTGGACACGACTAATAAGAAGTGTAATAGTTGTCACAATAACACCTGGTTTAACCAGACTTAAAATGGGAGGAGCTGCTTTTATATGATATCCATTTGACACTTGACCTTGGTCCCCATTACTCTTAAAATCTATCCCTCTACTTTGATTTTATTTGCCCAGTCCCTAAAGTCATTCATTCAGGTTTGGCCTAAGTAAGAATCATACCTAATTCAGGATTTTCTCAAGGATTAAAATGATGATGAAGAGTACTTAGCACAATATCTGGAAAAGGGTTCAAGAAATGTTCACCATTATTATGGAGGCTTAGACCTCCTCTAATAAGCATCAGTATAGTTACTGTCAATGCAAAGAAGTTACATATGTGATAAGATACTCAGGTAACAGGAATGCTCAAACAGAGCAGCAAAGGTCATTCCTTCAGGGGGCCACTAGAGAGGGATTCCTATTCCAGGTAGGAAGTCTTGGGGCCCCAAAACTACATGCATATAATGGAAAATTACAATAATGTGGCCAGGGGTGGGTATGTAGCTCAGTGATGGTGTGCCTGCCTAGCACATGTGAGGCCCTGGATTTGGTCCCCAACACTTGGGTTGAGGGAAACTTATCTTTCCAAAAAAAAATCATGGAAACCTAATAGGGCCATACAATTGAAGCTCAAATTAAAAAAATAAAAAGGTATCCATGTTTATATGCTTAGAACATTTCTGCAAACTATATAAGGAACTTAATTGGACAACCTTTGGAGGTGAGTTTGGAGAGCAAATGTTTACTCTTGACTTTATACCTTTCTGTTCCATCTTGATTTCCCCCTTACAAAAAAAAAAAAAAGACCAAATAATTTAATTTGGCTGAAACTACTATGTGTGAGCTTTGCAAGCACTGCCCAACATAAAGTTTTACAAATATTATCTCACATTTTCACTGACAAGGCCCAACAACTTTAGAATACCAGATTCCCTAGGCTCCTTTCCCATTTCTAAATGCACCCAAACTTGGAGGCTGCCCTCATTCCCGAGTCATCTTCTCTCTGTACACTCACTCCACCTGTGATCTCATCCAACCCCAGGTTCTGAAGATAATGTCTAAACACTGAGTCCTTCATTTCTATCTCTAGCTTAAACGCTCTCTTGTGAACTCCACACTGTACTTCAACTAATGTCTCCACAGCACCACCTGGATGTCAAGGAGACATCTACATTTACATATCCCAAAACAAACTAATCTTTCCCCCCAAAATTGCCCTATCACAGACTTCAAAATTTCAGTTGATGGTACATCCACGCTTATAGTTGTTCAAATCTATTAACCTCAGAGTAAATGAATGACTAGAAAGTAGAGTCTAACTCATGATGCCAGTTACCCCAAAAGTTATTCCTGGGTACTTTATAAAATCATTAAACCATGTTTTCTGAATTATGTCTAAAGTTAACTCATGTTTAGTCCAGGATTTGGATTCTGACATTTTAATTTCTTTTGAACATAAGTCACTTTTTCAAGCAAAGAAATAGAATCAACCTAAGGATGTGGTCCTCCAGGGATCCAAGCCAAGTCTTGAGATCTTCAGCAGAATGACACTATAGTACCAGGTGCTACCAATAGAGTTATACACTCTAAATAATAACCACTTATCTTCATTTTTTTCATTAGGGAACAGCCAAAAGTTCAGTCTTTAAAGGCATGATATATAGAACATCTTGATCTACAAAGGATAGAATGACTCAAATTATATGCAGGCCATCCTATTGCGAAACAAGATCAGAGCTGGTCAAGACAGTGCTTATACTTTGAAAACTTACTCTGTGGCTCAAAAAATTCCTGGTTCCTGTCACTAAGAAACAAAGTAAAAAATATTACAGATGGATCCACATTAACATGTGGTTTTAGGGAGGTCTTCCACCAGAATGTGAAAGTAGAGTTAAGTGTAGGGGATAAGATCTTTTGATATTTTAAAAATAAATTACTTATAACTAAGAAATTAGACATACCACACTCTTCCATTTGCTACAATAACAAATTGACAAAGAAGACTACTTAAAAGAAATGCTCAATATAAAGAGGGTGGGAATGGTAACACTTTCCACTACAGGATAATCTCCTGTTTTCCCAATTAGCATTGCTATTCTTCCATGATACAAATTCATGTGGAAAAACTTGTTGAGTTTTGCCACGGCCAGATGAAAAACACAGCGTTTCCTAATTAGCTAATTAAGCTCAATGAACATTTTTGGGATGGAACCATAAACTCTGGCCATTGACAAACATCTGCAAACTGCATAACTCCTCAGCCCTTAGCCATAGTTTCTGTTCAATATCTTAAAGCTGAGTTTAGTTCCACTGTGACTTGTCTCAGGGCTGAAGTGAGTGTTAGTCATCAAAGTCTGGAATGTCATCATAGGAGTAACCCCGGTAGCCTTTAGACGCATAGTAAGCGATGCGCAGATGGTAAAATCCTGGCAGGAACACCAGAATGCCAATAATCAGGACAGGAACGGCCCGGTCTGCCCCCTGGTGGCAGAAGAAGGAAAACATCAGAATTAAGTACACAAGGGAAAAGATTTACATTTATTTTCTTCCTGTTTATAAAGTGAAGGAAAGGCAGGCATACTTGTAATCCTAGCTGCTCAGAAGGCTGAGGTAACTCAAGGCCAACCTAGGCTACATCAAGACCCCTTCTCAGTCACTCAATCAACTGAAGGAAAACTGCAAAGTACCAAAAACTATAAAAGAAAAATTATCCATTCTATTCCAGATATACGGCTCATTTCTTCTTTTTAAAAATATTTTTGTAGTTATTGATAGACCTTTATTTTATTTATTCACATGCAGTGCTGAGAATTGAACCCAGTGCTTCACACATGCCAGGCAAGTGTGCTACCACTGAGCCCCAGCCCCTCCTTCTCCTTTTTAAAAGTTCTTAATTGTGGACACATCATATTCTCTGTCCTATTGTCTGTTAATAATAAGTATTTGTTATTATTATAACTCTTCATATATTTAAATATGTTAACACTCCACCGAAATGGACATATCATACTTTTACTCTGCTGTTCTTTGCATAGCTATTGGACATGCTGTGCCTTTCTTACTTTTTATAATTGTACAGAATACCACAATAAACCCATGCTTTTCTCTGTGTGTGTTAACAGAATGAATGTGAATAATAGAATCAGTTCAGGACAACTATGTATTGAGGACAGCCTGAGAGAAAGAGCTACTAAATATCACTTTAGGTTTCTAAGGTATACTGAAACTTAATAGGAACTCCAACCAAACCCAACATAAAAAGGAACTAAACTGATATATGGCTCAGTGGTACCAGACCTATACATTAACTGCTTCTCCCCACTCACCAGTAAGTCTGTACTACTGCAAAACTACAATGACAGAATGCTGCTCTAGCTAGAGTCCCTTATCAAAAATGAATCTTGGAAGCTAGGTTCAGCTATGCATAATTTGTCATAGTTCCAAACTATGACAATGGGCAAATTGTTCAATATTTCAGTGACCAAGTTTGCCTACCCACCTCACAGGAAATATAGGAAAACTTTGTTGCTCAGAGGAAAACATGTTTTATTATTTTATATACATATGTTATACACACACACACACACACACACACACACACACACGGATGTATGTATTTTTTAATATTTTTTTAACATGTCCCTCAGGTTTCCATTTGAGAAGTTTTGTTAAACTCACTGGCACCCAAACCAGGGCAATACTGCCCTACCTGGTGGCTCAGTATTAGCATGGCAACTCATCATTGGGACTAAAAGAAAATCTTTTTCTTCTTTCTGCTGGAAACTACAGCTGTGGCTCTTGTCTTAAAGATCTCATGGCACATTCCCACATGCCCATCAGCTTACCCCTTTGCTAATGTAGCCTGACAGCAGGAGGGAGCCTATGATAATGAGAAAGGCGCCAATCAAAAACAGCACAGTGGCAAGTGCAATGGCCTTATAAGGGATCTTAGGAGGGCTTTTCTTAAACTGGAAGAGAAAACAAAAACAAAAAAGACAAAGAACATCATTATGAAAATACCAGGGCTACCAGGGCAAAAACAGGGAGGATAATTAAGAACCAAACTGGATACGTCAAGTGTGTTGAAATATGTCCTACCATCCAGTGCAACTCTGGGAGAGAAAGGGAAAGGACAGGTTACTCAAAGGAATTCCAATGAAATGTCATATTTTCTAGTTTTAACTAATTCCACACACCATTCACTGTACCTTAATTTTTTTTTTCAAGAAATAAAAACAGGAACTACTTTATGGTTATTTGTTCATTATACATTTATTAAATGCCTTGCACAGGTACTAACTTATAACATGCTAAGGAAAAGTAAAGAAGTTAAGAGATTTTTGGCATCCAAAGTTAAGTCTGTACACCCTGGAAGGTTTTTAGAAACAGAAAATTCCAATTTTTTTTGTAAGGCATTACCACTCAAACAGTTCAATTCAAGCTTAAGATTCACACACAAACTTTCTAATGTTTGGCTCACAGTTGAATCTGAGCTAACTGGCTGGAAGCTTCCCAGATCTATTTTTATCTGTCCTTTAAGTATGGGTCCAGAGAGTACAAACAATAATTGATTTATTTATATTTAAAAGGATGGGTTCCTGTTATTTCAAGTTTTATCTAGAATATTCTACTTTAAGTGGAAGTGGGCAAAAAAGAGATGATATGCTACTATTTTGTAGATAATGGTCAAGGTAGAATATAAACTTATCAATATTCTGTTTTACTTACTGTTTATCAAAGAATACCTTTAATAAATTGGATCTCATGACATCAGGAAAGAATGAAGATTCCCACAATCTGCTGGCTTCAGCAGTTAGTTTCTCCCTTAAAAGATGAACTGACTTTGACTAAAGAATAAATAAACAATCCTTAACACAAATCCACTTAAAATCTGATTATTTTTGGACAAACTAAATAAAGTGTACAACTATAGGACTCTGGCATTACAATTACTTTTTTTTTTTTTCCAAGAAATAAATAATATTGGAATTGGTTTGAAACTACCCTGCCAAGGTTTGCTTCAGCAAGCTAGGGCTAAGAGTCTCAGAAATGAGTTTACTTCTCACTGTTCATTCCAATCCTCAGGGACAATTAGCAAAACTTCCACCATGAAGGTCTTCCTGCTAACTTATCAGAATAGTCACCAATCTTGTCACTTCCCTTCTGCATTTACCTGAAGGTCAATGTAGCCATCATCTGTGCTGGAAAGCCTTGAGTATTTTACTTTACTACTGGGGATTCCAGTAGCCAGATTAGTACGAGACGGCATCATAACACACGGACACAGCTACAGTCTAAAACAACAATGAAAAAAAGTGTTACTGTCTGTATGTGGTGATAATACATTAGAGCCAACTTCAGATTCTATCTACTGGAATTCTGGGCTGCCATATCATATTGCAACTGATGATTTAGGTTTCATTGCTCTTAAAACCTGATATTCCTTTGACACAGTGCAAAAAACCTCAGTACGTATTTAATTTGGTTTGTCCTCATAGAATGAGAACCAGGACATTCACCAAGAACCAAATTCCAGTTTACCTTACCACCAGTGTTCCCTAATTCTTCCAAAGTCACCAGAGAGTAGCTGGAAGAGGGACTTAAATTCAGGTGCACTCGATGCTAAAGAAGTACTTCTTGCCCCCTACCCCAGCTTAGAAACATACACTCAAGTGATTTTCTTATTTACTAAGGAAGGAAAAGAGGGTGGGAAATGGAATGCACTCACATCAGCATTTTGCTTATTTCCCCTTGTTGGATGATATCACCCTTTTAATTCATTCTTATAAATTTTGATAACCTCTTGGCTATTAGTACTACACCAGTGCCTTTAATATACCCCTCTCTGTTCCACTCCAAACACTGATAAGTTGTGATTCCATTTTCCGGGCTGTGTGGCTACCTAAAAATACTGAATTAAACAAACAAACCTGAATTAAAAGTCTAGCTTATTGTTCAAAATATTTGAAGATGGCAGTAATGAAATCATTCCTATATTGTCTGTTTGAAAGTGGATAAGACTTAAAAGCAATGACATTTAAATTTTAAAAATCTGAAATCTGTACACTTTTCCTCCATATAGTCACCAAGGTATGTGAACAAGTAAATTTAAATTCAAAAGCATCTGAGAAACTTACGTATTTCAACAAGGGCAACAGAACAGACTGGCCTTTCTCCATGTGACATTTAGTAAATCATGACTATAAGTTATCATGTGGCAGTTACCATTTACTTAGCCTTGGTTAGGTGTCAGGCTCATCTCTAAATGCTGTATACATATTTGACCAAAACTTGACTAATTATTACAGTCGACTTAAAGTAACAGCATTATGAAAGAACTGGTGCTAATCCTGTCATTTTTATTAACACTAGTCCAATAATCAAGTATTGAAAAAAATACAAGTAATGCTAACCCATATGCTTTTCTAAAAGGGTCAGAGGGATGGGGATGTACCTCAGTGTTAGCATGCCCACCTATCACATACTAGGCCCTGGATTCAATCCCAAGTAAGCGGGGTTGGAGTAATCAGGGGAGTTAGAACAAGGTGCATTAAATATTAGGTTATTAGTGTAGCGACTAATTAAAGTTAATTCTATAAAACTTAAAGTTCAAACTACCAATGTGTGTTAGTTTTGAGGGCATTTGACTATACCCGATTTGTATAATCCTTTCTTTAAAAAAATTATCCTCCATTAATTATTCACACACTTGCATATAACAAAAACACTCAAGTTGTGAGAAGGAGAGGGGAGACAAATGCTTATGAAACCAGAGTTTTGAGATGAGACTAAATTGCCCACTTCACCAATTTCTTCTGGGTTCTTGTCTCCCAAATTTTGAAGACTAAAATCCACAATCACGGTAAACAGAATAGGATCTATTTAAGCAATAAGAGATAGAACTCCCGCCAAGCTGGAGGGGGACTGATAACAGAAAAACATTTTGGTGTGCCAGCTTAGGAGTTTATATATTGTTTTGGGCAGAGCGTGGAACAAAATCTATGTAAAATAGACCATCCAGTTCACTTCCATTGTCCTTCCCATGAGCCATCCTTCTTCCTACTAACTTCATCTGTGCTCACCCCCATCTTCTATTCTCCACCTCTGGGACAAAGGAATTAGCTGGAGGTGTTCCCACAGATGAGCCTCAAGGTCTTTTACATTTGAAACAGGCTTTGAAGGTGCTTCTCATTAATAGGTCTACCAGTTAGCCTCCAGGTGTGGTTGAATGGGGCCCATCTTGGTCATTTTACTATCTACTCTAGCTTATTTTCATTCACTTATTCATGGTAAAGATAAAAAGAAAATTCAAAGTCTCAAAGTTTCTAACAGGCTTTTAACCATCTCCACCGCTACCTCCAAATTCCCTCAGCCCCTGAAGTGTTAATAAGAGCGTCAGTAAAGCCCAGTGCCTGACATTACGCTCCTTTATATCCTTATTTTCCTGCCCGTCTCCGGACGTCGCCACGCAAGGAAAAAGCCAACCCACATTCAGACTAAAAGCAAACAAAACTAGTTTCTGAAAAGAGGCCAACCGTGCGAAGCAAGCCAACGCTTCACATCTAGGACTCAGGCAGAGAACTCCAGTTTGCTTCAGGCGGGAACATTGGCTTGAAGCGAGGGGGTGCGAAGCTCCCGCCCAGCCCCAACCCACGCATGTCTTACCCGAGCACTGCGCTAAGACTGGAGCTAGAGAGGAACTCGCCCACGGTTACCAGCCGAGGCGTCCCAGGCCTCATGGCACAGCCAACCTAACCGCCGACCTAGCAAGTATCAGCTCGCCGCCGGAAGTGGCGTGCGGATGAAGGCGCGCCGGAAGTTGCGTCACCAGGAGCGACTTCTCACCCGCTTCCTGGGCGCGCCCAGGATAGCCCTTGGCGGGAGAAGTCATCTTGCAGCAAGCGCTGGGGCTTGTCCGGGCGTATCGTGGTGGTGTTGGAAGCTGCTGCGACCTGGTCAGCCCGCGGCCACCGTCAGAGTGGCAGGCGAGAGTACATAGGGCCCCGCCCACCTGGGTCATAATAGGGGCCCAGATAAGGCTGCAGTGATTCCTTTCTTGACCCCCCGGAGCCAGTGGAGTCCTCTGGGGGCGTAAGCCCAGGACTTCAGTGTACCCAGATCTCAATTCAGTGCTCAAGGGACGCAGACTACCACTGCACTCTAAGCAGATCTATTCTTGTACCTTCCCTCCCCTGGCCAGTAGCGTTTCGCCCTGGTAAATGGCCGGCCCACAAGGGACTTTTGCACCATGTGAAGCTTTTTGAAATAAGGCCTACTAACGTACAACTTACACATGGTGAAGTACAATTGGATGAATTCAGACAAATTTTACAGTCTTGGAACTGTGACCAGTCTAGTTAAATATTTCCAGCCCCCCCACCCCCGCCAAAGTTCCAGACACCTTTGCAGCCTATTTCCTTCCCCATGTACTGGCAGAGTAGGTAGTGAATACCAACTAAATATGATGAGTTATTAACATCCAGAAAATGAACTCAATTCAAGTACGATAGAAACTAGTCACTGAATCTACTAAACATAAAAGAAATATTTATTGCCATTTTCTTAATGTAATTATACCAGGATGCTGTAGACTCAAAAAAAAAAGCAAAAACCCCACATTTACATAAAATGGTAAGATATTTGCAGCCCATCATGGTTCAAATGAAGACACTTTCCTGTGACATCTGAAATTCAGATAACTTTATTTAAATCAAAAAACAATTCTTAAAACTGCATTTAAAGACAAGAACTTTTTGTTATAAAAATCACCAGAAGTATTTCTACGTAAGGCAGAAAGAAGTATTTCTAGGTTAACAAAACCAGATTTGACTTTGGATTTTATTCTTAAGCTGTAAAGGAAGGGGAAAAATAGGTTATTTACAGAAAACATTATCTACATATGTACTCAGTTACAAATTTGGTGACAGAAATGACTTTCAGCACATGATGGCATTTTAGAAGCAGTTCTCAAAGAGCTTAGTTTTATTTCCTCAGATTTTAAGAACGCCTAAGATCCTTCTTCATCCTCGATCTTGGGAGCCAAATAATACTTTAAATGTCCCATGTCAGCAATTTTATACTCTACAACTGAAAGACAAGAAAATAGTGAATTACTGAAGGACAGTATCAAATATACTACTTTCAAAACAAAGTTCAAATTTATTATCATCTTACCAAGGGGTACATCTGCAGACATACTGAGTGTTACTGTAGGAGAGAGTGGAGTGGCTTTTGTAAAGAAGTTCAGGTACCTCAGTGCAAAAGTTAGCTGAACTGGCTCATTCATCTCTATGGTAACCTACAGGAGAAAACAAGATTTGTCATGTTGAAAAACACCAAGAAAGTTGTAGGCCATAACACACACCTCTATTGGTAACTTTGAAGAGTACTCTGAAGTGAATTTAAGGACTCCCCCCCAAAAAGTATTTGGCTTATCTTTCCTATATAAACCATCAACTAAAATGTAATAATGGGAAAACTTCTCTTAATGAAAATACTCCTAATAAATAAATCAGCTAATAAAGAAATAGGAGGAATGAAATAAACTATTATATTTCAGCTTTGCAAACCCTAATGTCAACAGCTCTAGATGATAGCTAACATTACAAAAAAGACATCCATTTGCCTTGTGTCTCCTACTGAAGATACATACCACCATCTAAAGTATTCTGGCTCTCCCAACCTCAAAACAAACAAGAGAACACTTTGAATGTCATCAAGCTTGAGAGCTGTAGCTACCGATTTACAGAAAATACAGGGTGCACATACATATTAACTGACACACAGGGATACAACTAGCAAAATTCACACTTAAGAAAACTCTAAAACAAATAATCTAGTTTTAACTAAAAGATTGTAAATGGAGAGGGAAAAAAAAGCTCAAGATTAACCAATAGGTAAAATGAAAGTTAAGGGCAATGTCAACAAATTTCAATGTATGAACCTTATTAAAATCCTGATTTGGGGCTGAGGCTCAGTGGTAGAGCACCTGCCTTGCATGTGTGAGGCCCTGGGTTTGATCCTCAGCATTACATAAAAATAAATATAGTGTGTCCATCTACAACTAAAAAAATACTTAAAATTCCAATTTAAACAAATTGTTCTGAAATAACCAGGGGAAGGTAAATGCTTAAAAATTCCTTATAATTATTTTCTTGAATATGATATGTAAGGGTTTTAAAAATGTTGGTGTTTGTGTGTGTGTGTGTGTAAACACACAGACATACATTTTTTTTTCCTTTTTGTGGTGCTAGGAATTGATCCCAGAACTTGGTGTATATCAGGAAATTGCTGTACCACTGGACTAAGCCCTCAGACCTAGAGTTCTTATTGTTTTGGTTAAATGAGGTTTCTCTAGGCACTCTCTCAAACTGGAAAAAAAAAAAAAGCTTTAAGTATTCAACGCTAATCAATATTCAGCATTTAACGCAGTTCTTTCCAAGTTTTATGAAGTGTATGTACTGGCCTTAATGAGAAAAATACTCTCATTTAAGTTTGATTCTGACACCAGGTCACAGTCTAAATTGTCTCTTAATCTTGCGCTTTTTGCTTTTCTACCTTCAAAATGAGCTAACAACTGAACCTACAATACGTACAACTAATAGTACTACTGGGGAGCTAGTAACAGCTGGACTTTCATCCCAATCCATCCTTCTGTTGAGTTGCTATCCTAGCCTAATTTGAGAAATGCAAAGTAAGCATCTCCAGAAAGCTAAAGGTTGTATCAATCCTAACTTTAGAGAATGTATGGGTTTTATCCACACCCCGTTATTTTGTGGTTTGTAAAAGTGCTGAATTTGCACTCCCTTTTCACAGATGTAATTTTAAATTAAATGGCACTTGCCAATTTCAACAGTATCTTTCAGTTTTCATTAGCTATTTACTGTTTTTTTTTTCTTTAATTTTGGCAAATAAACTAGTGGTAAACAGTAAAACTGTCTTCAAAAATTTCTATTTACTTAAACAGAAATTTAATTTTATTACTTACAGCTTCCTCTTCTTTATCAACGTTACTTGTTTGAGACAACTTAATGTTTCCATTTCCAAGTTCTCCACTTGCAGAAAATTTCACTCCATCTTTTGCACAGGATATTACAACAGCATCTCCAATATGACTGAGGTCTCGGCATATACGTGCAAATTCACCAGAAGGCATCTTTACTACACAACTGTACTCTTGTTCCTATGAGCAAAACAAAAAAATTTCAAAGTTAGGGCTGAGACCTGGCTCAATGGTAGAGCACTTGCCTAGCACATTTGAGGTTCTGGGTTTGATCCCCAGGCACTGCCAAAAAAAAAGATAACATTAACTGCTGTAAATGTAAAGACCTGGCATCCTCACTTTAAGATGTGATATTTTAAAAAAAGCTAAAGACTTTCTGATTACTTTGAAATATTACTCATTGTATAATTCCCATCCCTGCCCCCAGTGCTAGGAACTGAACTCAGGTGTGTTCTGCCAATGGGTCATATCCCTAGACTTTTTATTAATGCTCAAAAATTTTTGAGACAATCTCACTAAGTTGCTCAGGCTGGCCTAAAATTTGTAATCCTCTTGCCTCAGCTTCCTGAATAGCTGAGATTATAGGAGGCTGCTGTGCCCAGCTCATTGTAATTTCCTAATATATTCCACTATCCAATGAACAAGAACCCCCTCATGATCATCTTCCAGGCCTAAATCAAGAGAACATTACAAATCAGGATGCAGTGGCACATGCCTGTAATCCCAGCTAGGTTGAGGCAGGAGGTATGCAAGTTTGAAAAAAAAACAAAACATTATTTTATGACACAGAATTTAGTTGCATTCTAAAAGAAAGGAGAACATAGTATATTAGACATTTTAAATATCCCAACATCTCTTCTCTCCTTTGATATTAATAAGGTTAATACTAAAATCTGGTTTGGACCGTGAACCAGCAGATATGCTTCTATAAAAAGTTTTGTTAGGATATAGGCTTTAAATTATTATATTCACATTTTTACATTAATTATCACGACTATATGGTACTCCATAATCAGAAACTGATACTCACTGGAATTCCAAGTTGTTCAACATCTAAGTCCATTAACTTCATTTCATAATCTGAAACTTTCTCTTGATCTAATAAAAGAAAGCAAATGTTACTGAAAAAAGTGTTCATAACTAGGATGTTACACTTTATAACCACTATAGACATTCTCAAAATATTCACAGCTTTCAGAATTACTGACATAACTGACAGTAATTTTGTATGATTCAGTAAAAAGGTACAACTTACTCGGTGCTTCAAATACTAGCGCCAATGTATCCGCATTATCTTCAGCCCTTAATGTAATAATGTCTTCATTGCCAGCACATTTTAGTATTTTGGACATGCTACAACACAAAAGACACAGGATTTAAAATCAATAACACCTGCTCAAGAATCAGATTTCTTCTCTAGATATACTGCTTTGTAGTGGAGACTTGTCTAACATGCATTAGGTGCTGAGTTTGACCCCAGTGCCTTAAACATCCTAACACCAGCAATTTCATCCGAGTATAAATCAGAGCATTTTCTGAATTATAAATCCTTTCAGTGGGTAAATTGTCAGACCACAATGATCATTAGATCAGGGCCAGGTGTGGTGGTACATGCCTGCAATTCCAGCAACTTAGGAGTCCAAAACAGGAGGATCACAAATTCTAGGCCTTCTCGGCAACTTAATGAGATCCTGTCTCAAAAATATAATAGGGCTCGAGATGTAGCTCAATGGCAGTGCACCGGAGTTCAATCCCCAGAAGGGAGGAATGGGGATTAGCGTTGGGGGTGTAACTCAGTGGTAAGAATGCTTGCCTAGCACACGGCAAAGCCCTGTGTTTGATCCTCAACACAACAAGGGAGGAAAAAAATCTAATAGACCTATTAAAATACTGCTTGTATTATAAGTCAATATTTCTCATAAATCTTCTAAATGAAAACATACATGTGTACTAGATAGGCACTACTCTGGATAAATTTTCCAAGTTCTGGAGCTGAAAATAGTCACTGCGACTTTAATAATAAATAAAGTGTAGAAACAACCTATTGCCCCTATACAGAGTGACACATTTTCAGTAGGACACGTTATAGGCGTTTAAAATCAATCAGGACCTTAAATGTCCCATTCAAGGTTGCGGGAATTTAGTGAGCAGAGAACTCTGAAACAGTCTTTTTTTCAGGCAATGGGGCAAAGATTGTCAATTTCCCGCCACCACCATGGCTTTGTGACTTTGGCGCGGAAAAAAGCCGGCTCGCTCGGCTGCCAGCGCGGGCTTTTCTGAACCGCGCGCTCCAGTGGGTCCCGCCTCCGGCATCACCGGCCAATGAGAAGTCGCAGACGGCCAACGCCATCCAATGAGGGCCCGATTTGGAGGCGCTCCCGCCAAGAGCAGGGGCTGCAGGAGAGCCAGGGCCCGATTCCCCGCGGCCCTGAGACTCACCTGGTGAGGTTCACACCCATGGCCAGGTTGCGGTCACAGCGGTAGGTGTCGAAGCCCTCGGAGCGCAGGGTGAGCTGCACCAAGGAGACATGGGACGAGTCCATACTCTGAAGGTTTACACCGCCAGAGCTGATGTCCCAGCAGGCCTCGTTGATGAGGTCCTTGAGCGCTTCCAGCACCTTCTTGAGGATGGACCCCTGGACCAGACGCGCCTCGAACATGGTGACGAAGTCTACGACGCAGCTAGAACTGGGTGAAAACCAGTAAGGTCTAGTCGGAGTTTAGGCTTCCCGAGGCCCAGAGAGAGCGGGCAAACACGGCGGCAACTGAGACTAGAGAAGACGACGACCAGTGCGCGGCGCCTGCAACCGTTTAATGCCGCCGCGTCCGCAAGCGCGCGCTCTTTGCCCCTGCGCCCCGCGTTGCGACGTCACCACGCTGCTCCGCCCAACTTCTGGGCGGGGAGATCCTAGGACCAATTGTAGCTCAGATACGCTCAAACCCCACCCTCCCTAACCTCTATTGGACGACATATGCGCAGGGGCGGGACAGGAATGCTGCTCCCCTTTCAAGCGTCCTTTTGGAGGTTGGCAGAGCAGTGTAGCCTTTCTCTGTCCGTTTTGCCTGGTTCCTAAACTTGGGCACGGGACTAGTCCGTGAGTCCTAAGGGCCAGGTCTGGGTCCGAATCAACCTAAGTCCCCCAACCCCCAAAGAGTGCACTTTAATTTTGCTACTACAGTAGTGATGCTGTTCTCAAAATGTCAAGCAATAAACAGATGCACAGTTATCTTCATTATCCTGAGTTCCTAGGCTTCATATCTACCACTTCTCTCTACCAACCACATATAGTCAATCAGTTGTTTACACAGTCTGGTTTTTTTTCTATAATTTTTTTTGAAAAATACATTTATATATGGAGATTCCTGGGAAAGCTGGGAACGGAACCACCATTTGACCCAGCTATTACCCTTCTCGGACTATTCCCTGAAGACCTTAAAAGAGCATACTACAGGGATACTGCCACATCGATGTTCATAGCAGCACAATTAACAATAGCTAGACTGTGGAACCAACCCAGATGCCCTTCAATAGATGAATGGATAAAAAAAATGTGGCATTTATACACAATGGAGTATTACGCAGCACTAAAAATGACAAAATCATGGAATTTACAGGGAAATGGATGGCATTAGAGCAGATTATGCTAAGTGAAGCTAGCCAATCCCTAAAAAACAAATACCAAATGTCTTCTTTGATATAATGAGAGCAACTAAGAACAGAGCAGGGAGGAAGAGCAGGAGGAAAAGATTAACTTTAAACAGAGACATGAGGTGGGAGGGAAAAGGAGAGAAAAGGGAAATTGCATGGAAATGGAAGGAGACCCTCATTGTTATACAAAATTACATATAAGAGGTTGTGAGGGGAATGGGGAAAAAGGAGAGAAATGAATTACAGTAGATGGGGTAGAGAGAGAAGATGGGAGGGAAGGGGAGGGGGATAGTAGAGGATAGGAAAGGTAGCAGAATACAATAATTACTAATATGGCATTATGTCAAAATGTGGATGTGTAACCGATGTGATTCTGCAATCTGTATATGGGGTAAAAATGGGAGTTCATAACCCACTTGAATCTAATGTATGAAATATGATATGTCAAGAGCTTTGCAGTTTTGAACAACCAATAATAAAAAAATACGTTTATACCGTAAACACTTCTGCAAAGTACTTAATTCATGTCATGTACATATTCTCTATATTAGTATCTCTTTTTTTAATATTTATTTTTTAGTTGTCATTGGACACAACACCTTTATTTATTTCTATGTGGTGCTGAGGATCGAACTCAGGGCTTCGCACGTGCTAGGCGAGCGCTCTGCCACTGAACCACACTACAGCCCCTATATTAGTATCTCTATATCAGTATTATGTATTCCATTCATAATACATTCCATACATAAAAGATACATAATATTCCATATATGTAACCTAATTTATTTAAAGATCCTGTCTCTAAATAAAATACAAAATAGGGCTGGGGATTTGGTTCAGTGGTAGAGTGTCTCTGAGTTCAATCCTCGGTACACACCACCCCCCAAAAAAGATTGCATTGTAGGGCTTAGGATGTAGTTAGTGCTGGAGCACTTGTATAGTGCGCACAAGGTACCAGACTCATCCCAAACAAACACCTTGAGCATTAATACCCTTAATGAAATTAACACCTTGAAGTAGTATTGCTGAATGGAAGAACATAATTTTTTTTTTGGGGGGTGAGCAATATTGGAGATGGAACCTAGGGTCTTCTGCATGCTAGGCAAGCACTCTACCATTGAGCTATATTCCCAGCCCTATTTATTTATTTATTTATTTATTTTTATAACAACTGTTTTTAAAACTTCTAACACTTGAAGGTAAACTGGATGCCCACTGATAGGCAAATATATAACCGTGGTACACCTAGATAATAGAATATTATTCAGCTCTAAAAGCAAATGATTTGGGACATAGATGTAGATCAGTGGTAGAGCATTTGCCCAGAGTGTCCAAGGCCCTGGGTTGTATCATCTGAACCGCCTCCCCTCAAAAAAATATTATCAGAAATTGTTATAACAATAGCTGCGCACCATGGTTTATGCCTATAATCCCAGTGAGTAGGGAGGCTGAGGCAGGAGAATCACAAGTTCAAAGTCAACCTCAGGGCTGGGGATGTGGCTCAAGCGGTAGCGCGCTCGCCTGGCATGCGTGCGGCCCGGGTTCGATCCTCAGCACCACATACCAACAAAGATGTTGTGTCCACCGAGAACTAAATAATAAATATTAAAAATTCTCTCTCTCTCTCTCTCTCTCTCTCTTTCTCTCTCTCTCTCTCTCTCTCAAAAAAAAAAAACAAAGTCAACCTCAGCAATTTAGGGAGGCAACTAAGCAAGATCCTGTCTCAAAACAAAACATAAAAAGGGCTGAGTATATGGCTCGGTAGTGAAGTACTCCTGAATTAAAAAAAAAAATTAAAAATAAAAAATAAAGAAAAAGGAAAAGAAAAAATAAAAGAACTATATGAAATAAAATATGAAGACAGCACTTTCAAATACTCAAAGTAACCAAATCTGATCTGAAAAGTCTGTGTTTCATTGGATTCCATATACAGGCAAGACCTTTTAAAATTTTATTTTGAGTCAGGGTTTTGCTAAATTGCCCAATCTGGCCTCCAATTTGCTATCCACCTGCCTCAGTCTCCTGAGTAGCTAGACTTCTAGTCAGGTGTGCATTACCACACCCAGCTAAACTGATGGGTCACTAAATTGACCTTTAAAAGATCATTATAGGAGCCCGGTGCAGCAGCTTGGAAGACTGAGATAGGAGAATTGCGAGTTCAAAGCCAGCCTCAGCAAAAGGGAGGCACTAAGCAACTCGGTGAGATCCTGTCTCTAAATAAAATACCAAATAAGGCTGGGGATTTGGTTTAGTGGTCGAGTGCCTCTGAGTTCAATCCTCAGTACACCCCACCCCCCAAAAAAAGATTGTGTTGTAGGGCTTAGGATGTAGTTAATGCTGGGGCACTTGTATAGTATAAACAAGGTACCAGACTCAATTCCCAATATTGAGGGCAAAAAAAGATTTTAATTTGTAGTCCAGTCTGTGTGTATGGGCATGCCCATTTCCCCTTATCTTCCTGACTTTTAAGTATTAGTGATCTTGTTTTTATTTTATTTTTATTTTTTTCTGGGTTGCTAGGGATTGAACTCAGGGCCTTGCTAATGCTAGATGAGTAGTCTAACCACTGAGTGATGCCCCCCCAACTAAAGCTGGGCATCTTTCATTCATATATATGTAATATATGTAGTATATATACATATTAGATATATATATGTACATATTGCATCCCTACTCTATTCTGTCCCTCTGGCATGTATCTATTTATATCACACATATCTATTTCACTGAATTTTGTTATATGTACCATTATTTTATGTAGCACAAGATACAAAACACCACCAAACTATGATCTAGTGCTTTATCATTTAAAATTTATATTTTATAATTATTAAAAGAATGTTTATACTTTTAAAAACATTATTGTCTTATAGCACTGTTGTGCATACATTTAAAAGATACATGGGGGCAAAGGGTGTGCTCAATGGTAGAATGCTTGTCTAGCATGTGTGAGGGTCTGGGTTTGATCTCTAACATTATAAATAGGTTAAGGCATTCATACTATTCATTTACATTCAGAACTTCCTATCCAGTTGCTTATACTGTTGTTTTTCTTTTTTAAATGTTTAGTTTTTAGTTTTTTAGGTGGATACAATGTCTTTATTTTATTTTTATGTGGTGCTGAGGATCAAACCCAGTGCCTCACCCATGCTAGGGGAGCACTCTACCACTTGAGCCACAACTCCAGCCCTGTTGTTTTTCTATATACTATCATGCTCTCTGTTGTCAAGGGTGTTGATGATGTAGCATATCTGAAAAGTGCTACTCTTTTGTCTCTTGAATTTCTTCCAAGACCCTGCCACTCATTTGTAAGTTTTGATGCTGGCATTTTCTTGCTTTATGTGTGATCAATTATTTTTGTCATAGAATGAAAGTTTAGCATGGGCAAGGCCCTGGGTTTAATCCTTAGCATCAAAATCAACCCCTTCACAATAACATCATAAAACAGTTTCATCTATTTGTGGGAATTTTCCTTTTTTGGGTCCCTTAAAATAGTAATTCCTCCAACCTAGGTGCCTTAAACAGATGAATGGTTAAAGAAAATATGGTATTTATACACAATGGGAATATTACTCAGCCATAAAGAAGAATGAAATTATGGCATTTGCCTGCAAGTAAATGGAACTGGAGACTATCAAGCTAAGTGAAATAAGCCAGTCCCAAAACACCAAAGGCTGAATGTTCTCTCTGATATGTGGATGCTAACACACAATAAGGGGGATGGGGAGGGAAGAACAGAAGTTCATTGGATTAGACAAAGGGGAATGAAGTTAAGTGGGGGGATGGCAATAGAAAAGACAGGAATGAATCAGACATAACTTTCCTATGTTCATATATGAATATATGACCAGTGTAACTGCATGTCATGTACAACCACAAGAAAGGGATCCTAGTTAGAACAAGTTATATTAGATGTATATAGAATATGTCAAAATACACTCTACTATCTAAAAAGAACAATTTTAAAAGGAAGATGAATAGCCACAGTTATTAAAAACAATATTAAACACATTCCTCCTACCAAAAAAAAAATAGTAGCTTCTTCTTTGGAATAGTTCATTCTTCTAGGGAGAAACATTTGTTTCACTCATAATGAATTTATATTCTTTTGCTATTCTGTTTTAAGTGTTCCGGATTTACACAATGTTTTGGTTTAATGCCATAATGCCATATCACAATCAGTCTGAATATTTTTTCTTTTTTTTTTTTAATGCTGAGAACTGAGCCCAGGGACTCACACATGCTGAACACATGCTTTACCACTGAACTACACCTGCTCCCTGAAGACATTTTAAGTGACAAACTCCACTGGCATTGTACCAACGATGCATATGAGTCTATTAAAATGAGGACTTAAAAATGGCTATGACCTGTGGTCAAAGAAGACCTCTCTGGGAAAGTAGATTTTATCAGAGAAGCTAGGAGAGTAAGAACAAGCATTCTAGGCAGAGAGAAAATCATGATTAAAAGGTGGATATTAAGATTAGGAGTATAATGTAGAGCCCTTGCCTAGCATAAACTAGGCCATAGGTTTAATCTCTAGCACTGAAAAAAAAAAAAAGAAAGAAAAAGAAAAATGTAGGCATGCTTAGAAGGTATGCAGTCAGTGGTGTGTTGTAGATTACAGAGGTTGATGTATCCAGAGCATATTGAAACATAGGGAAGTAATGAAGGTGAGGTTGGCAAAGAAAAGTAGGATAGAGATCACATAGGACTTTGTAGGCTCTCTGTAAGTACAAGAAAAAAGTTCTCAAAAGCAGGTCTTTTACATGATCCCATTTGCATTTTAAAGGGGTCACTTTACTTTAACATTTAGTAAAAGTACTATTCAGTCAATGGGAGAATGGATTAAGTACATTTTATCAAATGATGAGTTAAAATTTTAGAAAAGAATAATAATGATTCATCAAATTCAAGTTAGTTTTAAAAAATTCAAATAAATATAAGCCGAATAAGAATTGAAATTATATATTTAGTAAATATTTATGAGACCTTACAATGAGTTTCTAAATGTAAAAGGAAAAACTCCATAAAACATAAGGAATGGATACAGAAGTTCAGTGTGCCTAGGAACACAGCACTGATGAATAGACGTTAGGTTTCAGTGTTAGAGGACACAACTCAAACTGATAAAAGTATTAAGATTTTGAGCTGGGCCTGTGCTGCATCCCTGTAATCCCAGTGACTAGGGGAACTGAGACAGGAAAATCTTAAGTTTGAAGCCAGCCTAAGCAACTTAGTGAGACCCTGTGTCAAAAATCAAAACAAAACAAAAAACAAACATACAAAACTAAAATAAAACAAAAAAAACCTGGATTTTGTAAGAGGCCATGTATTTGGACCAGGCACCTGCTCAGGGCCCAACAAACCAAACCAATATAAAGTTTAATCATAGTAAGTAAGTTTTGGTTGGTTGCAGAAGATCAATGATCTTATAATAAGCTGTAAACGATTAACTAGTTAAGTTATGACCAATTAAGTGATTGACTGACTGGGCCATAGTGAAGTACAAACCTGTGATCTTCCTGCTTTAGTTTTTTGAGTTGCTGGGATTATAGGTGAGTACCACCATGCCTGGCAGAAATGGGCACTTTTATTCAATGTGAGTAGGAATACAAATTGATGCAATTTTTCTGTTAGGAATTTGAAAATGTGTATCAAAAGTCTTAGAATTGTATTTTAAGATTTTATTCTTTTTTAATGTCGATGTACCTTTATTCATTATTTATATGTGGTGCTGAGAATTGAACCCAGTGCCTCACATGTGCTAGGCAAGTGCTCCACTACTGAGCCCTAGCCCTAACCCCATAAGATTTTATTCTTTTATGTAAATGTATACTTGTGTCTATTTTTTTTTGATATAGAAATTAAATCTCTAGGACTTTTTCCTAAGGAAGTAATCAGAGGTAGTTCCCAAGATCAAGCATGTTTAATAATGTTTCTTACACGATCATTAATCCGTCCAAATTGGAGATATCTTTAAAGATTAACAATTTCTCCTTCTCTCCCTCCTCCTCCCCCTCCTCCCCCTCCTCCCCACCTCCAGCCCCAATACTGGGGATTGAACCCACAGGTGCTTTACCACTGAGCTACATACAAAACCTTTTTTTTTTTTTTTTATTTTGAGATAGGGTCTTGCTAAATTTTTGCGGCTGACCTTGTGCAATCATCCTGCCTCAGAATCCAAGTATCTGTGATTAGATGTAGGTGCCCCTGCACCCACATATATTTGCTTTTGTTAGCAGGTAAATCTGTAAGATGGAGTATTACCCAGCCTTTAAATTACCATTCTTAAAAAGCATTTAAGGATAAAGAGAAAATTCATGTTATAAAACAACATAAATAAAGGTTTTCTAATTTTCTGAAACTGTTATTATCTCTATATATGTGCATAGAAAACGGAATGGAAAGGTAAGAATATAAATATTCAAAAAAAATTTAGTTGTAGATGGACACAATAGCTTTATTTATTTTTATGTGGTGCTGAGGATGGAACCCAGTGCCTCATGCATGCTAGGCGAGCACTCTACCACTGAGCCACAACCCCAGCCCCTGTCAAATTTCTTCAAAAATTAAGATCATATAGTAGTCATTCTCAATCCTTATTGCACATTAGACTTACCTAGGGGTGTTTTTCAAAAAGTCTATTCCCCTTTGGTCTCCAGAAATTCTCAAATTGAGCTGGGGTGGTCCTTCCAACAGTAATTTTTAGAAGCTGCCCAGGTAATCCTAATGAATAATCAGGATTAAAAAACTACTATTATAGCCAGGCACTGTGGTGCATGCCTGTAATACCTGCAATTCAGGAGGCTGAAGCAGAAGAATGACAAGTTTAAGACCAGATTTGGCAATTTAGCAAGTCCCTGTCTCAAAACTTTAAAAAGTAGCTGGATGCCATGGCAAACACATGTAATCCCAGTGGCTGGGGAGGTTGAGGCAGGAGGATTTTGAGTTCAAGGTCAGCCTCAGCAACTTAGTGAGGCCCTAAGCAACTTTGAGAAACCCTGTCTCTAAACAAAATGTTAAAATGGCTGGGGATGTGGCTCAGTGGTTAAGTACCTCTGGGACCAATCTCTGGTAACACACACACACACAAAAAAAAAAAAAAAAAAAAAGAGAGAGAGAGAGAAAAGAAAATTTAAAAAATAAAACGGACTGGGGGTGTAGCTCAGTAATAAAGTGCTCCTGGGTTCAATTGCCAGTACCCCCCGCCAAAAGTACTCTTACAGCATTTGTGATAAATAGGTAAATATTTGTGCTTAGAGCCTCTAGATTTATTGGTTAGAAAAAGTAAAACCTTGCTTATTAGAGAGAAGACTAATACATAATATACAGTTACCTAATAATCCAGTAGGCTTGTAAGATCATGGAAGTACAGGATTTGTATTTTTTGAAGATTATTTTTTTCAGTGCTGTGAATGAACCCAGGGCCTTGAACATGCTAGATAAGTGCTCTACCACTGAACCACATCCCCAGTCCTGAAGTCTTGACAATTCTGCCTATTCTCAATTCAATGTTGCATGTCATTTTATTAAATTGGATAAGTTTTAGTTATCTGAGAACACTTGTCAAACTGTGATAAATAAAAAGGCAATATGATAAGCTAGAAAAAGCAGGTTAAGGCTGTTTTGTTTTTCAACTTTTTTTTTTTTGGAGTTGGTGGGGGACCTTGTGCATGTTAGAGAAGCGCTCTATCACTGAGTTATATCAATAGCCCTTTCCATAATTTTTAAATGTACAGTTTAAAGAAATTATTTTTGATAAGTTTTTCCCTCTAAGAGAAAGGATATCATTATTCTTGGAACTGAAGAATTTTCATGTCACTTGTACCATTGCAGTTTTCAGATATTAAGATGAGGGGAGCTCATCTTAATAGCTACCCATTTACAATCAGTCTGAACATTCTGGGGATTAAGAATCCCATGCTAGTTATTTTTGTTAACACAGTATTCAACAGTAATGGAACTAAACAAGGAGTATAATGAAATCACTGTGTACAAGATATGCCACAAACCTGGAAGAAACAACTTTCAAGAAAAGAGTTAATTTAAGGAACAGAAAATAAATCAAATTTGGGGTATGTTGGTGTATGTTGTAGTCTCAAGTATTGGGAAGGCTAAGGCACAAGGGTCCAAATTCAAGCAAGTCTGGACAAATTAGCAAGACCTGTCTCAAAATAAACTTTTTTTTTTTTTTTTTTTTTTTTGTACTGGGGAGTGAACCCAAGAGTGGTTTACCGCTGAGCTGTATCCCCAGTCCTTTAAATTTTTTAAATTTGGAGACAAGGTCTTGCTAAATTGCTTTGGGCCTCACTAAACTGCTGAGCCTAACTTCGAACTTGGAAATCTCCTGCTTCAGCCTCATGAGTCTCAAAACAAAACTTTTACAAAAAGGACTGAGGATGTAGCTCAGTGGCAGAGTGGACCTGGGTTTGATCCCAGTATAATAAACAAACAAAACACTATTCTAGTAGTTGTGCAACGTTTTAAAATAGAAAACAAAGTTCAGAGTTCAGGGCACCTTCAAATTTGTTAAAAGCACTGTTTCAAAAATTGGGGAATATACTCTTTTTAAAAAAATATTAATTTTGTTGTAGATGAATATACAATATCTTTATTTATTTTTATGTGGTGCTGAGGGTCGAACTCAGTGCCTCACACTTTCAAGGCAAGCACTTTACCACTGAGGTATAGCCCCAGCCCTTGGGGAATATACTCTTATGGAGATCAGGAATATGTGATGGTTTTGGTGGCTCATGCCTGTAATACCAACTATGTGGGAGGCTGAGGCAGGAGGATTGCAAGTTGGAGGCCTCTCTGGACAATTTTGGAGCCCCTTTGTCAAAAAGCGAAAGGAAGTAGGGGAGGAGGGCTGGGGAAGGGGGAAGTAGCTCAGTGGTAGGGCTTTTGCCTGGTTTAATCTCCAGGAGGCAGGATGGGGGCAGAGGGGAAAGAAATCGGAATTATATAATGCCTTTTTCAGAATTCTCATTTTTTTTTAATATTTATTTTTTAGTTATCGGAGGACACAACATCTTTGTTGGTATGTGGTGCTGAGGATCGAACCAGGCCGCCCGCATGCTAGAGGAGCGCGCTACCACTTGAGCCACATCACCAGCCCCAGAATTCTCATTTTGTTACTGAAAATATGGAAAATCTTTATGGCATTGGAAAGAGACAAGTGGCCCTTGGAAGTATATAGAAGTGCAAGGTTTATTCAGCACTGGTGTGGGCTCAGTGGAGTCTTTTTCAAGGCTGAAGACAGTTCTTTGTTCTTATTATCTTTTATACAGAACATCCTACCAGGTTTCAAGACTTCCCCATGCAAGTAGCCTTGATTTCCTTTCACTCTTTCCAAGCAGCTGTGGTTCCTGCCACAGCTGCTGAGCAAGCATGAATACAGAAGCAAACTAGCAGGTTGCAGTTATTAACAGAGATAAAAAAGAAACTTCTAGGAAGGAGTTACCACTTCAATTTCTTTCCCCAAATGCCACACAGCTCAGGTCAAAATTATAAACAGGAAATTGCAACTTCTCTAAGGCAAGTTTTTCTCATTGTTAGATTACAATACGATTAAGGCTAGAGAACTCGTGTTTTGCGTTGTTTGCAAAGAAGCAAGTAGGAAGCATAGAAGGTGATGCCCAAGCAACACAGCTATTCATGAATTCAGGCAGGCAGTATGTACATTGGTTAGCTTGTATTCTGAATTGTATTCCTTATTGGGCATTTTCTACCAGGTAGGCCTTGGTTAAGTCATTTTCCTTCATAAGTTTTAATTCCACTCAAAAAATATTTAGGGGGCTGGGGTTGTGGCTCAGCGGTAGAGCACTTGCCTTGCATATGTAAGGTACTGGGTTCGATTCTCAACACCGGATATAAATAAATGAATTAAATAAGGGTCCATCAACAATTAAAAAAATTTTAAAAGTATTTGGGATGTGTCAGCTACATAGGGGACCCTCAGTTAAAAAAAAAAAAAAAAAAGGCCGCATTCCTGTTTCCAAACTGGTCTTAACAACAATCCAGTGGCTGAGGGGATAGCTCAACAATATAGCCTAAGTTTAACATTCAGTAGGCCCTATGTTCAATCCCCAGGACCAAAACCAAGACCAAAACCTCATAACAAATTTGAAACACTGAAGATGATCTTACTTGTAAAATGAAAATCACATCCATTGCCAAGTGATGTGTGGCTTAAACAAGATAAACCAACTATAGCCCACTCAGCTCAATGCATACCTAGAGACTGCTTGGCAATGCACGACAGACTTCAGTTTGGGTTTCACTTTATTTTCACGTGATTCCCTCCTCGTAACCAGGTTGGCTCACGAAGCCTCACCGCTTAAGGTCTGACAGATGGGTTCTTAAGTAAGCCAGGAACCCCCGCGCAGTGAATTCTTGCGGGCTAGACCCTCTGGGGGGCGCTTCTTGCCCTCAATAACCATTTACTTTCAGGACCTAGAACGCCGGAACAGGTACGTTCGCGGTTAGGCGGGAGTTTCCATTGGCTAATCTCGCTCTGAAAGGCACGTTTCCCCCGCCCCCTGATGGTGCTGTCCAATGAGCGTCTCTCTGCTCCGTTCCGCTCCGCCCCGCCCCGTTGCCCCGCCTGCCTAGTGTATTCTCGCTATTGGCGGATCTCCCGGGCCGAGATGGCGGCCGTGCGCGTGCGCGCTCTCTCCGAAACTCTTCCCTGGAGGAGGAGCGATTGGGAAGGCCGGGTCCTCTCGGCTCCGGTGGAAGAGCCGCGGAGAAGCTGGGCGGAGCTCCAGGGCTGGCGACGGGGCTGCGGAGGGGCCTGCGAGCCGCTGCTGAGCTGCGGACTGCTCGGGCGGGCGGGCGAGCGAGCGAGCTTGGCCGAAGGAGTCCGCGCGTGCTTGAGCTGAGCTGCACGCCCCGGCGGCTGCGCTGCTCGCCAGTGGCTACGTCGCGCCGGGATCTCCAGCATGACGGAGCTGAGGCAGAGAGCGGTTCGCGAGCCGGACTCGCCGCCTGAGGACAAGGTAGCGGCAGCGTCCGGGTGGGCGCGGCCCGGGCAGCGGAGGCCCGCGGGGAGCGCGCGCAGCGGGGTGGTCCGGCTCTCTGACCCTTTGTCGCGGCCGAGAGCATTGGGCCTGGGCAGCACTGAGGGTCCTCCAGGGCCATTGCAGGGCACGGCTGTGGATCGGGTTGGGGATGGTACCCTGGGGGCGTAAGGAGGAGCGCGCAGAGATTGCGCACGGCTGCCTGCTTCGCAGGGCTGGTTGGGGCATCCCCCACCTCCCTGAGGCCTTCCTGGGTGAGGAGACTCGAGACCCCGCAGAGCCTTCTCCGACAGGAGGCTCCTTTCAGCACGACTTCAGGCTCATTGCTCTTGTTAAAAATGTTATTTGGGGTGGGGAAATCGAGACAAGGCCATAGGATTTGTCTTCTGGGGGATTTAAATCCCTTCTTGAAAGTTAAATCCTGTTGGCTTTGATCAGAGAGGTGTCTTGACTCACGCAGTGAACCAGCCTGTTAGCAGGTGTTGGAGGGTCTACTTCCAAAGGGTTGTTTCCTGAGCCAAATGTGGGCTTTGATGGGGTAAAGAAGGAGGCCATCTTGGCGGGGATACAACCGGTTGCGGGGTGAGATGGAAGAGGGGTGGACTCCTTTGATTTAAATGTGAGGTTTGCGTAGGGAAGTTGAAGGTGAAGGTGGTTGTGTTACTGTGAACGTTGAATGACGACATGAAGATTTGGGATTTTTGCGGTAATATTTATGCTTTTCAAGTTAGTAGTGGTCAGGAGCAAAAAGAAATTATTATTGTTTCCCTCCAGTGTCTGGGGATGGAACCCAGGACTTTACACGTTAGGCAAGCACTCTACCACTGGGCTACATCCCCAGCCCAGGAGCACTGTGCTTGGAAAATGATCATTCAGTGATGTGTAGAATAGACAGGGGGAGCCTGAATCAGAATGATGGAGACTGCTTAAGTCGGGGGTCAGGGATTGTTTGTGGGTGACCTGCAGATGTTTTCTTTGACCAACATGTTCTCTTAAAAATCAGAAGATCTCTCTTAACAATCAGAATTTCTTTCTCTTTTTGGATTATTGGAGAATGGGCTATCACATCCTCACCTGATTAATTGTTGTCTGGAGCTGAGGGTCATCTATTCCTTAGCAATCCCTGTTGCCTTAAACTAGCTCCATAGCACCCACTCATGTAGCCTGTACTTTTTGATTACTGAAGGAAAGGGAAATCAGGAAGGAAGTGATTACATGATTTGTTGACAGGATGTCAATAGAATAGTTTTACAAGGAGGAATGCTCTCATGAAAAAAATTTTTTAAAAAACGACTCTCTTGTTATTGTGTAGAGTGGATCATCCAAGGAGACTGTCCATTTTGATGTTTAGGATATATTGGAGAAAATTTAGGGCTCGGGATACAGATTCAGGAGTTCATTGCAAAGATAAGGTACTTTGCAGTTTACTCCTTCAGGTGAATATCCTGGTTTAGTCCCAAACAACTCTGTACTCATCCTGGTTGGTGAGTGTTCATGTGTTTGAAGGTACTGTACCCTTGTTTAAGGATGAGCTCATGCTTGGTGTTAAAGGGATTCTGTGGACCAAGAAGATGTGAGAAGAGGGAGAAGGATGATAGCTGGTGAGGGTGTATTTTTGAAAAGCTAAGTGTAATAACAAGATATGGTAAAGCAAAACAAAAACAGTCCAGGGATTATGAGGTGAAACAAAAATTTTACCCTCTCCACTCCTTGGATCCATCCTCCAAAGATAAAGTGCCAGTTGATTCTTAATTTTTCACATTCATGTTTTAGGTAGGGAGGACTCCAGGAGCTGTCCAGCTAAAGGTGCCTTAATAATTACAACTGTACTTGGAACTACTTATACAATGAAAGGACGCCTGGGTCATGAGGTCCACTAGGTGCTTACCATTCTCTAAAATGCAGCAGCAGCAGTTATGCCTTCTGTTAAAAGCCCGATGTAGTGCTGGGGCTATAGCTGAGTGGAAGAGTGCTTGCCTAGCATGTGTGAGGTACTGGGTTTGATCCACAGCACCACATAAAAATAAACAAATAAAGTAAAGGTATTCTGTCCATCTACAATTACAAAAGAAAGAAAGAAAGAAAGAAAGAGAAAAGAAAAGCTAGTCCATTACCCAGAGCAAAACAGTTTCTCTCCCCATCATTATTTCTGAATTATCACATATGGGATTTTAAAATAAGGGTACATTTATTTGACTTTGAGTGTATAAAGTGTTTTTAAAAGTTGCATTTGTTCTGTTTTATAACTTGGAAAAAAAACCCTACCAATATCCTTGTGTTATAATCCAAGGACATTAGAAATAACAAAATAAGGGTGTCTTTCTAGAGAAATGAATTGTGAAATCGGAACTTTCTTATTTCATAGAAAAATCCAGAGAACAATTTTTCAGGTCACTTCTTTAAAAGAGCTAGAACAAGTTTGAAAGATTCCTCAAAATGCTACAGTTGCTTAATTGTTGTGGCAAAGCTATCTTGTAAATAGAAAATCACTAGTATCAAAATAATCTGAAGAATGTGTTTATAAAAGTCAGGAGGGGTATTGTTATATTTAGCATCCTAGAATGGAATTTTCAAAGCCAATTGCTAATAAAGGAAATGTTCTCCTCTGAGATCTGTGCTTATAATTTTAAGGTCCCAAAGCACAGTATAGTTATAGTTGCCAAGCACAGAAACTTGGAATTTAAGCTTTGGGAATGATTTTTTTCCTCTCCAACTGTCCCCCCCCCTGCCCCCCCAGTGGAGCTTAGGGAAAAAAAAAAGGTTGAAATATGGGGCAAAAAATTGACATCATAAAATTTATTGTTGGATTGGCATTTCAGGAGATTTTGAAATTAAAGTTTTAGGTTTTCTTTTTTAAGTAGATGTTGAAATGCTATTAAAATTAGAACTTTACTTGTTTCAAGGCTTCCTTTCTCAATAAAGGAAACCAGTATGAAGTAAATGACATCATATAGAAAGGGAGTTTATACTTTAGCTGAAGATAGTGGTTAAGAGCAGGGGATTATAAAGAATGAAATTGTGGCATTTGCTGGTAAATGGATGGAACTGGAAAGTATCACATAAGTGAAATAAGCCAGACTCAGAAAGCCAAAGGTTGAATGTTTTCTCTGATATGTGGAGGCTAGTACAAAATAAGGAGTGGGGGTGGGGGAGAGGGAATGGGGTGGAGAATTCCATCAAAAAAAAAAAAAGGAAGACCAGTGGACTAAATGAACAGGACTGAGGGGGAGGAAGAAGAGATGAGATAAGAAAAGAACAGAGGAATGAATTAATCTAACCTTTTTGTATATTGTGAATATGCCACAGTAAATCTCACCATCATCTATACCCATAAGACACTAACAAAAAAGAAAATAAAGTCTAGAAGTAAATATCAGAAAGATCAGTAGAGTTGAGGGAAGGGAACAAGGAGAGGGAAGAGGGGAGAGAAAGGGGATATAATGGGGACTGAATTTGAGCAAATTATATTCCATACTTTTAAAATTATGTCAAAATGAATTCTAATGTTATGTATAACCAAAAAGAAACAAAAAAGAGCAGGGGCTTAAGTGTCATCTAGATCTGTCTTGAGCCTGGACCCTGCCACTTAGCAGCTGTGTAACTTTGAGCTAATCATTGAACTTGTAAAAGTCTCAAATTTGTTCATCCCTAAAATGGGAGTGGTAAAATTTCCCATGCTCACAGAACAATTGAATGGAATTCAGTGAGTAATTATGTTTCATGCCCAGGGCAGAGCTTGACACATTGTAATGACATGTCAGCTATTGTTGCTGCAGGTAAAATAGTTTTTTAATAGGAAAAAACTTTCAGTCTTAGAAGGTGATTAAATCTTAAAGTTATTAGTGTTTGGAATAATCTACTTACAGTCATCACTTTCAAGTTTTAATAGAAAGAGTTTGGACTGCTGGGCATGGAGGTGCTTACTGTAATCCCAGTGACTTGAGAGGCTGAGGCAGGAGGATTGCAAGTTCAAAGTCAGTCTCAGCAATTTAGTGAGACCCTGTCTCAAAAAGGACTGGGGATGTGATTCAGTGATTAAGTGCCCCTGGATTCAATCCCTGGTTATCCCTCCCAACCCCTGTGCTTCCCCCAAAAGGAATTTTTGGTACTCATATCATAGTCAGGCCTTAAGTATAGAAGAAGTACTGAGCATTGCTGTATGCGGTTATTTTCTTTCTTTCAGAACTAGTGAGGACTTTAGTGAGTAATTAAAATGGTTTTCTGGTGGAGTTTGAGAATGAACTATTGAAATCAAATTTAAGAGCTATAACCTATTTCAGATGTAGGAGGATTCTCCCCCCGCCCCCCCTCCCCCATATCAGGGATTGAATTCAGGGGCACTTAACCACAGAGCCACATCCCCAGCCTTTTTATTTTTTATTTATTTATTTATTTATTTTTTTAAAGAGAGAGTGAGAGAGGAGAGAGAGAGAGAGAGAGAGAGAGAGAGAGAGAGAGAGAGAGAGAGAGAGAGAATTTTTAATATTTATTTTTTAGTTCTCGGCGGACACAACATCTTTGTTGGTATGTGGTGCTGAGGATCGAACCCGGGTTGCATGCATGCCAGGCGAGCGCGCTACCGCTGAGCCACATCTCCAGCCCTTTATTTTTAATTTAAAGATAGGGTCTCGCTAGGTTGCTTAGGCTGGCTTTGAACTTGCAATCCTCCTGCCTCAGCCTCCCAAACTGCTGGGATTTTGGGCATGTGCCGCCGTGCCCAGGGAGAAATGCATTCTTTAAATATATATTTGTACATATAGACGTGTGTGTGTGTGTGTGTGTGTGTGTGTGTTTATGTATGTATGTGTGTATATGTGTATTTGTTTATTTTTTTGGTGCTGGGGAACCAGCCCAGGGCTTCACATGCAAGCTAAGCAAGCACTCTTCCACTAAGCTAAACCTTCAGCCCTTTGAAACTTTTTTATTTTTCTTTTTTACATTGGAAAGTGATTTGGGAATCGGAAAAGCAATCTCTGGTGCACTGTGGTACTACACCTGTAATTCCAGCTGCTTGGGAAGCTGAGGCAGGAGGATCACAAGTTTGAGGCTGCCCTGAGTAATTTAGTGAGACCTTGTCTCTAAGTTAAAAATGAAAAGGACAGGGGATATAGCTTGGTGGTAAAGTGCCCCTGAGTTCAATCCCTTGTACCAAAAATAAATAAGAAAGAAAGAGAAAAAGGAAAAATAAAAATAGAAAAAGAAAAAGTAGTAAACTTTAACTATGGTTTCTAAGCCTCACTAGGGAAAAGAGGTGAAAGATTGCTTTGTCATATCACCCGTTATTCCAGGTTTCTAGTTTATGTTGATCAAGCAGTATAATTTTATTTTAAAATTTCGATTACTTCTCAATTTGCAACTGTTAAAATTCATTTTTTTTTCAAAAACCTAATTTTGTTTAAAATGTTTTGTGATTGCACAGGTTAATATATTTCATTAGAAGAATTAGTATCTTTTAAAAATGTTAAATCGCTCATCATATGTTATTAGAAAGGACCTTAGAGGTTATTATTTTATTTTATTTTTTTAATTTTTTAATTTTTTTCAGAGTAGAAATTAGAAGTTTATTAAAGGACAGCAGAAAAGACTTCTCCCGAAGGAAGAAGGGGACCCAAGAGGTGGAATCCTGAGGTTATTATTTTATAGGAGAGAATACCATAACCCATAGAATTGAAGTTTTTGTTCAAGTTTATATAGTTGATTTGATACAAAGTTGTTAATAGTATGAAGGGCTTCTAATTCCTTTTTATTTCCCCTGCATTATGCTACATAATGCTTTCTTCAAGAATATAGAATTAATTTACAGACTTTAAAAGCATCTCCATTAACTTTGAAAAGATGCCTTAATATCACCTATTTTTCTTATGTGACTTTAAATCAGAAAAATAGCCAAATAAGTCTTTGTAAAGGACATATATAAAAATAAAAGTAAGCTGGATGTGGTGGCACACACCTGTAATCCCAGCAACTCAGGAGACTGAGGCAGGAGGATTGCAAGTTCAAAGTTAGCTAGCTTTAGCAACTTAGCAAGACTGTGTCCTAAAATAAAAATAATAAAAGGACAAGGGAATATGGCTGTGGGTTCAATCCTCAGTACCTAAATAAATAAATAAAGGTCTCAGTGTGGAGATTTTATAGAAAAGCATTTTTTTTTTTTTTTTGGATAGAGAATGTTGATTTGATTAGGTTTTCCTAGTTATTGGGCGACTGGTGATTTATATATTTTGAAGCCTTTTCCTGGGAGTGGCCACTGGAGTTCTTGAAAGGAACTCCCAGAATGATGCTCAGAGACCACAAGACTCCACTCAGAACAACTTAGGTGAGGCTGCCTGGAAGAGTACTTTCTGGTTGATAGCTTTTAGTACCAGAACCATTTGTTCTGGCAACATTCAGTCTTGCAGTATTCAGCACTTCTCATTTGCTGGCTCCAGTCTGCTGTATGCAGTGTCAGTGCTCATGAGGATGCTACCCAGGATTTTATACTAATTTTGATTCTCAATAATCCATTCTTTTTCTTTTTTTGCTTATTTATTTATTTATTTATTGCTTATTTAAAGGAATCATTTATTTATTTTGCATGGTACTGGGATTGAATCCACACATACCATGTAAGTGCTCTATCACTGAGTTGCCCTTCACCCATCAAGTAGAAATAATGAGAAGATCTTTATTTATGTTATTGGTACTGGGGATTAAATCCAGGGATGTTGAGCTGCATCCCCAGTTCTTTTTTTTTTTTTATTTTGAGACAGGATTTCACTAAGTTGCTGAGTAACTGTTTGAAAAAGTTTGTGTCAGTGTTTTCAGTTTTCCCATCTTTTCTGGGATCTACATAGGGAGAATGTATTTCTCCACCTGGTGTTAACTTAATACATGTGTTGTGGAGTCTCGCAGACCTTCTTTACTGGTGCTGGAAGCTGTTGGGAAAAAGTACAACCATTCCTCTGGTTTATAAGAGAACAGACACCGACTCTCAACTATTAATTTTGCCAGGGTCTTGTTGAATGAATACTGATTGGATCCTGGCATTGAGCAGAGTTCCTGCCTTCCAAGTTTTGTCACATGGTGACCAGTTGGTTGGGGGAGTAATGAGATACCCCTACAGAATCCCTATTAGCCAGCTTTTCATGCCAGTCACTGATCTTTGTCCTATGTTGTTTGCCTGGTAGTGGGAATGGCACCTGGCCTGCTAAGTTGAGTGACCTTCTAAAGAAAGTTTAACTTTGTTATGTTATTTTAACTAGGCAGTGCCTGGTTCAGAATTTGAAAGGAATGAAGAGTACTCCTTCCTCACTCACTTTTCCCCAGAGACATCCCCATGCCAGGTAGTAGTCCTCATAGGTGCTGTTGCCTGTGTGGAAGGACCTGACCTGTCCTGCCAACATCAGACATCCTTTTGATTTGCTGCTTCTGGCATTAGCTCCTTTGTATCAGATTCCCCCAAGCACTAGTTTGGGGCTTCTTTGTGAAGACTTTGCTGTGTTTTTTTTTTTTTTTTTTCTGGGTGGGGTGGGTGAGTACTAGGGATTGAACCTGTGGGCGCCTAACCACTAAGCCACATCCCCTGCCCTTTTTTGTATTTTATATAGAAACACGGTCTCACTGAATTGCTGAGTGCCTTGCTAAGTTGCTGAGGCTGGCTTTGAACTTGCAATCTTCCTGCCTCAGCCTCCCAAGCATCTGGGATTACAGGCGTGTGCCACTGTGGCTCTTGGCTGAATTTTTGAAAGAGCAACACTTTCTGTTCTTGAGTTTCTGGCATTGAGAGGATGTTTGTCATGAATCCTGGACCCCTCAGTGGGTGACTTTTGGAGTTTTGGCCCCACAGTCTTATGTCCTGCTGGTCTGGTCCTATACTTTCGGTGGTCTACAAGCATTCTTATGTTCCTTAGTCACCACAGACGAACTTCCTCACAAGTTTGACTTCTATTGCTCTCCACACTGACCCTCATTCTCCAGTATCCTCTGTAAATAGAACCACAGATTCTTTAGTTACTTTGGCTCTAAATCTGTTAGTCCTGTGTGTTTCCTCTGCTTCCTGCCTAGTCCTGAATATAGGTTCTAACCAAGTGTTAACTGTATTCCTTTTCCTTGCTTTTGCACATTTCATATAGTTTCAGACTTGATGCCTGCCTGGTAGTTAAACTTTCCTATTGAGCATTCTCTGCACTTCAGGATTTGCTCTCAGCATCTTCCATTCATGTGCATGCCTTCTATGAAGTCTGTATATTATTCCCTGTGTGTCTACCAGGAAAGCGTTATCTGGGCAGGGTTTGCATTAGCATGTGGACTTGATCTCATTCTCTCCCCTTCTGTCTTGTAGAACACATCACCTCCTCCCTAAGGGACCAGCAGGAAGCCCAGGTCACTAGCCATTGTGTACAACTCAAGTTCAGCATCACAGTTTGATGCCAGTAGTCTCCTTCCTGGATCAGGTGATTGTGCACTACAGGGTTCTCTCCGTTCCAAGTGGAATTGTAGAAGAGGGACAGGATGGAGGGGGCAGGATAACCTTTTCTGACTAGGAATGGGAGACACACAGCAGTGTCTTGGCTTACTTCTCCCCTTAGTGGAAATTTAACTTGTTTATGTTTAGGTAGAGTCTATTGCCTGAGAGGCTTCATTTTAGGTTGAGTAGATTGGGGCAGAATCCTCCAAATCCCAGAATGAGAATTCTCTGTGCTGTAGCCATTAATTCACACTATAAGCTTAAATTAACCCATATGGTATATTTGGTTTACTGAAACCTTCTGGGTTTTAGACTTGGGGGATGGCCAGGTTCTCTGTAGATGAGTCTGGGGGTGGAGCAGGTGTTTCAGGTATACAGACCTTCAGTTTCTCTTACAGTCCCTACTTGCTCTGTCTGTCATTCCATATGTCAAACATTGGTCCAGGTCTTCTAGGTTTCAGAGGGCAGAACGTTTCCATTTCCCCTTGAGCTTTCCTGAAGTGCTTAGTTGGCCACATGTTATTTCATCCATCTTAGCTCTTTCAGTACCAGGGATTTAACCCAGGGGTGCTTTACCATTGAGCCACATCCCCAGCCCTTTTTATTTTTTATTTTGACTCAGGTTCTCGTTAAGTTGCTTAGGGCCTCGATAAATTGCTGAGGCTGGCCTTGAACTCATTCTCCTGCCTCAGCCTCCAGTTGCTGGGATTACAGGCGTGTACTACTATGCCCAGCTCTTTAGTCTTTTTTGTTATCTGGAAATTTGTACAACTCTCATATCCACTGATGATCCCTTATCCCTACCATTTCTGTCCAAAGTCATACTTTCATTTCTTACTGTACTCATTAACGTTTATTTTAGTGGGTTATTGGGGCCAAAGGTGTGTGTATGCGGGGGGTGGGGTCATTTACTTTCTTCAACAGGAAATTGAATTTAGAGAAATTGAGCTGGTATGACAACAGAGAAGCAGGTAGTTGCAACACTTTTTATCTTTTTTGGGGGTGTTTAGTTTTGTTGTGAAGGATAAAGGTGGTTCCTGTTGACTGATGACACTTGTGAATTCTGGGCTTGGTCAAGAGCAAGTGCCTGTGTTTGGTTGGAGGTGGGTGATGGAAGAGGAGAAGCCAGGCGAGTGTTGTGTGCTTTGAAGTTTGAAGGAAGCTTTTGAGAGATGGAAAAGGACAGTGCCAAGTGCCATGGATGTGTCAAGTAGAATAGGAGTAGACACGATTAACCTCACTCGTGTGTTTTTCACAGTGGCTCAGTATTCATTTTACAGAAGATGCTGTCCATCTCAGAAGATAATGGGACCTAAGTTTTTTTTTTTTAAATTTTTTTTGTAGATGAATATGTTTATTGTTTTTTAATATTTATTTTTAGTTGTAGTTGGACATAATACCTTTATTTTATTTATTTATTTTTATGTGGTGCTGAGGATCAAATCTAGGGCCTTGCACATGCTAGACGAGCACTCTACTGCTGAGCCACAACCCCAGCCTAATACCTTTATTTTTACTTACTTATGTGGTGCTGAGGATTGAACCCAGTGCCTTACCAGTTATTAGGAAAGTGCTTCACCACTGGGACCTAAGTTTTTTGAGCAGCAAACCTTTGTACATGCATTTGCCTTTTTGTGTGTGTGTGGTGCTGAGGATTGAACCCAGGACTACATACGTGCCAGGCAATCACTCTACCACTGAGCTGTGTTGCCAGCCCATGCATTTGCCAATTTATGGATTTTGCTAAGCTCTTATTTATATTTCTTAGCTTCTATTCCCTTATGAAATAACTAGTCCTATGTGTTAATAGCATGTTTCTTTAAACATTGCAGCAAAATCTCAGGCTTCTATACCAAAAGTAGTCCATGCCCTGTTTAACCGCAAGTAATTAAAAACTCAAAATCATAAACAAGTTAGAAGTATGTTTTGTTTTTTTTTCAAGTAAAAGAAGTCCTGGAGGTTGGCATTCTGGCATTTTTACACTGTGAAGGATTCAGATTTCCCTAACTTTTTCTCCTACCATTCTGCGATGTGGCTTTTACCTGAAGTTTCGGGTGGCTGCTGGAATTCCTACCATTGACATCCATATTTCAGTAAGTAGGAATAAGGAGAAAGAAACCTATTGTTTTCCTGTAAGGATACTTCCTAAAAATGCACTATCTCTACCCATAATTTTGTAACCTAAAATGATAATCTTGAATTCTTAAGAAATTATGTGGAAATGCTCTGTTAAAGAGAACCAGAGATGGTTCTGCTTTAACAGGTTGACTTGTGATACAAGTTATCCACAGGCACCTCCTTCCTGGCTTGCAGAAGAAATATGTGTTTCCTGGATGATGAAACAGAAACTTGATAAAGATTTTACAGGTACCTTCAGGGTTGGGTTTGAAACCCTGGTGTCCTGCTTGCTATCTGAGGGTCTAATGTGGATGCCACCATGGCTAGCTCTTAACAGCTTGCTGGGACAGTTCTCTCTGGGAAATGAACCAGTTACGCAGAAATGCATCTTAGTAGACAGCCTTCAAAATAAGAGGTTTTTCATGGAAAAATAGTGAAAGGATAAGGTTGAGAAATAGATCTGGCCTCATTTTTTTGTGTATGGAAAGTGACTCAAGGGGACAGGCCAGCCAGCTAGAGTGCTGATTGTCTCTGGCCATTTTTTTCCCATGGGATTAACTCTGAAGGCATAAATCATAAACTGTCTCTGTTCCCTTCAACTATAGGTTGATATTGTCCCATGCTACTTTGAGTGTGAAGATAGCTTGAGGATGAACAACGGCCCTCTTGATTGCTAATCTTTTGGCTCCTTTGAGTACAGTCTCTCCTTACAGTCTGGTCTGTGCTGTGTTTGGGCTGCTGTCTGTCTTCTGTCATCTTGGGAGAGCAAAAACCTTGTGAGTTTTGTTATTACATATGCATGTCCGCCAGACACTCAGATTTCTCTTGGAACAGTTGCCATTTCTATCTTCTCCATTCTTTGGAATTCTCTGTATAGAGAATTTTCAATTTGCACATAGTGGTTTTTTGAAAATGTGTCACTGGGGAAAAGCTATTTTGAGAACCTCTGACCAAGAACCATTTCTTTCAGAGATGGCAGCATCTCCTAGGGACTTTTCATCTGGCAAGTGAAATCTTATTGTTATGGGAGTCCTGTTTAGTTATTGGGAGCAGGGCTTTAAAGACATATTGTTTCTTAGATTTCAGGGAAGAATTATCTGAGTTATTGGGATTAGTGTCTAACGCATGACTCTTATATTTCTCAGTGGTCTCTAAATATCCAAACTCTAGAACGAACCAGCAATTTAGCAACCCCTTGTCTCAATATAAAAGTTAAAAAGACTGGAGATGTAGCTCAGTGGTAAAAATGCAATCCTTAGTGTCAAAAACAAACAAACAAACAAACAAAAAACAACAACAACAACAACAAAAAAAACTTTTTCAAAAGATCCAAAAAGGGGCTGGTGTTGTCACTCAGTGGTTGAGTGCTTGCCTCGCCTGTGTGAGGCACTGGGTTCAATCCGCAGCACCACATAAAAAAATAAATAAAAGATATGGTGTCTCTCTGCAACTAAATGAAAAAAAAAAGGATCAAAAAGGGGGTGCTGGTGTGAGCATTCTTCATGGCTATTACTAAAAAATAAATATTTAAAAAAAGAACCTAGGGCCTTACACATGCTAGGCAAGCGCTCCACTGCTGAGCCACAACCCCAGCCCCTCATGGCCCTTTATTTTCAGGGAAATTTGGCTCAGAATTTCCAGCTTTCATCACTTTACTTTATCACTAATCTCTCACCAGTTAGATGAATTTGTTCAGTGTTGCTCATGTGATTGTGGAAGTTGACCTTGGGGACTTATTTTTCTGGTTGCTTTGAAGAATGTCATGTTGCCTCACTATTCATTTGTGTGTGACTGACTTTAAGGCCTACCTGGGGTTGTATTAAGCTGTAGGATAAGAATGAATACGATTTGAAGAGTGGACAGAGAATGAGACAGCAGTCCTGAAACGTGATGGGGGACCTTGAAGACTGTGTCAGCACCTACAAAGGTGTCTGCATTGAGGATGATATTTTGTCTTCCTTAAAATTATGAAAGTTTTGAAATTATTAAATTTCGTGGAAATATATGTATATATTTTTTGGTACAGGGATTTAACCCCGAGGCACTTTACCACTGAGCTACATCCAAACCCTTTTTTAAAAAAATATGTTTTTAGTTGTAGTTGGACACAGTATCTTTATTTATTTTTATTTAGTGCTGAGGATTGAACCCAGCGGGCCTTACCTGTGCACGGCGGGAGCTCAACAACTGAGCTATAGCCCCAGCCCCATCGAAGCCCTTTTTATTTTTTATTTTAAGACAGGATCTCACTAAGTTGCTTAGGGCTTAACTAAAGTTGCTGAGGCTGGCCTTGAATTTGTTTGTGGTCCTTCTGCCTCAACCTCTAGGTCCGCTGAGATTATAGGTGTGGTTCACTGAGCCTGGCTAGAAATAAATTTTTGTGGAAAATAATGGAGGTAAAAGGAAAGTATAGAAAAAATTTAAATTACCTTTAATTTCACTATCCAGAATGTAACTACTGTTAATTTGTTTTTGGTGCATGTCCTAGATAATCTTTTTCTTATGATTTAAAAATGGCTGTTTGGTGTTTTCCCTATATTTGAATGATGTGAGTATTTGTTAAATTGATCATGGCAGAATTGTTGGATTGCAGGTTGTTTCCTTTATGTATTGCTATGATGGACATTCTCACATATATTATATTTCTCTGGATGTTCACTGAAGGTATTTTTATTAACATGGAATGACTAAATTAGAGATATAAGCCCTTAAATAAAGGCTTTTAAGCCAGGGTTGGTGGTGCATGCCTGTAATTCCAGCAACTTGGAAGACTGAGGTAGAAGGACTGCAAGTTCAAGGCCAACCTAGGCAATTTAGTGAGACCCAGTCTTAAAATAAAAGACTGCGGATGAAAAAGGACACTAATGGAATAAAACTTCTGAGACCTGGAAAAAAAAATTGCAGATGTAGCTCATTGGTAGAGTGCCCTGAGATGAGGATCCTGTTCCATACATATACAGAAACACACACATCCCCAGCCCTTTATATATTTTATTTAGAGACAGGGTCTTGCTGAGTTGCTAAGGGCCTCCCTAAGTTGCTGAATTTGTGATCCTCCTGCCTCAGTCTCCGAATCTCTGGGATTATAGGCGTGTGCCTCTACACTCGGCTATAATCAAAGATTTTTAATACATAACTTCTAAATTACCTTTTAGAAAGACGGTGCTTATTTATAGTTTTTTTTTTTAAAGAGAGAGTAGAGAGAGAGAGAGAGAGAGAGAGAGAGAGAGAGAATTTTTGATATTTATTTTTAAGTTCTCGGTGGACACAACATCTTTGTTGGTATGTGGTGCTGAGGATCGAACCCGGGCCGCACGCATGCCAGGCGAGCACGCTACCGCTTGAGCCACATCCCCAGCCCAATATAGTTTTTTTTTTAATTTATGTATTTTTTTAGTTGTAGGTGAACACACAGTATATTTATTTATTATGTGGTGCTGAGGATCAAACTCAGTGCCTCACACATGCGAGATAAGCGCTTTTCCACTGAGCTACAGCCCCAGCCCCTTATTTATAGTTAAAAAAAAAATTCTGCTTAGTTGTAGATGGCCATAATACCTTCATTTATTTATTTTTATGTGATGCCTAGGATCAAATCCAGTGCTTCACACATGCTAAGCAAGCACTTTACCAGTGAACCAACCCCAGCCTGTTATTTATAGTTTTGTGGAGTACTGTATGAGTATACTGATTATCTTTAGCTCTGGCCCACAGTGAATATTAATCTTTTCATGTATTCATTCAATCTGATGTGAGAAAAATGCCAATTGGCTGTTTCTCTTTTTCTGTTGGCATTGACATGTTCACATTTTTCTTGATTCCTAAGAGGATTTTTGGTTTTGGTGTTGGGGATCGAACCTAGGGTCTTTCTCACACACTTTACCACTGAGTTTTGCCCCTAACCCCTGCCAGTCATCTTTTGTTTTCCTGTGTCGACATGCTTGTAAAGGCCTCGCTTCCCTTCTCATGGAGGTATTTAACTTAGTATTAAATTGTATGTTCTCTTAGTATTTATATAGTTTGCTTTTTTTGGTGCATGAGTACTGGGGATTGAACCCAGGGGTGCTTTCCACAGAGCTACATTGGTAGCTTTTTTTAAAAAATATTTATTTTTTAGTTATAGTTGGACACAATACCTTTATTTTTGTTTATTTATTTTTATGTGGTACTGGGGGTCAAACCCAGGGCCTTGCACATGCTAGACGAACGCTCTAATGCTGAGCCACAACCCCAGCCCTACATTGGTAGCTTTTAAATTTTATTTTGATACATGGTTCTGCCATATTGCCTAGGCTGCCTTCGAACTTGTCATCCTCCTGAGTAGCTGGGATTACAGTTGTGTGTCACCTTGCCCAACTAGCTGGAATATATTTTAATGAGTGATTCAGAGAGATCTGAATTGTAGATTTGTTTTCACAGGGTTTTAGAAAATGATCATTCATTTTTCATAGTTATTGCACTGTGGTAGCCAGGGAATATTTAGGGCAGGGCATGGCAGTTTGTAGGCTGGCTGCTTTAGTAGAACTGTGATATTACTACTATTTCTTGGCCACCCAGTGACCACTTTGCTGTGTGAATCCATTTCTAGAAGTGGTCTTGCTTCATTATCAGAAATATTTTCTATTTTTTATATTTATTTTAGTAGTAGTTGGACACAATATCTTTAATTTTATTTGTTTTTATTTTTATGTGGTGCTGAGGATCAAATCCAGGGCCTCGCACATGCTAGGCAAGCGCTTTACCTCTGAGCCACAACCTCAGCCCAATTATCAGAAATATTGAATCCTTAGCCAAGAATAGTGGCACACACTTACAATCCCAGCGACTTGGGAGGCTGAGGCAAGAGATTGTAAATTCAAGACCAGCCTTAGCAATTTAGTGAGATCTGGTCTCAAAAAAAAAAAAAAAAAAAAAAAGATGGGGATGTAGCTCAGTGGTTAAGTGCCACTGGGTTCAATCCCCAGTACAAAAACAAAAAACAAAAAAACAAAAAACACAGACAAACAAAACAAACTGCCAAACAACAACAATGAAAACCTCTCCCAAAACAAAAACAGGCTCCTATTTTATAGGGATGAATAAACTGCTCTTCTAAAGTTCAATAACTTGAGAAGTTGGAAATTTGAACCCAGGTGAGCTGAATCTGAATCCATGTTCTTTGCCTTAGGCATTCTGCTTCCTTGGCATTCTGGTCTCCCAAGTCATTTTGACCCAAAGTTTTGCCAGTGGGCTCCTAAAACAAGGAGGACATGTAGGCTTCTCAGAGTCAGCTCTTGCCTTCTCTGTACTGAGTTCCTTGTGGCGGCATGCTGGAAGCAAGTATATCTTGAAGAAATGCAAGTCCTGTGTGCACAGAGCTCTTGTCCTCTAAGACCTGGCTCAGCTTCTTATGTGAAATCCTCCCAACCCCTCCACCCCATTTCTTCATCTCCCTCCCTTCCCTGGGCTTCTGTGGAAATTGGCTGTCCAACCCTCATTAGGTGTGGTCTCCTGCTGTCTTCTCAGCAGATGGTCTCTGGAGTCTGGCCCTTTTGTCCTGCATTTCTGTAGCTCCCTCGTGATTCAAAAGGCATGTTGTTTCATGGCATTTCCTGGCAGGGTGGCAAAACTGTCCTTGGGGAACAGAGTCAGAGCTCACAGTTTCAGCTTTCCTGTTGAATTGGTCATGCACTTCTGTTTGGTAGACTTGGCTTATTCCTGGCACCTAACAGTTGTCAGGAGGTTGAGTTGGTGCTAAGTTAGCTGTGAAGATTAGGAACTGCCTGGGCAATGAGTACCAGGTCTCTGGTTTCAGGAGAGATATGTTGTGTTTAGTGACTAGTGTTAGGTAGCAAAAATAAAATAATGGCATGTTAGTATTTATTTTTGGTATTGAAGTACCACATTAATATATGTGTTAATGCTTCATTAACCTATGTGTTTAGAATTAATCCCAATATTTTATTAAAAATTGCTTAGGATTTATGAAACTAAAAAGTAAAATGGCACAAAATTTGGACAAACTATAGAGTAGCATGTAAATATCTAAATTCACAAAAATTTATTGCTAAACATGAATTACTCTTCCTATATAGGTTACTAGATAAAGTAATAAAATTTAAATTTTAATCACTGGGCTGGGGATATAGCTCAGTTGGTTGAGTGCTTATCTCACATGCATAAGACCCTGGGTTCAATCCCCAGCACCACCAAAACAAAACAAAACAAAACAAAAAAACCCAACTAAAATGCACTAAATTACTAAATTCAGGATTAAGATTTAAAATTCAGTCCTCTTTTAAAATATGTATCAATGGTGACATTCATTTAAGATTTTGTTTTTTCTCTGTGCTGGAAAACTCTAGAAGGAGGGGAATGATAAAACCACTCAACTGGAAGTCTTCCTCTTTATCTTCATCTTTAAAGAATTTCACCTGTTATATGGTAACTTTTAGGCTACTCTGGTGTGGGTATGTAGAGACTGCTGCCTTTTAATTACTGATATGCTGTGGTTTTTGTCTCAAAGACTGTATTTCCTGTTTGTCTTGGTGTGCTTCAATTTCATCATTAGTATGGAAAGTCTTAAAACTGGACTAAGAATTAGTCTTCAAGTAGAGGCTCTGCTTTTATTGACTGATTTTCTTCCTCTTCCTGAGGATTATGGAAGGAAAGAAAAAGGCTTCTAAATGAGGACACTGGTAGGAAAGTCTCAAAGTGTAAATGGGACAAGGAGAAAAGCATGTCATTTAGGATGTGTACCACACAGGAGTTATTTCTTTATGTTTTAGGTTGTCATTGTGTGTTGCCCTCCCCACCCTTCCCATTGTGGCTTAACAACTGAGTCACATCCCCAGCTCTTTATTTTTTTGAATTTTGAGACAGGGTCTTGCTGAGTTGCTTAGAGCCTTGCTAAGTTGCTGAGGGTCTTGCTTTGAACTGGTCATCCTCCTGTGTCAGCCTCCTGAGTTACTGGGATTATAGGTATGCACCACCACAACTGGCTCCATTTTCCTTTTGATCCTGAGTAATAACTAGTGTTTGTATGCTGATTTAGTTCACAACATATTTTCCTGCATTGTTTCAGGACTTTTCAAGCTTTTTTAGTCCTGTGTCCACAGAAATATACTTTATACTGCATCCCTGTACCAGCTTGCATGTGGGAATTACTTGGAAACAGAAAAGTTTCATGAACAGGTACATACTTTTACTATCTGAACATTCACAAGTTTCTGTTCTGCTTGATTCTGTCTTATTCTCCTTTTTTTAAATATTAGTTGTAGATGGACACAATACCTTTATTTTATTTGTTCATTTTTCTGTGATGCTGGGGATCGAACCCAGTGCCTCATGCATGCTAGGCAAGCACTCCACCACTGAGCCACAACCCCAGCCCTTATTCTATTTTTTGATAAGCTATTTTTTAGAATAACATACATGCAGAAATGTGTACATACCATAATTTTTCAGTGATTTTTTTCATAAAGCATTCCCTTCCTGCCACCAGCACCCAGATCAAACAAAATGTTCCAGTTCTCATGAAGGCTTCCACGTGATGGTATGTATTTATTTTTTTTGTGGTGCTGGCAATCAAACTCAGGACCTTAAACATTAGGCAGGTGCTCTACCACCGAGCTCTATCCCCAGCCCTGCACAGTGTCTTCTAGTCACTGCCTTCTTTCATAAATGGCTTCTAGCTCGACTTAATATGGCAACATATTATTTTTGTTTTTGCTTATTGTGACCGACTGAATTGATTTCAAGGCCCATTAGGTCCCCAACTCATAGTTTGAACAACATGGCCTTATTTTTATCCTGCCAATAATCCTGAGAATTTTTTAAATGAAAAAGCTGAGGCCCTGAAATGATTTGATTTCTCCCAAGCTCATACATTTTAGTGTACTGTTTGCCTTTTCCCTGTGCATTTGCTTGTCCCTGAGATGAGGAGTGTCTTGCTTTGGAAAGTCAGTTATGTAACTGTTTTTGTTTTATGTCTAGTTTATCACTTCCTCTTAATATGTTTACAGAATCAGTATTCATTATTAATGTAGCTCTAGTGAATTTCTGATATTACCATTCTTAAGTACTCAGAATACTTTTGGTTTGTGTTTTTGTGAAGATGAGTCAGGTATATTGTTCACGACTTTGAAAGTATGTGACTTGGAGGCTTTCATGGTATTCATCTTCTGGCCTCCCTGATGAATGAAACTCTTCAGAGGCATAGATGACATGCAGATGTGACAAATGATGAATGTGCACAGATCCTTGTCCTTCCTGGACAGTAAAGCTCTGCTGACTTGCAGAGCTTTTCCTTGCCTGTAGGCTTCACCTGTGGAGATATTTCTGTCTATTCCAAATCTCAGGCCCCAGAAGACTTAGCTGGAGGCTCAGTGGTTGAGCTGCCCTGTTATCCCCAACCTTTTCTGGTTGAAAGGTCACTGATCCTAGCCAGCATTTAGACACTCTTGAGAGCAGCTAGGGCTGGTCCCACAGTCCATGCCCACAAATTCTTAATCTAGTCCTGAGCCTGAGGACTCTCTCAGAAGGTGAAATGCTTGCTGACTTCAGTTAATTCTTACCTAAGGCTTAATTTTAGGAGCCCCAGTGTCTGTGTTTTCCACTCTTGGTAAAGTTCTCTGGAAGAGAGGCAACTTGGAAACTTTCTCAAGGCAGGTGTGTGCCAGGCAGAGTTGTTGGTGGCTATGAGGAAACGGCAGTGAACAAAATCTCTTCACTATGGATTTTGTATTCTAGCGCGGGAGACAAATGTCTAATACTGTCAGGTGCTAGTGATGGTATAAAGAATAAAACTGGTGTTTCTTAATATGAGGGTAGCATTTTCAAATGTTAACATCTGAAGGGACCTACCTTCCAGAATATGTTCCAGATGGCTTAGATGTGGACAGATGTTTCTGGCTTTGCCTAGAGCATCTCCATTATTGAAGAGAAACAAGTGGATATATACCCAAACCTATACATTGTGTAGGGCAGGATCAAACCATTTAGGACTCTAAAAGCTTTCATATCCCTGTCAATATATTAGCTGCTGCTGGGAAATACAGCTCATTACTACCCTGGATTTTATGGTTATCCCCAGGGCTACTTCCACTCCATATCCTTTAACCTCTGGAGGGCTGAATCGTGGACGTTGTCTTCATGAGTTGCATTTATATAGTTGTAGCACTAGGGTTGCTTTTGCATACAAATGCTGACAAGCCAGTATTTTAGGCCTTGTTGTGGATAGATAAGTGTTGATGAATTTGATTCATTAAAAAAATAACTTATTGAGCTATTAAGGTAAACAGAGATGAATGGGGCAGTCTCTACTTTTGATGATCTTTAAATCTAAATTATGGAAAGTACCCCCCCTTTTTTTTAATTACTCCAGTATTTTTATTTATTATTTTATGTGGTGTTGAGGATCGAACCCAGGGCCTCGCACGTGCTAGGTGAGCACTCTACCTCTGAGCCATAGCCCCAGCGAAAGTGCCTCTTAATACAAATATGAAGCATAACAAATTCTATGGGGGAGGCACAGAGGACATTTTCTGGGGACTTGAGCAGAAGAGAGGAAGTTGGTGAGAAGGATGGTGTGTTAGTTTCTTGGAGCTGCTATAACAAATAATCACAAATTGGGTGGTTTAAAACAACAAATTTGGGGCTGAGATTGTGGCTCAGCGGTAGAACACTAGTCTTGCACACACGAGACCCTGGGTTCAATCCTCAGCACCACATTAAAAAAAAAATGAGTGAAGTAAAGTTATAATGTCTAACTACAACTAAAAAAACCAAAAAAACTGTACAAAACAAAACAAACAAACAAACCCACAACAAATTTTATTTTTCACGGTTCTGGAAGCGGGGAAATCAGAGGTCAGGTATCTGCAGATTTGGTGGCTTTTCACTGTGTTTTCACATGGGGGAAGAGGAGTCTCTCTGGCGCCTTTTTTTGTTTAAAATAATGACACTAATTTCATGCTGGGCATGATGTGCATGCCTGTAGTCCAACCTATTTGGAAGGCAGAGGCAGGAGGATTGCAAGTTTGAGTCACTTAGTGAGACCCTGTCTTGAAATAAAAATTAAAAAGATTGAGATGCAGTTTAGTGCTTCCCTAGTATGTGGGAGGCCCTATGTTCAATGCCCAGTAAACACCTCTCTCCCTATAAAAGGCACTAATGCCATCATGAGGTCTTTGCTCTAGTGACCTAATCATCTTCTCTGGCCCCATCTAATACTAATACCTTGGGGATTAGGATTTTAGCATATGAATTTTGGGGTCACCATAGCAGGTCAAGATTTCAGACAGGGTGGAGGGCAGGGTCATGTGCTTGGACTGAACCAACCATTTCACATGTCTCTGAAAGAGCTTATCACTCACAGCCTTTAGGTCATTATTTTAAAAAGAAACCTGAAATATCTCACAAGGATTTTTCAGTTGTTTCCAGGTTATAATGGAATATGCATAATTTCTATTTGAACTGTAGTCTCCAGATCATCAGATCACATATTTTCAGGCTGCCAACCTATAGGTAGACTTTTCTGTTAACAATTAAGTTTGTGAATCTTAGGTGGAGTGTACAAACAGAATCACCAGTGTATTTCCAAATTTCTCGTTTTATAATGCAATGAGAACACAGCTAGTTTCTGAGCAGCTTTGTTGGGCACAGTGAGAATTTCGTACCTGAATGATCCTCCTATCTGATAAGGTGCATCCATGAATGATAATGACTTTTTAGAATTATTTTTAGAAATAATAATTATTTTTAGAAAATAAAAGGTTCATCTAGGCAAACTTAAGCAGTCTCTGTCAGAGAGATATGGTGGTATTGGACAATGGTTTTCAAAGTCTATTCTCTTTAGGTATGTTAGGGTTCTTCAACAAAATTTAAATCTGACAATGAAGATGGTTTAAGACTTTCATTTCCACTGTTGCCTCAGCATAGATGAGGCATTTATCTGATGTGGGAGAAGCCTAACTTTAACCTGTGTTACTGCAGTGGTCCAGAGGTTGTTTTGAAAATTTGATAGATATTTTGTGTCAGATAATATAGAACAGAAAATAATTAAATAATAACACTTAATATTCTTTTAAAAAATTTGTTCTAATTATACGGGATAGCAGAATGCATTTTGATTCATTGTATACAAATGGAGCACAACTTTTACTTAATATTCTTTTTTTTAAGTTTTTTGTAGTTATAGATGGACAGCATGCCTTTATTTGTTTATTTTTATGTGGTCCTGAGGAGTGAACCCAGTGCCTTACTCTGCCACTGAGCTACAGCCCCAGCCCTACTTACTTAATATTCTTTTTTTTAACACTCTTTTTAAAAATATTTATTTTTTAGATAAATATTGGACACAATATTTTATTTATTTTTATGTGGTGTTGAGGATCAAACCCAGGGCCTCACATGTGCTAGGCGAGCGCTCTGCCACTGAGCCACAGTCCTAGCCCCTACTTACTTAATATTCTTAACAAATTTATTTGAAGGAGAAATTATGTGTGTGTGTGTTTTTTTTTTTTTTTTTTGTACCAGGGTGATTGAATCTAGAGTGGTGTTTAACCACTGAGCCACATCTCCAGTTTCCCTGCCTCCCCCCTTTTTTGTATTTTATTTAGAGACAGGGTCTTGCTGAGTTGCCTAAGGCCTTGCTAAATTGCTGACTTAGAACTTGCAATCCCCTTGCCTCAGCCTCCAGAGCTGCTGGGATTACAGGTATGTTTCACCATGTCTGGCCAGAAATTATGTTTGATTTGTATAGTTCAATAAATCAAAAAAGTAGAACTATTATATGTATGTGTATTTATTTATTTAATTTTTGTACTGGGGATTGAACCTAGGGGCACTTAACCACTGAACCACCCCTTTTTATTTTTTATTTTGAGACAGGTCTCACTAAGTTACTTAGGGCCTTGGTAAATTACAGAAGCTGGCTTTGATCTTGTGATCCTCCTGCCTCAGCTGCCTTCTTTTTTTTTTTTTTTTTCCTGCCTGAGCCTTCTGAGCCACTAGGATTATAAGCATGTGCCACAGCACTATGCTTTTTTATTTTTCCTTTTTAGAAAATAACGTTCACGTAGGCAAACTTAAGGAATCTCTGTAAAGCAGCAGAAGAAAATTTCAGGTGTTTTGATTTTTTTAAAATTTAATTTATTTTTTTTAAGAGAGAGAGAGAGAGAGAGAGAGAGAGAGAGAGAATTTTTTTAATATTTATTTTTTTAGTTTTCAGCGGACACAACATCTTCGTTTTTATGTGGTGCTGAGGATTGAACCCGGGCCACACGTATGCCAGGCGAGCGCACTACCGCTTGAGCCACATCCCCAGCCCTGTTTTGATTCTTGATTAACAGATTACTAGCACTTTATCTGAAGGATTGGTGATGTCTTTCTGTACAGACAGGTAGCCAGCTTTGTTTTCTTTTTCTTTTTTTTTTCAATCCCAAAACAGATTTGTGAAAATTGTATTTGTTACACTGTGCAAACTTTTTACACATATAAAACTTACCCTTTTCTGGAGGATGTTTCTAGTATTTCTTAGGTCATTTCCCCATACATATGTACATTGAAACCAGTATTAAAACCAACCCTACTTGGTTAAACCTTTTTCCCTTTTTTAGTTAAAAATCATGGAATTGTGTTTCTGAATAAAATTTGTATATCCAGCAATGTAAAATATACATATACAAGAACAAAGTAAAAAATCAGAATCCTTTTGATGCTCTTATGTTTTTAAAATAATTTAAGTCTCAGAAGTTTGGAGTGGTTAGTGGTGTGCCTCTTCATTTACTTTTTGACTGGCCGTCTGTGATGATTGTGATGATGATAAAAAATAAGTTGTTTGTGTTGCTGCTGTTGCCACCATAACCATGGGATAGTGCAAACATTGTAGCAGTTGTATTTGTTGTAGCTATCATTCAAGACAAAGGAGAGCTGGAATCTCTGCTTGGAAGGTTTTGCTCATGTCTGTTCTCAAGCTTGCAACTCCATAAATTTCCTGGGGATCCGCCTGTTCTTGACTGACTGAACCTTGCTTAGAACCCCATTCCCATGGCTAGTGAGGATTACATTCTCCTGAAGTATCAGCATCCCCATTTTCTCTCCCTGTGCCAGAACCATATTTCCAGCCACTTACTGACATCTCCATGAGAAAGTTCTCACAGGCATCTAAACAGAAATTTTTACCTTGCCCCCAAAACTTGATCTTGAAGTCTTGCCAGGGCCAACCAGTTGACAGCCTTACAGTCTATATCCTACATAAGCCAGAAACTTGGGAGTCATGCTGAATGCTTCTTTCCTTATTTTTTTCCCCTGTATTGGACACTTCTGTTGGCTTCCTCCTAAAACCCACTCTACTTTTTCATGGTTTATAGTAGTCTGCATGGGTTAATTGATTTTAATCCTTGTCTGTCTGCCACAGTGACAGTTTCATGAATAGGCAGGCATTAAACCACAACCAAAGCTAATGTTCACCTTGACTATTATAAAAGTAGGCACTTGACCTAGGATGGTAAAATCAAATGAGAGCTCTAGAATCTAGTTGGAAGGGTGTGGGGAGAGAAAGTTCTCCCCCATCAGTTTGAGGAAAAGGGACTGGGAGAAAACATAGCCAGGGTGCTATGGCGCTGGCTTGCACTTTCATGGGAGCTGTTAGATGACACCAACACCTGGAAGGCAGAATGGTGTGACCAGAGACCCATGTAAGCCTGTGAGTTGTGTAATCTATTACTGGTTCACTTCTGACCTGAGACCTTCATGCCAACTGAATCTCACAGTTCAGTCATCTACCTCACTCCATCTTAGTTCATATGGACGCTTTTCAGAGGGGGTTTTTCTCACCATCATATTTAAAATAATGCACAAATCCTGTCACCATTCCTCATACTCATACCCATAGAAAGCTTTCTGTGGTTGTTGATCCTCCTCTTTGTCTTCCTTTTCCTTCTGTAGAACCCAGGGATCTCACACATGCCAGGCTAGTGCTCCAGCACTGAGCTATATCCTGGCCCTCTGTTTTTTTTTTTGGGGGGAGCGGGGGGAGTACCAGGGATTGAACTCAGGGGCCTTTGATTACTGAGCAACATCTCCAGCCCATTTTTGTATTTTAGTTATAGACGGGGTCTCACTGAGTTGCTTAGCACCTCCGTTTTGCTGAGGATAGCTTTGAACTTGTGATCCTCCAGCCTCAGCCTTATAAGCTGCTGGGATTACAGGCATGAGCCACTGCACCGGCCTTCTGTTCTTTCCAGCACACTTCATTGCCTGAAATTTATGATCATTCATAAATATCAACTTAGGGAAAGGCCTTAAGGGACTGAGTAGGATAGGGCACCACCCTCATCTGTTCTTGGTAAACATTTCTCTTAAAGTAATCACATTCCTTAATAACAAATATATGTCTTTAAAACCTCCCATAGTCCCAATACCCCCAAATAACAAACTTTCTGCTGTATTTTCTATTCTGTTTTCTATGTGTACATGTTTTGGGGGCAAGAGGGGATAACCGTTGTAATCGCATCAAATACCAGTTCCTGTTGTTTTCTTTTTCATTTGCATTATTGGTGACTTGGATGAAGCTACTGATGATACAATGATAAAGCATGCAGGAAACATAAAGCTCAGCTGCATGAGTACACAAGAAGTCAGAAAAATAAGCATTTAAAATATCAGTGGGGGCTGGGGATGTGGCTCAAGCGGTAGCGCGATCGCCAGGCATGCATGCTGCCCGGATTCGATCCTCAGCACCACATACAAACAAAAGATGTTGTGTCCGCCGATAACTAAAAAAAAATAATAAATATTAAAATTCTCCGTCTCTCTCTCTCTTTAAAAAAAACATATCAGTGGGCTAGAAAGGCGGGCTAAGCCTACAAATATGAAATTAGGCAGCAGTTAGCACTAGACTTCACTTATCGATTCAGAAGTATGAATTAAGGAAGACATATTATATTTTAGGCATATAAAGACCTAAGAACTTTGTCAAGAAACAAAGTTCACAGGTCGAATAACAAAAATACCTAATGGAATTTTCGACTGCATCAATACAGGTATAGGTCTGGCTATGATTAATATTGGTTAGTTTTTACCTAAGAATTCAATATAGTAGTAAAATAAATAAGGAGACACCGAAGGGGGAAGACTGGAATTGGTGTCCAAAGTGGTTTTTTTTATTTACAGTCAGAATTATTATCTCAGAGTTCTTTTTTTTTTTTTTTTTTTTTTTTTTTTTTTTGTGGTACTGGCAATTAAACCCCAGGGATACTCTACCATTGAGCTATATCCATTCCTGCCCTGTTTTTTGGTACTGGGGATTGAAAAAAAAATTTAAAAAAAATCATACCACTGGCTGGGGAAGTGACTCAGTGGCTCAGTGGCAAAGCACCCTTGGGTTCAATTTGTGATACAAAAAAAAAAAAAAAAAATCAGGGGCACTTTACCACTGAACTACACCTCTAGTACTTTTTATAAAGTTATTATAAATTGTTATAAAATTATAAAATGTCTTTGTAGATTATTGTGAAATTGAGGTACCCTTTTGTGTTGTGGAACATTAGAATTTATTCTTCCTGGGTTGGGGCTGTAGCTCAGCAGCAGAGTGCTTGCCTAGCATGCCTGAGGCACTGGGCTCGATTCTCAGCACCATGTAAAAAATAAAATAAATAAAGGCATTCTGTCCATCTACAACTACCAAAAAAAAAAAAAAAAAAAAGAAAAAAAAAAAAAGAAAAAGAAAAAAAGAAAAGAGTTTATTCCTTTTAAGTCTGTTTTGGTAGTCATCACTGAGGCTAGCCTGGAACCTGGGATTCTCCTGCCTTAGCCTCCCAAGTTGCTAGGATTACAGGCACCAGGCCTGGCTGTCACATATGTAGGTTCTTTATTTAATGTATGAGATTGGCAATTATGTGGAGATTGGGACCTAACACAGTATTATTTGAATTAGAAATCCCTGCATTCCTGAAAACTGATTTCAAATAGCCTTCCTCTTTTTTCTTTTTAATTGACAGAATTGTCCATATTGTAGAATACAGTGTGATAATTTAATACGTGCATATAATATGTAATGATCAAATTGAAGTAATTAGAATTTCCATCTCAAATATTTGTCATTTCATTGGGTTGGGAACTTTCTTTGCTTTTTTTTTTTTTTGTGGTGCTGGGGATAGGCAAGTACTACCACTGAGCCGCATCCCAAGCCTCGGGTTGAGAACTTTCAAAATTCCTGTCTTTCAGTTTATTATAAAAAGATAGAGTCTGAGGCAGGAGAATAGCAACTTCAAAGCCACCCTCAGCAACTTAGTGAGACCCTGTTTCAAAATAAACACTAAAAAGGGCTGGGGAAGTGGCTCAGTGGTTAAGCACCCCTGGGTTCAATTTGTGGTACAAAAAAGAAAAAAAAATCATAAATTGTTGTGAAATCTAGGCACCCTTTTGTGCTGTGGAACATTAGAATTTATTCCTCCTATCTAAATCTATTTTGGTATCCGTTGCCCAACTTCTTTCTTTTCTTCCAGCCCCCTACCCTAACCCTAACTCTAGTGATCTAGTCTCTCTTATGAAATAAGATTTTTAAGCTTCCATATAGGTGAGAGCATGTACTTGTCTTTCTAGTCTGGCTTATTTCATATAACATAATGGCCTTTTGTTCCATCCATGTTGTTGTAAATAACAGGATTTCATTTTTTTATTCTGAATAATTTTCCTTTGTGTATGAATGCCACATTTTCTATATCCATTTACCTATGAGGGACAATTGGTTCCATATCCTTTGTTTGGTCCTGGTATTTAACTCAGGACCATATTACCACTGAGCTACATCCTTAGTGATTTTTAAAATTTTGAGACAGGGTCTTACTAATTGCTGAGACTGGCCTCCAATTTATGATCTACCTTCCTCAGCCTCCCAAGTTGCTGGGATTACAGGTGTACACCAAGTTTCATACTTTGACTATTGTGAGTAGTATTTCCATTGTAAATAGTGCTGCAGTAAATATGGAAATGCAGGTATTACCCACAATTTTTGACTCTAAAACTGGGTCCTTTGTCCCTTGAAATTGTGGAACCATTACTGGAACTAAGTACTGATTGAGCAACAAATGTGTATTCTTGGCCAAGAATAGGAGAAGTGGGAGCAAATTTGCAAATGGACTTTTTCACCCATTGGGTGTCAGGAGGTTATAGATATGGAGAAGAAAAAAAGGAGGAAATAAGATAATATGGGTATTTATGTCTTTTCTGGGAATGGATAGAGATTGGGGGAATTTTGTGAACCTACAAATCCTGCACTTAAATTCTCCTCTTTTTGCTTCTTTTATGGTTCTCTCTGGTTGTCATTTTCATAGCTTTTGTCAGCAGCTGTCCTGGAGCTAGGAGGGTGTCATTTAGCATGTAGATGAGATTATAATGAAGTTAGAAGTTGTCTGGAGGGCACTCTGGCAGCCATTTTCGATTCAGCCAGTTGACAGCATCCCTCCAGTCTACAGGCATCCTGCTCTCAAAGATGAGGAAGATTTGGGCAGGGTAGGAACGCAGTTAGGTTACCTAGGCAGTACATTTAATTTCTTTTGGATAAGTACCCAGAAATGGGATAGCTGGATCATGTGGTAGTTCTATTCCTCTTTTTTTGAACTCTTTTGTGGACCTCCAGATCCTGCACTTAAATTCCCTTCTATCACATAGGATACATTTGGCCCCAATAGCTAATAAAGAAGGGGAGATGAAGGTAGGAATACCAGCCAAAATCCTGTAATGTCTTGTATAGAATGCAAAAAATTTAAGAATACAAAAATCGTTGAATATGCTAAAATGTCGCCCATCTGTAACTGCCATTTAAGAAAACCCTGTGATTCTCTCTGACTGCTTGGCTGTGTTTGCTTGTACAAATGTGGTGACCTACTTAGTGGCTTTGTTCCAGGTGCTGGGGTGCAGTGGTGAGGAAATCAACATGGCTGCCCACTCAAAGATGCTGGTCTAGAGGAGGAGACTACACAGTGAGGCGTGCACTTGAGGGAAGATTAAGAGACACCCAGGCATTAGGGAGGGTTTGGTGAGAAAGGGGTTTCTTTTTTTAAAATTTTTTTTAGTGTTGATGGACCTTTATTTTATTCATTCATTTATATAAGGTGCTGAGAATCAAACCCAGTGCCTCACACATGTGAGGCAAACACTCTACCATTGAGCCACAACCCCAGCCCCAAGAAAGGAGTTTCTTAAAGGATAGATCAGAATTAGTCAGAAGAGGTGGGTTTCAGAAAAATGTGGTTTGCAGAATGTTCTAGGTAGGAACCCATGAGCAAAAGGCCTAAAAGTAAGAAACTTTTCTAGGTACCTACTCTCAGAATGACTTCAGGAGACAAGGCTGGAAGGGTACAACAAGATTCCCATTTCAGAGGGGCTTACAGGCCATTTGAAAGAGTTTAGACATATTCTGTGGGCATAGGGTATCTCTGGTAGAAGTTCATGACAAGGAATTAGACAATCAGATTTTTTTTTTAATGGGAAGGTGGACTTGCTGCTGTGTCAAGAGTGGGGTGGGAGTGGATTCTATGGCAACATCTGGTAAGCATTTGAATATATGGGTCTGCAGTTCAAGAATGGTTGAGGACTGGGAATGTAGTTCAGTGGTAGAATGCTTGCCCAGGATGTGTGAGGCCCTGTGTTTGATCCTTATCACTGCAAAATAAACCCCCAAACATTTGAGGCCTGAGAGCGGGTGGTAGAAGGAGAAGTGGAAAGCGTGGGACCAGCCCCTGAGGAATGCTGGCATTAGGGACAGGCCGAGGAGGAGAAAACTGCTAAAGAGAAGCCCATCTACAGATGGCCAGGCCAGAGAGGCAGGTGGGGAACCAGGAGGATGTGCTATTTAGAAGCCAAAGGAAGAATGTTGTTTGTTTGGTAATAGCATTGAAAGCTGCTGAGAAATTCAGCCAAACGAAAACAGAGTTCCCAGAGGGTTTAGTGATGAGGTCATTGTTGACCTGGGAGAGTCACTTCAGTGGAATGGGTGGGGATGAAGTTATGTTGCTGTGGTTTGAAAAATGATGCATTCAGGGAGGGGATGTGATATGTCAGCTCTTCACAAAGGTTTCCCCACACTGCTCTGGTACTGGGGATTGAACCCAGGGCCTCACCCATGCTAGGCAAGCATTCTACCCCTGAGCTATACCCCCATACTTCCCAAAGATTTCTTTGGGAAGTGAGGAAGAAGGTGCATTATCAGTTAGATGTGCTATCAGAAGTTGTTTGTTATTGAACCTGTATAGGTTGTGTAAGTAAGGGCTGTGGAGAGGAAGCAGTGAGAACAGGGAAGGTAATCAGTGGAGTGAGTCCCTGAGAGGTGGGAGTATGGGCATGGTGAGCGAGCTTACGGCCATCTCCATGTGGCTTTCCAGGGAACAAGTACCCTTCTGTGGAAGGCTTTCTGGGCCCATGGCAGTCAGTGCTGCATCCTCTGCAGAGGCCCCTGTGGCTCTTTGTAAATGGTATTGTCTGAGGCAAAATAGTACACAGCCAGTTAGTTATTATTTTATTAAAAGAAAAAGGGGGGGACTGGGGTGTGGCTCAGTGGTACAGTGCTTGCCTAGCATGCATGAGGCACTGGGTTTGATCCTCGGCACCACATTAAAAAAAACAAAAAAACAAAACTAATGTATCCACATAAAACTAAAGATACATAAATAAATAAATATTTAAAAATTTTTAAAAAATTGTTCTTTTTAGTTACACATGACAGTAGAATGTATTTTGTCATATCATGCATACATGGAACATAACTTCCTATTCTTGTGGTTATACATGATGTGGAGTTATACTGGTTGTATATTCATATATGAACATAGGAAAGTTATATCTGATTCATTCTACTGTCTTTCCCATTCCCATCCCATTCTCCTCTGTCCAATCCAGTAAATCAGTCCACCCTGTCCTGCCTATTGTGAGTCAGCATCCGCTTATCAGAGAAAAAATTCAACCTTTGTTTTTTGGGATTGGCTTATTTCACTTAGCATTATGGTCTCCAGTTCCATCCATTTATCAGCAAATGCCATAATTTCATTCTTCTTTATGATGAGTAAAATTCTCATTGTGTATATATACCACTCAGTTGGATTTTAAAAAGGTGAATCTGCTGCAAATATGTCTTCTTGTATCCTGGCTTAACTAAATTTACTTTCTATATATCCCAGTATTGATGTGAGGCTTTAGAGGACAGGATGGCCATATTGGGAATGATTCTGTTGGGACTCAGAAAACAGTATCCTAAAGTATGGTACTGACAAGAAATCTCAGGATACAGAAAAGGAAAGATAGACTGTTTCACAAGAGAAGTGCCCAGGAGCTATTGGGATGCAGGAAATGCCCAGGAGACTTTGCAGAGAAAAACATGCATTCCTGAGCATGACAGTCCACCTCCTTAGTCTGCACCTTTGACCTGTGCTCTTGACCTATGCCCTTGCCTGCAAAAAATAACTTGAGGGTAGTGTGCAAGCACTGGAAAACTGGTGCCAACTGTGTAGCTCCACCCTGAGTTCACCTTAGTTTAGCCACTAGCAACTGTCCCTCTATAAATACTGATAACTCCACACCAAAGAGTTGCTATCTCTCCCTCTGGAGATGGCCCACATTCTCCCTTGCATGTGTATTGTTTTACCCCCAGAAGCTTTTCATTCTCAAGATAGCCCACATTCTCCCTTGAATGTGTCTCTGCTTTCCTAAGTAAACCTTTGTGTCTCTGACACATGCTGAAATTGTTTTCCATTATGCAAGCCAAGGACCCTGCTTGTCCTGAGTCAAGGTCCCCCTTGGACCTAACGTGACATATCTTCCGGCAACCTAGATGAGGTGGTTCATGAGGCACTGACTTTGGTATGTTTTCCCCAATACTTTCTTTCTATCTTGGCTGTGACTTATTCTGTGTAAGCTCTGGTACTTCTAATTTCTTCCTCTGCTTCTTTCACTTTCAAAGGCCAAAGAGCATAAGCTCTATTCACCTTTATGCCATGGTCCCATTTTGGGTGACTGGGGAAACCTGGAGCTGTGTAGATGCAAGTGGCAGTGGGGTGCCAGCCTTGATATCTCTGAGTCTTCAAACTCGTTTAAAACTGAAGGAGCTTAATGATCTCCCTTAAAATTCTGTCTTCTCCTGTTCTTACACTGTATTGCAGGATTACATGTAGGTTTCTTAGGTGTCTTGCTAAATCTGTCTCTCCTTTTCTTGGCCAAAAGCCCTTTTCTCCCTTAGAAGATGAGTGCTTATTCATGAAACTGCCAAAGATAGGAGACGCCTTGGCCAGCATACCTGGTTCATGGGCAAGAGGGAACACAAGTTGCTGATCTGGAAGCCACTGGGATGGTCTTCCAGTGTCTTGAGTGTCCCCTTGTTTTGTCAAACATGAGATTCACCTGAGGCCTTGTTGCAGGGACCTGGCCTTGATGTGATAATCAAGGATGCTACCTCCATTAATCACCACATTCAGACCCTATACAGTAAGTGGCCCATCTCTTAATTTTTTAAATTCTGCTATGAATCTAAGTTCTGAGAAGGAACTCTTGTGCTAGCTTCCCTTATTCCCTTCTCTAAGCTGCCTTTGCGCTCTCATGTTTCATGCCTCAGCTAGTCCGGTCTGCAGTACAACTGCTGTTGGCTAGGAAACACTCTGAGTCCTTTGTTTTAACTAAAACCATGTGATTCTTGAGTTTATTTTATATTCTCTACTTGTTTTGGAGAAATAAATTATTCCAATCTTAACCTGTTGCTTTAGTAGATATAGCCCTGAAGGAAACTGCCCTCCTCTCTGTCTGACCTCTTATTATTTTTTAAATATTTTTTTAGTTGTCGGTGGACGCAGTATCTTTATTTATTTATTTTTATGTGGTGCTGGGGATTAAACCCAGTGCCAGGCACGTGCTCTACCACTGAGCCATGACTCTGGCCCCCTGACCTCTTATTTTAGTCAAGATAAATAAACCTACTCTGCTGGCACTATCTAACAGAAATGGCAGCCTCACCTTCAGGGGACAGCAATTGCTGTACTTTAGACATGATTGCCACAAGGCCTTTGAAGTCCTTCTTGGTCATGAGATAAAATGTCAGCTATAAACAAATCTTTCTATTGTCACTTACTTGACTTTGTCCTATCCCAAAATACCTCAGAAACTAAGAGTTTACAGGGCTAAAGGTTAACAGGGCTTTGTTTCCATAGACTGGGTTTTTGTGTCCTCACTGTTTAAAAAACAAACATCAGCAGCAACAAAATTCTAAATTCTCAAGTACACCTAGATTACTTGAGATCATAGGGATATTCTTCTCAGGATATTCTTTTCATAAAGAGCCTCTTTTCTTGGGGCTGATAGGGGCTGTAAAGCACCCTGAGAACTGCTTATAGGATGAGAATGCTTCTATTGCTGATAAATTTGCAGACTTAAAACCTGGAGGCTACAGTGTGGGACAGATTTCAAAGTTTGATTCCCATAGGGAATTTAAGTACCCAAGACCAATTTTTTTTGTTTTCCCTTTCTTTTCGGAAAACCACAAGAAAACCTTTGAAGCATGCAAATTTCAAGATTATGGGTAATTCAGTGTCTGTCCCTAAGAACTCACCACTCAGGTGTATAATAAATAATTAGAGTTATTTTGAAATGGAAGATTTAAAAAGAAATTGGTCCCCCCTACTCCGTAACATGTCTTGTCCTCTATATAAATTAGATCTCTGTTCATTTTCTTTTCCTGTCTACAGAACAAGTCTGTCTGTGCACCCCTCCCCCACCCCAGTCTGCTGTCTTTTTTTTTTTTTTAATATTTTTTAGTTGTCAATGGACCTTTATTTTATATATTTATATTCAGTGCTGAGAATCAAACCTAGTGTCTCACACATGCTAGGCAAGCGCTCTACCACTGAGCCACAACCCCGGCCTCCCTGGTCTGTTGTATTTAAAAACAAAAACCTTGGTTATTTAAGTTGTTTTCTTAAGCAGTTATTCAAGGGCTAACTCTCAGACTCATTTGGGATTAAAGGAAAGAGAAGAAGTCTTCCCCTTTAGAGGATCCTAAAGAGTGGGATAAACAGTGGTGATGGTGGACATGGATCTACCTCATAGATGGACAAATGACCACCAGAACTATTGATTCACTGTGTGCCATGATTGGTAAACCTTGCCTTGTTCACCAACTGCATGGGCTTCCCCTGTCTGTGTCCTCTATTTTATAATCTATTGTTCATTGTGTCACATGATAGAGATCTATGAAAGAACTGTTTTGGTTTCTGGAATTCCAAATTTGGGGTGTACTCCAAGTGAGCATTAGCTTCTTTTCCCTCTGTCTTTGGGTACCCAACAGCTGGCAAACTGTAAAAACAGAGGTTCTGTCTTTATTTCTGTTCCTTTGCCTGTCTCGTGAGACATTTTCTTTTCTGCTACTTGGTTAAAGGGGATATCTGACTCTTTGGTGAGTCTATGGAAAGAAAGCCCTGTAAACCCTTAGCATTGACTTTTAGTGCAGCCAGCATACAAGCTTCTAACAAAGAGTTCTAAAAATCACAATAGGCAGAAATTATATTAACATCAAGTTTTAGAAATCTTAAAGGAGGCTTTTCAGGTTGGATGAGTATTGAAAGTGCTTTTTGTTGTCATCGAAGGTCTACATCTGATTAAAAAACAAATTGGCTTACAAGGACTTATCAACTAGATTTTCAAAATATGATTTTCCAAACCCTGAGATGCTCTTGTACATCAGGTAATAAGTCTATGTCCTTAGACCAGACTTCCATTTGTAAGGATCTCTCCCTGTTAATTAGCTTTTTTTCCTTTTAGTTGTAGATGGACACAATACCTTTATTTTATTTATTTATTTTCATGTGATGCTGAGGATCATATCCAGTGCCTCACATGTGCTAGGCAAACACTCCACCACTGAGCTACAATTCCAGTCCCTTGATTAGCTCTTAAAATAGGAAAAGATATTAATTTAAGACTGTATAACAAGCCTCACTTTTAAACCTTTTGCTTTCAGCTGGGTGAGGTGGCACATGCCTGTAATCTCAGTGACTCTGGAGGCTGAAGCCGAAGGATCTCAAGTTCAAAGCCAGTCTCAGCGATTTATTAAGGCCCTCAGCAACTTAGCTAGACCACCCTCTCAAAATAAAACATAAAACTGGTTGTGATGGCTCTTGCCTATAATCTCAGTGACTTGGGAGGCTGAGGCAGGAGGGCTGTGAGTTCAAAGCCAGCTTCAGCAACAGTGAGGCATTAAGCAACTCAGTGAGACATTGTCTCTTAATAAAATACAAATAGGGCCGGGAATGTGGCTTAGTGGTCCAGTGCCCTGAGTTCAATCCCCAATACCCCCAACCCCTGGAAAAAAAAAACATTAAAAATGGGCTAGAATGTATCTTAGTGCCCCTTGGGTTCAGTCCCCAATTACCGCCCTCCCCCCCAAAAAACCCCCCACAAAAACACAACCAAAAAAATCTTTTGCTTTCACTGGGCCCTTGCCTATACCCTTCTCAGGGACATTTAAACTAAGTACTGTGTATCTTTGAGAGGTGAATTTTCTACTATGTTTCATCTAAGTCATACCTTTAAAAGTGCAGATTTGAGATAAAGACTGCTTAGGACTGTGGTAATCATATCAACAGATTAGTTTTAAAAAAAACTGGCAAATGGTAAATCTAAATGAAAGCTATAAAATCTTTGTTTTCTTTCTCTCTCTCTATATATATATTTTAAAATATTTTTTAGTTTTAGGTGGACACAATATCTTTACTTTACATTTAATGTGGTGCTGAGGATCGAACCTAGTGCCTCGTGCATGCTAGGGGAGCACTCTATCACTGAGCTACAACCCCAGCCCCTTCTTTCTATATTTATGTACATTTGTGTATGTGTGTATTGTATGTTGTGTCTGCATGGTACCAAATTCACTTAAAAACAAGTGCTCATAAAATTTAAAAAATGAATCCAAATACCTTTTAGTTCAGAACTGCCTTAAAACACAAAGATTTTTTTGTGTTTTATCAAGATAATTCCTTGTGTCTCTTAGGTTTTCATTACTCAAAAGCAAGAATTAGCATTTATTTAGTCTTAAATGATACCTATATTTCTAATTAAACATTACTTTAGCTTATTTTGATATATTTGACACCCTACATATCTGAGTGGAGATGTGTATACATGTGAAGGCTAAATGTGGTATATCTGAGCTTTGTCTAATATTATAGAAATTTGTAAAGTTAAAGATATATAGGTAACTGACAAGTGCTCTCTTTTATGAAGTGCTTTGTTATTGTATCTATGAGATGCTCTTGTACATCAGGTAATAATTCTGTGTCCTTAGACCTGGTTCCTAAGCTTGTAAGAGGTCTACAGCTATTTTTGATCTTTGTCAGTGCTATTAACCTATACAAACCTGTTAGATGCACATAATTATAGTTGTCCTATGGAGACAGATTCCAAAAGTAAAAACTAAGTTCACACACACACACGTCTTCTGTGTTCCACCAATTATTACTGCCTTCTTTGTATGTTAAATGTATTTGTTCCCCATAGGTACAGTAAGCTTTCTAAAATGGGAAATAGGAAAACACTTTACCAAGCTGGTGTCTTTCAAACTAAAATTGTTAGTAGGCACAACCTTTTTTAGGTTTATGTTTGATTGATTGATTAGGAAAGATTGATTCATATCACAGAAGGGAAGATTGGAATTGACACCACATCCAGCATACATAATACTAATTGTATTATGACTATCATCTTTGAGAAAAGATATATTGGATGTGCCCAAACTTGGCATTCCAAATTGTTTCACTCTGATAATTAAAAAGATTGGACATTGGTCCTCTAGGGAAGTACATCTGTAAACAAGTATGTTCTGTATTTTTAAAACATTTTGTTTATTAAATGGGGATTTATTTTGTCATTTAATATTTTGTAATTAGATAAAAGTAACCTGTTGTCAGTAAGTTACATGGAGAATTACGTTATTCTTTACATTGGGGTAGAAACTTACGTAAAATTTTTAAAAGATAATAGCCTGTTTGACTTAAAGGTTAGTAATAGAAAACATAAAAACATTTTGTTGCTTTTTCCATAAAGAACGGTCCTCTCTCTAGGAATTCCTGAACCTCTGGTGATAGCATTTTGACATGCTGAGTATTGTGAACTCAAGATCAGACCTGTGACATCTCTGACCCTCTCCCACCCTTGTGAAGAGCAGGGAGACACTTTCTGTGAAATTCCCCTAACTACCTAAAGACTCCTGAAGATAGTCAGTTGTTTTCAGTCACTTCACAGACATCTCATCAGCCAGGAGAGATGGATTCATATCACAAAAGGGAAGATTGGAATTGACACCACATCCAGAGCCTGGATGGATTTTGTTCTCTTGAATTCATTCATCATTTCCTTTCTCAAATTATTTACATCCTTCCACACTTCCCTATCCCCTGTGAAGAGGGTATATAAGCTTCTAAATCTTGGGGGTTAATGGGTACTCATTCTCCTGTAATTGCCCCCTTTCCCCTATAGGTAATAAATATGTATACCTTTTCTCTTGGTCTGTCTTGTCAGTTTTTTTTCAGCAGGTTCAATCATGAAACTTATAGGGTAGAGAGGAATTTGACTTTGCCCCTTTAATTCTAAATTCTTTCGGAAAAGGGCACTTCCTCTTTGGTCTTTTGTTTAGATAGTTGACTTTATCAAATGGGGGTTAGCATTAGAAAGGCTAGAAATATTTATTATTCCTACTAATGTGTGTATGTGTGTGTATGTGAATGTCCCCTGCGCCCCCCCCCCCCCTTCCTGTAATGAGTCAGAGGAAAACCTGCTTGGCTTTCTCATTGAGAGGGACACATAAGTATCCCTGGTACTTCTTAAAAATCCTCTGCTTTTAGCAGTTTCTTTCCCAGAGACCTGTCTGCGTAAGTGGGGGAGTTGTCCTAGCAGATGGCCACAGGCTTGTTGAAGATGGCAGAGTTGGTATTTAGCAGAAAGGGTAGGCTCAGACTAATGATTTTGTTCCGGGAGAAGGCTTGCAATTTGCATATAAAATAGTGTTAAAAACCACCAGTTATGGAGTCACTCAGTAAGTGAAACATGAATTTGAATGCAGTGCCAGTGGTAAGGATAGAACGAATAGAAGCATAAACACCTAGTGCATTAAACTCCAATTAAAAGTGAAATTTCCTTGAACATGAAAGAAGGAAGAAATAAAAGCCTAATGGATGCTTTACCCAGGTTTTAGCTTCTCTTAGGCAGACATAAATGCAATATTAATATTTTCTAAAGTGCGATAGAAAATGGAGTATGCATCTTGTAAAGAAATGGGTGTGGGCAGGGTATGTTTGGCTTGTTTGGTTAGGAGAGTGCTTTACCACTGAGCTACATCACCAACCACACTCTTTCAGGTTAGGCTCTGACTGTTGCCATTTGTGGCATCATTATAGAATCTGGAGAAATATTGAGGCAGGATGGTGACACTGTTGATGACCAAAGGGGAGCTTCAAAAGACTGCTGCCCAGGAAGCTTTTGTGAGTCCTCAGGCAATCTTGAGAATTAAGAGGGAGTGAGAAGGTAGGAGCCAAACAGGGTTTCCGCCTAGAGAGTAATAGTGAAAATAAGTTCTACCCAGCTGTGTGGACTGAGCTAGGTCCCTCCCCAGGAAGACTCAGACCTTGACACGGGAACTTCCTCTCCCAACCGCTGTCTCTCTATGTGCAGTGCCCTCCATGCTCCCAGCCTCCTGCTGAAAGCAGACTTCTGTGCACTTCTGAGCCCATAGGGGGTTAAGTTGGTGGAGGCATGAGGGCCCCTGGAACACTAATCAAGGAAGCTTTTTGAGTATGAATTTCTCCCCAAATGCTGATGACTCTTACTGGGCCCTTGTTACCCAGAACTCTCTATATGTCATCACCCCAAGTGCTTCCTCCTTTCCCTACAGGGCTTCTGTGAGCCAAAAGGAGGGAGGCCTCGGTCCCCCCAACCCCCACCCCAACCCTGCCATTTGAGCAGCACTCTTATTTCCTGTTTATAACAGCATTGCTACCCTCTTGGGAAATGGCTTAGGAATTGTGGGAGGATGGGCGGTGGTTGAGGTGGAATCTGAGAGGGTCCGCCCTGCTTAGCCGCTGCTCTGGGCCCTTGAGATTGAAAAGGAAGGAAGGAGGAAGCAGTTCCCCCGCTGCACTGTGCTGGTTCTAGAGCTCCATGGGGGGGGGGGGGCAGGAGTGGGCACCAGATTGGTCCTGTATCAGGGGCCTCTGTGGAGCAGGGGAGGGCATGTGTTGGGTATGTGAGCTGGAAGTTGGAGTGGGTGCTGTCATTCTCAGTGCAGTCTGGACACTTGGGTCCATGGTAGGTCAAATAGAATTAATTAGCTCATTTAGTGTAACAAATCTTTAGGCACTGCTTGGTATGGGACTGGTGGACAAGTGACCCTTGGCCCCTGACAGATCATTGCATCCAGCATATAGATGATGTTTTTGCCACTTGCCCTAGTTGACCTACAGGTATTTATTAAGATGTGCATGTGTGCTGACTTGTCCATAACAGAGATACAAGGGGAAGAAAATGAGGATGAGATAAGTGGAAATTAGGTCTAATATTTCTTCTACCTGCTCAGCATTGTGCTGAGTGAATCCCACTTGAGAGTGCTAGCATGTATTGTTGCTTTCACAGGTAACTTGCATGGTTCAGACACCACTTCATATGTTAGCTCTGGGGAGGGATCGTTTTTGAGTTAGGACTATCTATGTGAAAAGAGGAAGCCAGGCAGATAAATGCTGTCCTTGAATAATTAGTATATGAGCCCCAGCCAGGCCAGACCAGAGTTCTTTGCCTTACCTGCCCTCTTTGTAAAGGCTACCCAGTTTGCCTGGGGTGGTATTTAAGGTTCTTGATGTTCCTGTGCCTTGGCAGGTTACTGAGAAGTAGGGACATGGGAGGCCTGTGCGCACCAGGCACCTGCTGTGATTCAGGTGGCTTTCTTTTTTTCTTTTTTTAATTTTTAATTTTTTTTTTTTTAGTTGTTGACAGAGCTTTATTTTATTTAATTTTATGTGGTGCTGAGAATCGAACCCAGTGCCTCACACATGCTGGGCAAGTGCGCTTCCGCTGAGCCCAGGCCCCAGCCCCTCTTTGTGGCTTTCATAGACTTCTATCCATGTTGCATTTGATCCTGTCAACAGCATCTGAGGACAGAAAGTTCTTTCCCTACCAGGAAGACCAGAGATGGAGGTCTCTGTTGAGTGATGAGTGTCAGAGCAGACCCTGGGGCTTGCTTCCCGGAATGGCTGCTGCTACCTCCTAGAAAGTTTGCCTAGACTGGGCTGGAATGTATTTCTAAGTGAGATAGAAAATGGCAAAGCATGTGCAAAGCCCTGTTCACCCCCAGTTCCAAAAAAGAAACAAACAACAACAACAACAAAACAAAACAAAGAAAAGACCCCCAACTGAAAGTTTGCCTGAGTATCTGCCTGTCTTTCCATCCCCTGGTAAGGGGCCTGGAGGTCAAAACCTGAAGAGTAGGATGACTTGCCCTTCTCCTTGGCTTTGCCCCTTCCCCCAAACAGGGATTCACCCTTTCCTTCTGTTTGGTCCTGCCTCAGCTTGTTGGAGAGTGGTGGTCTGTGTAGGTGCTAGTCTCTTGCCCAGAAGGTGCCTCCAGGAATGGGCTTGCTCTGAAGTCTTACAGTAGGGAAGTTACTTGCTTAGAGGCAGGTAAAATCTAGGAAGTTAATCTTTCAAGCTCATTGCTTCAGAGCTTTTATTTCGTTTCTTAAGTGTTCATCTCAGTCACCCTGAAGTCTTGATAATAACAACTGTGTGTCCTTGTGTGAATTCTGTATCTCCTTTTACTCTTTTGTGACTGGTTTATCCTTCCTATAAGGAGCGAGGAGTCAGTTTTGACAGGGTTTGGTGCTAGGCTTACGGTTAATAAAAGAGACCTGGAAGTTTCAGAGAGACTCTTAGCTTGGAGCTGGAGCTGTCCTTCCCTGCCTGGGGACCCAGTAGCTTTGGTGAGTTTCCTTGACGACAGGCGAGATAAGCTAAAAATAACCTTATGTAGGGCCTTCAGTGCATGTGAGAGTGCTCTCTTGCCTGTTGTGCTTGGGCTTAGTTCCTATGGCTTCTGGATGCTACTGGAACACATTTGTGGCAACTTTGTGTGTGTGTGTGTGGGGGGGGGGCGGCTTAGGTGCTCTCATTTTGAAGGCCCGAAGTTTAGAGGTCAGAGTTAGATAATCACGCAGCATGATTACCTTGGAGTATTAGTGGTTGCAGGTGGGGTGTGAGTATGAATTTTAAGAATGGAAATTGGGGGCTGGGGATGTAGTTAGTAGAGCACTTGCCTAGCATATGCAATGCCCTGGGTTTGATCCCCAATACTGCAAAATGGAAAAGAGAATTACAAGACCAGGAAGCCATTTTCAATGTCTGGTTTCCCTTTTGCCTACCTGGAGAGGGACAATCCTGGAGGTGTTGTTGTGTTTCAGAACCTCTGGAGCTGTGAAGTTTTGTTATCTTTCTTTAGAGAATCCCTCCACCTAAGGAGAGCCCTTAACTAGGTTTCTTTCCTAAAATAAAGACACCAAAGTACAAAGGAATATGGATCACTTGTCCAGAGCCACCTGGCTCTAGTTTGCAGAAGTTGTGGCTCCCTCCCTACTGAGGAGGACATATCTAAAGCCAAAGCCAGCTTTCTGTTTTGTAACAGCACTCTGCTTTAGCTAAGGCCCTCTATGGTATAAATTAACTTAGAAGTAGATTTGTCAGAGCAGGAACTGAATCTCTCTTTACCATACCTGGAATTAATTCCTGTCTTTCTCCATCCTTCCATCCATTAGTAAACATTTGGCTGTGGGCCAGGGTTGGGGAAATAATGAGAACAAAATGTTGTGTTCCAGTCTTAAGAGAGCTTATGGTTATCTGGGGGAGACAGTTACAAAGAAGTTTGCATTGTGGCCAGCTCTGATAGGCAAGAGGTCTGAGGGTTAGGAGAACATCAGGTTAAATCAACAAATTGACAGAAAGTACTGAAGTCTGAGATCATAAACAAATTCTACAAATTAATATAAAAAAAGAGGCAGAAAATTCAGCAGAAAGAACTGACCAGTAGTTTGAAAAACACTTCAAAAAAGCAGATACCCAAATGACCAATATACATTCAAATAGTGCTAATATCATGTGTTAGTCACTGGGGAAATTCAAATTTAGTTCTTCTGGGCCAGGCATGGTGGTGGTGCATGCCTGTAATCCCAGCAGCTTGGGAGACTGAGGCAGGATGATCACAAATTCAAAGCCAGCCTCAGCAGTTTAGCAAGGTTCTAAACAACTTAGCGAGACCCTGTCTCTAAAATAAATAAAAAGGACTAGGGATGTGACTCAGTGGTTGAATGCTCCTGGGTTCAGTCCCCACATTAAAAAAAAAAAAGTTACTGGCCAGGCATGGTGGTACATGTCTGCAATCCCAGCAACTCAGGAGGCTGAGGCAGGAGGATTGCAAGTTCAAGGCCAGCCTCAGCAACTTAGTGAAGCCTTAAGTAACTTAGCAAGACCTTGTCTCAAAAACATAAAAAAAGAGCTGGGGATGTAGCTCTGTGGTTAAGTGCCCCTGGGTTCAATTCCTGGTACAAATAAAAAACAAACAAAAAAATCCCCCAAATCTCTCTGAAGTAGGATGGTTCAGAGTAGCCTGATACTCGGTGGAGTTTGTGATTGGCATGGCTCTGGCCCTTTCCCCAGGTTGGGGGGCAGGGTCAGTCCCTGAAGGTGTTTCATTTGTGGTGGGGCCTGTCTGGCAGCTCTGTGTGAGTGACATTGCAGAGTCTGCTGATGCTCAGGGTCTGTTGGCAGGCAGAAGACAGAGCTGCACCAGTCTAGCCAAGCTTTGATTTGAGTGAGCCAGTAGGTGTGGCTTCCACACTGGTGGTCTTCTCACAGGATGTTCTTGCCAAGTCCAGAGGTCACACTCAGGACTTTGAGGCATTGTGTATCCCTGGGGGAAAAAGCCCACACACTGGGTTTCCTCTGAGAGAATCTCGTCAGCGCTGCTGGCCACTGTGGCAGTCCTGAGAGTCTATAGTGTGCCATGGCAGAGCAGAGGTGGTGCCCTGTGAAAGTCAGGTCTTGGTGGAGAGGATTTTTCAGAGATGGGTGGATTTTCCTGAGCGCCTACAGCCCAGTGCTTTTGGGGATACACTTGGGCCACCTATGCCAGTGCAGGCTCGGGGATAAGCTCCCAGGAAATATATCACAGCCTCTTTTTTGCCTTCTTTGACTACAATTGATCTCTCTTGTATCCCCCACCCAGGGGGCTTAAACAGATTGCATGTGGTGTAGATGCATGCTTCTCTTCCAACAGAGTGCGGCCACCTTGGCATATATCAGAACACTGTTGAGATTGCTGTGTGTCCCATCTGTTCTTTTACTTGACTGCCAGGCCCTGTTTGGGGTCTTTTCACAAAGCTCTCTCAGGAGAGGTACACACTTCTCAATAGTCTGGCATTTTTGATTGTTTCCTCTTCTGTGTTTCTGCCACGTAGGAATCAGAGTCAGAAGCAAAGGTAGATGGAGAGACTGCATCAGACAGTGAGAGCCGAGCGGAACCAGTTCCCCCGCCAACCTCCGTAGATGACACCCCAGAGGTCCTCAACAGAGCCCTTTCCAATTTGTCTTCAAGGTAATGTGGCTCAGTGAGGCAGGTATTTATGGGGTCTTTGTACTATGTTTAACATGCACTATGTTTAGTATGCCATGGAATACTTTAGGTCTTAGGATTTCTGGTTCAAGGTTTCGTTTTCTCTCTTTCATATACTTCCACTATGAACAGTTCCTTAAGTTCTCCAGGAAAAGGTGGGAAACATTTCAACTTATTTGAATCCTTGGGTAAAATTTTTGGCTCTTGAGAAGTTGGTCCTTCTAAAAACAGTTTTGTGAATAGATGAAAAACACAAATTATATGACCCCCAAAGCATTATCTAAAAGCATTCCTATGCAGGCCTGCCACCTTGTCCCTTGGAGAAGCTGTATTATGCAGTGGTTAAGGGCATGGAGCCTGGATCCAGACCCCTGGACTCTAGTCCTAGCCTCACCATTTGCTAGCTATGTGACCTGTTCCTCTTATTTCTTCAGTAAAATATGTATGAATATTATGTGTCAATTTAAAAAAATACCATTTGGATTAAAATCTATTTTAAAATTGTAAAAAGCTAGTTGTGTTGAGGATTGAATTAATATTATATATAAAATTCTTATAAAAATGCCTTGTGCAGGTTGAGCATGGTGACATACATCTGTTAATCTCAGCTACTGGGGAAGCTGAGTTGGGAGGGTCACAAGTTTAAGGTCAGCCTCAGCAACTTAGTGAGACCTTATCTCAAAAAATGAAAAGAGCTGAGTATGTAGTTCAATGGCAAAGCATCTCTGTGTTCAGTCCAAAGTACCAAATAACCCAAAACAAAACAAAAAACCCAAGTTTATTAGTGTGTTTATTAGTCATAGCTGTTATTGTCTTTGCCTAATATTATTACCATCAGTGTGATAATACAGGGAAGTGCAGTGTGGAATTGTGGAATTCTGTTGCAGGAAAATGCCCAGAGTTTTTTCTTTAGCTAGATGGCCATAGAAGTCATCCAAGTAGATGCAGAAGCTGTGGGCATTACATCTCTGTTTTTTGCCTGATCTTTACTTCAGACGAAAGGTGGGCATATTTTCTGTAGGCCCTGGAGCACCTACTGAGTTTGGTTGTGGGTGAGATGCATTGGTACTAATGCTCTTCTCCACCAGCCTGTGACAATGCCTGTCAAGGTAAAGGAGATAGCCTGATAATAATTAAGCCCAGGGCCCACCAGACTCAGAAAGAGCCGTTTCCCTTAGGTTTGTGCTGTAATTCTTTCTGGGCTCCTAACTGGCGTTTTCTCCTTCCCCTGTTTCTCACCTAGATGGAAGAACTGGTGGGTGAGAGGCATCCTGTCTTTGGCCATGATTGCATTTTTCTTCATCATCATTTACCTGGGACCAATGGTTTTAATGATGATTGTAAGTGCCATTTGCATGTCATTTTAGTTTTACATTTTGTTTGTTCTACAGGATTATTGTCTTTAGTGCCAGATATTGGGTTGACTCTGGAACTCAGTGAGGCTTCAGGCTCCTCAGAATACTTCTAAGCCTTAGACCATCTGTGACTTCTCATCTTTCAGTAGCTAACTGGAGGTTACTGGCATAGGCCAGTTATTTGTAGTTAAAGATGTCGCTTTGTTTTTTTTTCTTTTTTAAATTATTTTATTTTAATTTTTTTAATATTTATTTTTTAATTTTCAGTGGACACAACATCTTTATTTTATTTTTATGTGGTGCTGAGGATTAAACCCAGTGCCCCGCGCATGCCAGACGAGCACGCTACCCCTTGAGCCCCCAAGCCCTCGCTTCGTTTTTAATATTGAATTTATTATTACAGTTTAACTGTGACCCTGGCTGTGTGTTTCTGTGATTCCTGGTTTTGTTTCCTGCTCTTCTGGAACCTCACTTGAGTGCTTAGAGCTTTTGTTAAAAAGTCGCAGTCCACAGCGCTGCTCTTGGTCTTCCTGCTGTTATGGAAAGGGCCAGATGATGAGAGTTGGCTGCTGAGCAGAGCAGTTGGGGTTTTTCAAATATTTATTACCAAAATCAAATGGGGACACAATTGTTTGAGTCCTGGGAGGTTCTAGAATAAAAAGTTAATCTGAACGTCAGCCATGTGAAGCTACTTCCTCTGACAGAGCATTGCCTTGTGGAATAGTGTTGAGGAGGAGGGGAGTGGGATCATCCTGAAAACTGAAGTTTTTATTTAGTGGTTTTGCTTAGGACCTGTGACCTGTTGTTTTTTGTTTCTGAAGATAATAAGAAGAGTGTTCTAATTCTTCTGTGTTTTGCAGGTAATGTGTGTTCAGATTAAGTGTTTCCATGAGATAATCACTATTGGCTACAATGTCTACCACTCCTATGACCTGCCCTGGTTCAGGACCCTCAGCTGGTAAGATCTCTGACCCAGAGGGCCCCTTACCTGATTTAGATGATGTGTTTGGTGGCATGTATTTACATTGATGGTGGGACACGATACAGTGCCCGCCTTAGACTTGTACAAAACCTTTGAGCCTTTCACAGACCAAACTTTGTGGCTGTTTTGAGTCTTCAGTAGCTACTAGGAGTCTGGAATCTTCCTCAGAAAAAAATCAGATGGCTGTCTGAGAGGATTTGCAGTGGTATTGGGGTTCCTAGACTTTAGGGACAGGAATAGTATTTGGCCCCTCCAGCTTTCTAGCTCAGTATATTTTTCATGCTGTAGCATCCCAGCATTCCCCTCGGGTCTTTGGGGTTGTCAGGTTGCATATATTGCTGTCTTGGGAACTTGGTTTCGCCATCACTAAAACAGATGGTTAAGACTCTTTCCTCAGTTGTTTTCAAATGGTGGGATTGGAGTTCTACTTCCTTGGAGGTACTCAGGGTGCTAGTATGAGCAGGATGAAACTGAAAGCACAGGATCTGGACTCTTCCAGAGAAACTCTGCTTTTTCCTTCTCTAGAAAAGGACTTGGCTGCTATAAAGCAAAAACAAAATAAAGAACTGTACTGCAGATGATATCTGAGACTCCTTTCTGATTAGAAACTTTGCTTTCTTGACCACACTCTTTTCAAGTGGTGACATTTGAGCAGAGCATCACATAGTTCTGAGAAGACTGATAGCAAACATAGACTCTTCTACCCCACTATGCTGGAACCCCAGTTTATTTGTGACTTAGTGGGCTGCACAATAGGGTTTTGTGCCCCGCAACTTGGTCATGACTGTGGGAGTTGATGTGCTCAGAATTAGGCTGGACATATCCTTCCATGATATCTCCCTATCACCCAACAATACACACTGCCTCCCAGCCTCCAGATGAATCTGTGATTGCTCCCTGGCTTAGGATGTAGGTCTCCATTGTGGCAGTTAAGATGTAGGTCTCTCTTGTGGCTGTTCTATAGGAGGACAGCTGTGTTTTGAATTTTGTTAATATACTCAGGAGGCCTGACCTCTAGCTGTGGTCACTTTCCAAAAGACTTTTTCATGAACAGAAAATAAACTAAATGTGAATTTTTTTTTTTTTTTTTAAATTTTAAGTTGTATATGGACTCAATGCCTTTATTTGTTTTTATGTGGTGCTAGGATTGAACCCAGTGCCTCACACTTGCAAGGGAAGTGCTCTACCACTGAGCTACAATTCCATCCCTAAATATGAGTTTTTGAACTTCACAATTTAAAAAAGAAGGAAAGAGAAAATGTCTCTTCCCTTCTCTCCCTTGAATCCTCAGGCTTGGGGTGGTTCTGCCTGGTCTCATACTCAGAATCATCATGGAGGCTACTACACAAGATGTGAGCCATGACTTCTTGCCTCACAGAACTCCCTTGAAAGAGGATGTAAACAAGTGCAGAGTTAATCTAGTGAAAGCGTATGTGTCAGAGCCAGGCTTCCAAGTGGGAGATGCCCCGAGATAACTAACTGCCTAGTGAAATGAGCAAAGACTAGACTACTTGCTTTAGAAATAAATGGAGAGGTAGATAGCTTGTTAGACCATGTAAGGTTTTATGAAGAAAATGGTGTTTGAGCAATGAATGAATAAATGAATAAGTGAAGAGGATGTTCCAGGTGAGGAAGGGAGAGGATGGACCTTTTTGATAGAAGAGGAATTTTTGTGTGGGTAGAGCGGGATAGAGTCTGGGGAGGCAGAGTGAGGCACGTTTTAGAGGATTCTCAGGTTAGATATGGGAATGCCACAAGAGGGGCAAAAACCAAATCCTAAGTTTGTGAAAAGGGAAAGTTAATAAAAGCTGCCACAAGTTTTTAGATGAACTGCTCACCTACTTAGCGGAGAGCAGGGAACCGTAATCTGCTCGTCCCTCTGTGAGCTATCTCTGGGTCTCCAGGCAGATCGGGCTGCTGCTCTCTGTCCTTTCTTCTGTGCTTTCTGAGGGCTTCGCTGTAAAGGAGAGGCTGCATGTGCTCCTGCGGCACTGCCCTGTCTTCATTTCTAGGTACTTTCTACTGTGTGTAAACTATTTCTTCTATGGCGAGACAGTGACGGATTACTTCTTCACCCTGGTCCAGAGAGAGGAGCCTTTGCGGATTCTCAGTAAATACCATCGATTCATTTCTTTTACCCTCTATCTAACAGGTATGCATTAATTGCTTCACCAGTTCTTGTGTCTGTATTGTTTTCATCTGTCTGTGGAGAAGGAGTTGGGAAATTCTTTTAAAATTATTTATATATATATATATTTTTTAGATGTTGATGGACCTTTATTTTTTATTTATTTATATAAGGTGCTGAGAATCAAACCCAGTGCCTCACACATGCTAGGCAAGCCCTCTACCCACCGAGCTACAACCCCAATCCCGAGTTGGGGGATTCTTGTTTAAAGTTTTATAACTGGGACTGTGCTGGGGAGCAAGCTGAGGACTTGGTCATACATTGAGCTGTTATAGCTCTAAGAGAAATTGAGACCCAGGGAGTTGCGGTTATGGGGATGGTCATGGCTGTCTGTCCCACCTGCTTGAGTATCAGCCTCCTTATGAGGACCAGTGGAGCATGTGTGGCCTTATCTCAACTCTCTTGTTGGCTGAAATTCTGCAGTGTGACAAACAAAAATCATTCAGTTAGTGACTATCTTTTAGGGAAGTCTTCATAGAAGCAACCTTGAGAAACATTGCAGTGTGATGGAAGTTTCACTAGATTTACCTTTGAAAAGACTCCATAACCTCAGTGGGCAAGGAATTTAATCTTTCTTTTTCTCTTGTGACACTGGGGATTGAACCAGGGCCTTGAACATGCTAGGCAAGTGCTCTTACCACTGAACTTACATCACTTTTTATTTTTTAGTTGTATTTATTTTTTGGTACCAGGGATTGAACCCAGAGATGCTTAGCTACTGGACTACATCCTCAGCCCCCTCCTGTGTGTGTGTGTGTGTGTGTGTGTGTGTGTGGTTTGTTTGTTTGTTTTAATATTTGAAATAGGTCTTGCTGAGTTGCTTAAGGCCTCACTAAGTTACTAAGGCTGGCCTTGAACGTGCTCTACCTCAGCCTTCTGGGGTGCTGGGTTTACAGGCATGCACCACCACGCCCAGCCCTTGTAATTTTTTGAGACAGGGTCTTGCTCAATTGCCAAGGATGGCCTTGAACTTGAGATTCTCCTGCCTCATCTCCCAAGTACCTGGAATTATAGTTGGCAATACAGTCTCAGTTACCTCTTCTGTGATCTAGAATTAAAACTGCAGGGCTATTGCAGTAGTTTTTCTGCTCTTGTCTTTGAAATTATGCATTGGTTAACTCCTGTGAAAAAATTAAAGGGCCATTTAACACAGCTAAATGAAATGACTAGAAGAAAGGTAAACATAGAGTGTGATTTATTTAACTCCTTTCTCTTCCTCCAAACTAGGATTCTGCATGTTTGTACTGAGTCTGGTCAAGAAGCATTACCGACTGCAGTTCTACATGGTAAGGGGGGAGGGGAGAGAGAGAGAGAGAGAGAGAGAAAGAATATGCATGCGAGAGGGAGAGGGGGAGGGAGGGGGGAAGAAGGAGGGAGGAAGGGAGAGAAGGGAAGGGAGAGGGAGGGAGAAGGAGAGAGAAAATGAATTCTTGTTTTAATTGAAGAGCTGCAGAAACTCAACAGGTTTTTCATGCTTTCTGTGACATCAAAATTCTGGAATGTGATCTATTCTGTATGTATCTGGAACCTTGAGACCATCTCTCTGAGTGCCCTAAGAGTTTAGTAAATACTATGAAAAAAAAAGTACCCATGCGTCAGAGCATAGGACTCACTATTGGGCTATCCAGTCCCTACTTTTTTTAGTATTGGGGATTGAATCTAGGGTGCTTTATTGCTGAGCTATATTTTTATTTTTTATTTTGAGACAGGGACTCACTAAATTGCTGAGGCTGTTTTCTAACTTGTGATCCTCATACCTCGGCGTCTTAAGTTGCTGGGATTTCAGGCATGCTCCGCTGTGCCCAGCCACTCCTGCTTTTTTTTTTTTAATATTTATTTTTTAGTTATAGGTGGACACAATACCTTTATTTTACTTTAAGTGGTGCTGAGGATCAATCCCAGTGCCTCATGCATGCTAGGCAGGCACTCTACCTCTGAGCCACAACCCTACTCCCAGTACTTGCTTTTGATGGGACTCTTATTGGGAGGGACAAAGTGTTACTCTCAGCAGCCTATTCTGTATCTTTTTACTTCCAGTAAGTCAGGTACAGAAGCAGATCTTTTTTCTGTTTGTCATCAGTTTTCTGTTCTTTAAAGTTATTTCTAAGGTAAACTTGATAGTTTTTCTTCTTTTACAGTTTGGGTGGACCCATGTAACATTACTGATTGTTGTAACTCAGTCGCATCTCGTTATCCACAATCTGTTTGAAGGAATGATCTGGTGAGTGATGGCAGCAGGAAGTATTTTCCCTCTTATTTTGTGGGTATTTCTTACATACACCTAGGCTGAGAACCCCTGCCTTCCCTTCCAAGCCAGTAGTTCTCACCTTGAGCTATTCAGAATAGCCTTCAAGCTAGTTACAACACATATGGCCGGTTCGGTAGATCTGGGGTAGGGCCTGAAATTTTGGATTTTCTAGTGCATTCCCAGGTGATGCTGATGCTGCTGGTCAGTACCTAAATTCTAAAAATCTGTTCTAGACTAACAGGTACAGGGATATTTGATCAAAATTTATAAGTGTACAGCAACCTGAAATTTGAAAACCTAGAGGGAATATTCAGGAGTTCCTAGAAAATTGTGAACTGCTAATAGTTATAAACAAACTTGAATATATCAGTGACTATAGAAGAGCTTTGAAAATTGTGTAAATTCAACACCTTGGAAGAAAGAAATGGGACCAGTCAGGTTAATAGCTGAATGTTATCTAACACACCAAAGCTGATGAGGAAGAAGCAAGAACCATCCTAAATAAAATATTAGCAGGTAGGATCTGGCAGTGTGTCAGAAGAACATTATACTGTTACTGAGTAGATTTAATTTTAGAAGCATAGTGGTTTTAACAGGAAATGTGTCAGCATTGATAGGAATCAGCAGAATGACTAAGAAGGTAGGTGATCTTAGTGGAAAGGTAAAGGCACATCTTCAGGTAATGAGAGACATGCTTAAGTATTGTGGGTCACATCCAGACTGCCTCTCTCTTCAAATGTTAGAGTTAGAATGTAGTTACATTCACCTCCTGAGGAACTGACAAGTCAGCAAATCTAAAGAGATTAATTAGCTCATATAAATGTTAGCTTTGGGCATTATTATATTTAAAACAATTATAAAGGCCTGAGTAGGCACTATATCCTTTTCAAATTTCAGTGTTCTTATTATGCATTTCCTTTTTTTTTAATATTTATTTTTTAGTTGGACACAATATCTTTATTTATTTATTTTTATGTGGTGCTGAGGATCGAACCTAGGGCTAGCACTCTACCACTGAGCCACAACCCCAGCCCCCTTATTATGCATTTCTTAAGAGTAGCATGTGCTAAGTCCTCAGATTCATGGCTAAACAAGTCAGTTGAATCTATAGTGACTAATATTAAATTCTCCAGTGAAGGCCGGGTGTGGTGTTGCACACTGTAATCCCAGTGGCTCAGGAGGTGGAGGCAGGAGGATCGTGAGTTCAAAGACAGCCTCAGCAATTTAGTGAGGAACTAAGCAACTCAGTGAGACCCTGTCTCCAAATAAAATTCAAAATAGGACTGGGGATATGACTCAGTGTTTGAGTGCCCCTGAGTTCAATCCCCAGTACCGTCCCCACCCCAAAAAAGTTTCCAGTGAAGGTTTAATCATTGTTATAGTACATTGTTATAGAGACTGTTCTACAAGCCTTGGACAAAGTAAATAATGTGGAGTCTGGAAGATAGAGTGAGAAGGGTTCACACACTCCAAATTTCTCCCTCAAGCAGGAAGTTAGGAAATCGTGCCCATAGTTGCTGGGCCAGGAAATCAAGATTTATTTCTATCATTTTAAATTAATAGAAAAACTTTAAAAAGTGTCTTGAGGGTGGAGAGTGAGGAAAGAGAAGATGGTATGAGTATAAACACCACCTGTCTTCATGGTGGAGGTGATTGGTTTATCAAGAGGAGGGCAAAGAAGAAATATAGGTGTGCATATTGGGGTTTTGTTCCAAGGGTAGTCCTAGGGAAAAGTAGGGCACACGAGTGCTAGAAATAAGCAGTGAAAAAAGTAAGTTAGCTACCAAGTAGATATATATATATATAGATATATATATATATATATTTGTTTTAGAAATGTACAGGTAACTACTCGAAAAAAATTAGGTAAGAGTAAAAGTGGTTATTTTGGAGACTGGAGATAGGGATGGGGGGGAAGAAGGAAAAAAAATTTTTCTCCTTTTACAATTTATATTTGTATTATGTGTATATATTACTGTATAATGAAAAAAGAATAGAATGACATTTATAGATACTCTATTTATTCAGCAGTCATTCAGTAAACATTTTAATGCCTGCTGTGTATCAAGTAATTTGTATGGATTTTGGTGTTTACTTTCTTTGTATTTTATACCACAATAGGTTACAAAAGCACTATCAGCTTTTTGGTTCTGGAATTTATGAATGGCATTGTTGGTGGACTACTGAGGTACTGTCATCTTGGTAGAGTTGATTCTCACTTTGTTTTGTTTCCTAGGTTCATTGTCCCCATTTCTTGTGTGATCTGTAATGACATCATGGCCTATATGTTTGGCTTTTTCTTTGGTCGGACTCCACTCATCAAGGTAAACGATCACCCTAACATAAAATATCACCATGAGGGTAGGATGGTGCTTTCTACATGAGTAGGTTAATGTGGCAGACAGAAGGAAATCTAGCTGGTGTGCACTGTGGCTGTGTAACCATGTGCCCCTGGGGGTAGACTGGTAGTAAATTAATTGTAAGGGAAAAGCCAAAAGAAAACATTGACAACTACTCATTTAAAAAAAAAAAAAATAACAAAATGTTTCTATAGACTTAAAGCACACTCTCAGAGCTTTGATCTGATTTGTGTGTTGTGATTAAATTAGTACGTAGTTTAATAATAAGAATATTTGAAACAGGAAACTGAAGGGTATAATTTAGGGAAAAAGGAAGCCATGTTTTGGAAATTTTAGAAGGTAATGTGGTTAAAAGAATAGGGTTTCTTTTTCTTTTTTTTTTTTAATTGATTTAAAAAAAATACAGCGGAATGCATTACAATTCTTATTACACAGATACAGCATAATTTTTCATATCTGGTTAAGAATAGGGGTTTTATGACAGAGATATTTTTCACAAGTAATCTTTCCAAAGCCTGAGTCACTGACATCCTTTGCTAAGAATGTGCTCTCTGTCCACAGCTTTCTCCAAAGAAGACCTGGGAAGGCTTCATTGGGGGTTTCTTTGCTACTGTGGTGTTCGGCCTTCTGGTAGGTGGAGGTTCCTAGCCGGGTGGCAAAGGGGACAGAGGCCTCACTCCACACTTCAAAGGCCTGTGCAGGGCTAGGGAGTGTGTCTCGCTAGACAAGGAACTCTGTCCTGCTGATTACCTTGCCCCAAAGAGATGCATGAGCATGGAACACTCTGTGAGGGGTACAGTGGTGCTGGCTGTTCTTTACCCACCAGTTTCCAGGCAGGGTTTTGGCAGTCGTGAGATAAGCAACCTTGTAAACCCTCTCATCCCTAGGCATGGTGATACTTCTCATCCCTAGGCATGGTGATACTTGAGCAGACAATGTTCTTGTCCAGGCATTTGGTATTTCAAGATCAGGGTGAGTGACACCCAAGAGTAAGGGCTGAGGTGAGATAAGCTTCTCCAGCCCTGAATTTTTCCTACTTATAACCTGCCAGAGGTAGATGATCTTTCAGCCCCTTTCATCCCTTTCAAGGACACCACTTCCTGCCTCGGACCTTGAGGCCAGTCTCTCCCTTTTTTAGTGTTGCCTGACTGTCCCTTAGTGTTGCTGTCCCCTGGCTTTATTATGTCTAGCCTTCTTTCTCCTGGCTGGCTGCTGTCATTGTACCATATTCCCATGACCTCCCTCCAGTTGTCATTGAGTTTAGAGATCCTGAGACAATAGATTAGAGCTCCCCCAAATGGGAAGAAATGTCTTGTAGTTAAATTCCTTTTCAGGGTCCATGTGTTTGGGCACATCTGAGTGAGACCTCAGTGAGCATAAACCTCTTTTATTAAAAAAATTCAGGTAAAATGCACATGTGGTAAAACATGAACCTCTGACTTTGCACATAGCTTGCAGTGAGCAGGATGGTGGACACTGAGGAACAGACGTGTCCAAGCCAGATGTCGGCCATCCTGATGAACACAGCTCGTCTTCATGCCTGTGTCTCTCTCCCTCATTCTCAGCTGTCCTACGTGATGTCTGGGTACAGGTGCTTTGTGTGCCCTGTGGAGTACAACAACGACACCAACAGCTTCACTGTGGACTGTGAGCCCTCGGACCTGTTCCGCCTGCAGGAGTACAACATTCCTGGAGTGATCCAGTCAGTCATTGGCTGGGTATGTGCCACTCACAGGGGGTGAATGGGTGGGATATGACTGCAAAGAGGAGCCCCCTCCACCACCTACCCTCCAGAGCCACTAGCTTTGGGGTGAGGGCAGGAGACCTTTCTCTTCACTTTACATTTAGGGCAGTGGTTCTCAGTGTTTTGTGGGCTCCTTTAGAGGGATCCTTCAGGTACCAACTGCTTTCATAATATTACAATGAATTTATGTGCCTTTTCCACTCTGCTCACATTCTCTATGATGGTACAAAAACAGCAGGTGGGAAAACGGCCAGCGTCTAGGCATGAGTTAAGGCAGCGGCACAAATAGGGCTGGCAGGCAGTACCCTCTTCATGCTACCCCCTTACAATGCAGACAAGCCAGTTGCTCTTACATCTTTGATGAAATGGTAAAATTGCTAATTTTATTAAAGTTTGACCTTGAGTGCACACGATTTTAATACTCTGCTGAAATGGAAAATGTGCATAAAACATTCCCTGCTAAATATTGCTGTGTGCCTGAAGGAAAAGCATGTGCAGTTGTTTGGGTTGTGGAATGGACAATCTGTGTTTTTCTAGGAACATAATTTTTATTTGAAAAGAATGGCAAAACTATCTTTTCAGATTGGGTATTTAGCAGACATTTTTCTGAGAAGGAACGAAATGAGCCTGTCACTCAAGGAAAATGACAGCAAATGCTAACCAATGATAGAACTTGGCTTCTAAGTGAAAGTTTGTATTTTGGAAACATGTACCTGCCACTGTAAGCATGACAGCCTCCTACTTCTTAAAGACTTTTCTGATGAGATCCATAGTGATTTTAGTAGGTGACATTTTGACATTGGATAATGAAATGTGTCTACATTTGGAAGATTTATATGACTTAGCAAACCTGTATTTTCTAGGTGGTCAATGCATGGTTCCACAGTCACACATGGGCAAAAGATTTCATTCAGAGTGTGAGACAGATGATGTGAGAAAGCACGAAAAATTAATCTGTAGGATTTCAGATTCCACATTGCATCCAATTTTTAAGAAACAGCCTCTGTCACATTCTGTTGTAGTGTTAATATGCATTATTATTTGAGAAGACTACTAAAAATATGCTTCATTTTTGAACTATGTAAGGCTGGATTTTCTTTATATACTTTCACCAAAATATTGCAGCAGGTTGAATGCAGAATATTTTGGGGGGGATGGGGGGACTGGGAATTGAACCTAGGGGGTGCTTTACATTTGAGCTATACCCCCAACCCTTTTTATTTATATTTTGAGATGTTCTTGCTAAATTGCTGAGGCTGGCCTTGAACTTAAGATCCTCCTACCTTAGCCTCTTGTAGCTGGGATTATGGGCATGCACCACCATGACTGACCTGAATACAGAATACATTAATGTCTTCCATTAAGCCAGATATTAGAAATTTATAACAATGTAAAGGAAAAAAATCTACTCTTCTTCTTGATTTAAAACAGTGTAATTAGTTTCATCAAGAGTTATTTCTCTTCACATGTAATAAGGATGGATTTGTATGCATCTTGACTTTTATTTCACTTATTTTTTCTAGAAAACAGTCCGGATGTATCCCTTCCAGATTCACAGTATTGCCCTCTCCACCTTTGCCTCACTCATCGGCCCCTTTGGCGGGTTCTTTGCAAGTGGATTCAAACGAGCCTTTAAAATCAAAGTAGGCAGAGGTTTCCTCTTTATTCCTTTCATCTCACTCTCCTTGCCCATCTTCTGTCTTCCTCCCCTCTTTCCTACCCCATCAGCCATCGACATAGCACCAGACTTTGCACCCTGGTGATACATGCTCTTCTTGACCCAGGTGCTGCATTCATGTGGGTTAAACAAAAGTATATTTTTTTCTAAGAAAATTCTACAGTTGGTTTTCAGTTTGTTAATTTTGTTCTCTTTAAAAGAACATTTTGTAATTTATTAAGCTTGTATTCTATAATTGCCTTATCATTTGATTTAGTTCCTTCTCTTGCCCTTGACTACCTAACACAGCAAGAGTTATTTCTCTTCACATGTAATAAGGCTGGATTTGTATGCATATTGACTTTTATTTCACTTATTTTTTCTAGAATAAAAAATTGGGGTGGAACATTGGGGTGGGACTGTCAGTCTGGTGTTTGGTTGTTGACTGAAGCCAGGCTTGCCTGTCCTTCTCTGCCTTAAACAGGACTTTGCCAATACCATTCCTGGCCACGGAGGCATCATGGATCGCTTTGACTGCCAGTACCTGATGGCCACCTTTGTCAATGTATACATTGCCAGTTTTATCAGGTATAGTGCCTTTCCATCTGAACCAAGTTGGCAGCTTTGTAAGTATGGTGCATTTCTAGAATTTTGGCTACATTTAAGTTCCAGTGAAAAACCATCTCAAATATGAACTCAGTTTCAGTTGTCACTGTGCATGAGGCCCCATTCTGCCCTTAGAAGAGAATCCGCAGATCAAAGCAGTAGTTTGGATAATCAAGCCCTAGAAGCAGCTGGGCCTACTCAGGGCTGTTTCTTCATGTTCTGTTGCAGAGGCCCTAACCCAAGCAAATTGATTCAGCAGTTCCTGACCTTGCGACCAGATCAGCAGCTCCACATCTTCAACACGCTCAAGTCTCATCTGACTGACAAGGGGATTCTGACAGCCACCACAGAGGACGAGTAGGGGCCACCCAGGGCCAGGAGAGCAGGAACAGAACTGAGTGCAGGGCAGGTCTCCAAGGCAAGCCCAGCTGCTGTGACTTAGACAATGACAAGCTTCAACTCACTGTCTTTTTTTTTTTTGGTGGTGGGGGGGTTTTTTTTTTTTTTTTTTAATTTGTGGGTTAAAAAATATGTATATACTGTCTTTGTGTTTATGATTTGGATTGTGAGTAAACTGTAGTTGAGTTGGAAAGAAGTCATGAGGGCAAAACCATTTGGGTATATTAAACAGAAGTATTGAGCAACCCGGAAGACAGTGTTGCCCAGCTCAGGATGTGATCCCTGTCAAGCTGTTACTGGACCCAGTGAGAGTGGCATTCATCTGTGTGAACCCATTTAGGTGGCTCTCCCACTAGTGCTGGGCACACAGCTTGGACACTTGCTGTTCTTGACAGCATTCACTGGCTCTTCTCTACCAGTGCCTGCCTGGGAGCTGTGGAGGGTTGCCCTCTCTAGGCTGAAGGAATGCAGGCTTGTTGATCAGAGGAGCATTCTGTCCACACTGAAGCCCTGCAGAGGCTGAAAGAAGCTCTGCTTTATGTATGGTTTCACTTCATTTCAGACTGAAAGAAGGTTTTAGTTTTTATTTTTATTTTTGAAAGCATGAAAAATTATTTATGATAGTCTGGATAAAACCCACACTGTAATATTTCAAGTGTATGCAGTAGAAGCACTGTAACTGAGCCCCCCTTCCCATGATTTAGGCTCCAGTGTCTCCTGGAGGACAGTCCAGTGAACTTTGTCTTTTCAGGGCTGAGGCCGTTGGCATTTGTGCTGTAGACTTGCTGCTGAGTCCTTCCTGGGGGCCCTCACTGGGGACCCTAACCGGAGGCAGGGAGAGAGGGCTTTTGGTTTGCACTCACCTCGCTGAGCACCATGTAGCTGCTGTGTTGTGTATATATTACTCTTGAGGCAAGTATGTGTCTATGTTTGTTCTAAAACACCCTTATTTCTTACCATGATTTCAATTATACCATGACTTGTTCATTGAATCCATAAAGTCCTGCTAAAAACTATGGCATAACTAACCTATGAGAGGCCTGGCTATTCTGAAGATTAAATGTATACTTTTTATATAATGTGACCAGTTTAAATGTAGTGTGTATTTTACTGGGGACCTTTTGTTGTAGTTACTGTTTGTGTAAACTGATTTATTTTTCCCCTTCCCTACTCATTAAGGCGAGATGGGCTTTGGGAAAATGATTAGGTCTTTGGCCAATGCACAGTCAAGCACAGGGGAGAGAACCTGGTGTACAGATGTGTTAAAATTATTCCATGGCATGGTTGCTTTCATTGCTAGTGACAGCAGGACTTGCTTCAGCACCTTGGTCTGGTTTGATTTATGCTGTGAGTAAACTACAGCTCTGAGTTGGAAAGTCACTGGGGTAAAACCATTGGATTTTTACAACAAAGTATTGAAGAACCTGGAAGACGGTGTTGCCCCTTTTTGGAAGTCTGGTTGGTTCTGGCCCCAAGTGTGTGTGGGTTTTTTTTTTTTTTTTTTTTTTTTTAATGTTGGCCTTCCTGCCTCCTGAAGGTTCATAATCAGCCAGGTGACTGAAGCATCCACAGGGGACTCTAGAGCCCTCACAGTGTTTGAACTCACATATCTGTGTGATCCCTCCTCGTGGGTGTGAAGCAGCTGTTTTTCACTGAACTGTCACTTTAGTTTCAGCTTCATGGCTTTTATTTTTTGGGCCCAAGGTCCCCTTAAGAACAAAACATGTTATGCTGGAGGTTTATATTCTGGCTATGTGTCCCTGGGCAAGAAGCCTCACTCTAGGGTCCTCATTTTCTGAGCTTCTTCTATTACACTGTTCTGTGATTCCCCAGAGCAAGGTCTTATTACCCCTGGGCACCCGAAAAGGAAATGCGTTCAGGTATTTTCTAAATGCTTGTCCTCAAGATGTGTCAGTGTCTTAGCAACTAATCTTCAACAGAGATTAGGAGTGAAACTAGTTTTCTGATTGAAGAATGAACTTGGATCATCAAACTAGGTATAGAAGGGCACCTCCTTTGTCTCTTGTGGCCTCATTGTGGGCAAGTGGTGGGGTCCTTATGAACAGAGGGGGGAGGGGGTATCTCAGTGGGGGCCCAGGAGCAGGGACTCACTCTGAAACCAGGCTGCCTTTGGATGGAGGAGTCTGGGGCCAGCAGCTGAGGCTGCTTTGTGGAAGTGGTCACTGACGGAGGATCCTGGGGAACTAAAGCTGGATACTCACTAGAGCTGTCAGCAAGAGGCTAGAGTGGCAGCTGGGGTTTTATTTTTTTTCTGATTTCTCTAAGTGCTTTCTAGTGGAGGAGGAATTTCCCAGTCAGGTGGAGAGGAGAGCAATGCCACCTTGTGTCTGTATGACAGTGTTTCTTTCTCCCACTTTCAGACAAGCTCCAGAGACTATTTTAAAATGCTCCCAAGCAGATCCTAGTGACTTGCACAACCTGTTTTAGACCCATTTTTTTTTTTATCAGAAATAAAATGTGACTGGAACTGTGTGCCCTCCCTTGTCATGAATCCAGTATTTGTCACCTCCACGCTTAGTTATGTGTGTCCCACTTGTTTATGTATTCATAAGTAGTATGTAGTCCCGATTCAGAGATTTTTGCTTTGTTTTGCAATTTGTATCCCATACATTCCCAGCAGCCTTCTGAGGTAACCGAGAGAGCCACGAACACCTTCCCAGGAGAGAGCTTCCGCAGGGTAGTAAGGTGGAGCCGGGACTATCTCCATCTCACACTGTGAGCCCCACAGGACAAGGATGGCTGGTGCCTCAGCCAGCTCCACCTGAAATGTTACAGCATTCTCCCCCTGAGCCTCAGGAGGCCTGACCCCTGCCAGGTTGGAGCTTCAGTCTCTGTTAGCTCACCCTGGTGAAATAAGGAGATGACGAACTAACCAGGGCTGACATGGAGGCCTGGGCCTGGGCATCCCTGGTGAGTTCCACTGGGGCTGCTCACCGTGCTTGTGGGGTTCTGAAGTTTCCCTCTGCTGGTGTGCGCCACCCTCTTAGATGCTTCCAACACCAAAAAAGCACACAATTGTGTTTACTCCTGAAAGTGAAGCCTTGAAGACAGCTGGGCCTTATTATGTTTATTCCTTTTTTGCCTGTTTCATATTTGGAACCATTTAGTAGCTATAGTGTCATCACATTTACAAAGTATTTATTCTTTATGTTGTATAGTTCTACAGTGGATGTGGGGGGTGAAGTGTACCTTTAAACTGTATACGGTGAACTTTGACATGGACTTTTATCCTATAACTTGATCTGTATTATTCAAGAAAATTCTAGAAAATATATTTTAAGGGAAACTACACAGACCCTGTGACTTGTGTGTAGGCTAGTTGTAGAATTGGCAGGGGGCTTATTTGAACGGATCTCCAAGTTCAGCTCCTCACCGTGGGTCTCAGTAAGCTCAGGTCCATCCGCTGTTGAGTGTAGGGTGGGGAGAAGGTGAAAAACTCATGGCGCAGAGCGTCCTTTGTAGGAAGACTGTAGCGTGCTCCCTATGAAGCCAGCCCAGGTGGATGTCCAAGGGAGATTTCATCACTCTGCCAAATGTGGTATGTCACTGTCCAAATCTCTCCCTGTTCTAGTAATATCTTAGGTACCTTTGTCTTCTGTCTTTCAGAGTAATTCCACCTTGGTGTATGGTTGTGCACACTGTGCTTACATGTGGAAAAAGGGGTGAAGTCGGGGGGGGGTGTGATTTTTTTTTTGAATCCAGGGTTCCTTTTCTTCTCAGGTAAGGGTGAGGAAGATGTCCGGATGAACTTCATAGACACATCACAAGAGTAAGCTGGTTATGGACTCTATACTTGTCTGGAACACAGGACTCCACAAAGGGCAGCAGGGTCACACTGTCAGCAAATTCTTGGTCAGAACCTCATATTCCTTTTTTAATCATGGTCAAAACCAACTTCCTTTCCCCTTTATCTCTGTCCTCAGGGCTGCCCAGCTTCCAGTTTTTTAAGGAGTTGAACAGCTGTGACTTCCTGGCTCAGTTTGTGGGGTTGGATGGGGGCCTTATGGCACAGTCCATAGAGGGTGCTAGGGTTTGGATCCAGTAGTGAAGAAGGGTCCTCATTTAAGGGCTCTGCTGGGCCTACTTCCCCTTGAGCCTGGGCTCTCCCAGCCCACATCCTTGGAAGGTGGCCATGATCCTCACAGGCAGATGACTAGCCACTGTTTCCATTGGAGTGTGGCCCACCTTTCTGCCCCTTCCATTTCCCACACTCCTCACTTCAGGTTGACCATGGTGACGGCTCCTAGTCTCACGTGGCTGTTCTCACCAGGACTGCCCCCTTGATTGGGCAGAGCTCTTACTTTTTTGATGGAGATTGTATTTTCCAAGGTCAGACATTACCGTTTTGAGGGCAATTTAGGAGGAATATTTTGGATGCTAGAGTGGTAGGGTTTTAGGACATGTGGGTGATTTATGAGAATAAAGGGGTAGAATATGTGAAGTCCAGGGCTTTATGGCCAGTGGGTTTCAAATCCACTTGTTGTTCAAAGACCCTGCTCCCACTCCTCTGTCAGTGCCTATTCTCTGCTTCTCCTTATTCTCTAGCTAACATGACATTATCAGTGTATTTATTAATGATTGTAATCATACAGTGCTTAATATGTGCCAAGCACAGTGCAGAAGGTTTGCATACATTATTCCCTTAAAAACATAAACCAGACTTGGATTAGGTTCCCATTTTGCAGATGCAGAAACTGAGGCTCTGTGAGGGAGGCTGAGAGCATTGGTTAAGACAGACTTCAGGCTGGGATAGCATGAGCTGTGGGCAGATTGCTAGACTACTGTCAGCCTCCACCTCTCTGATCCAGTTGGAACTGAAATTGATCAGGAGGATTTAATGGGATAATGTGGGCCAACATTTAGCTCAGTGTCTGGCACATAGTAAGCGCTCAATAAATAGTAATTTTTTTGAGCTCAGCTGGCAGTTTGACCCACACTGGTATAATGCCAGAGACTGGGTTCTTGGCTATCACACTGCCACTGCCCTGGACACAACCTGATGCTCACGGTTTGGAAAGTGACCGCACAGTCCTTCTGAGAGTAGTAGTCCAACTGTAGCACCCTACTTGAGCATCTTGGTTTACACATTGTTTAGAAGGCACACCTGATCAAAGGAAAGAGGGCTTCAGGATGTTCAGAAATTCTCAGTTCATAGCGGGAGTGGCTTGCTGAGAGTTGTCCACTTGCTGTGGCCTTGGTCTGGACTGCCCATGGGGGAGAGGCCGTTTCCTCTTGCCTGGAGGTGCCTCTGCTCTGGACAGTGAGAGCTGTTTCTGACTCATTCTGGACTCCACCTCCTACCCTGGCTAAGCTCTGTGCACACAGCTCAGGAACCTGTAGTTTCCTGGATGGTTTCAGGGGCCAAGAAGAGTGAAGAAAACAAACTTGTGCTGAAGCAGGTTACGTCAGCTGGAAGCCTCGAAGCTCTGCCCGTATCCTTAATCGGTATCAGGTCGGCCTTGTTTTTGTGTTTTCCTGAAGGCATTAGGATAGAGCAGGTGAGGACAGGTGGTGTGGATGGTTTCTCTTGGATTCTGGGTTAGCAAAGGATTCAGTGGCTTATTCATGAACGAAGGGAGAACAGGCACTGGATTAAGTGAAAAATGTTTCTTTAACTTAGTTTCTGAATGGAGACAAGGGAGTTGGGGGATGTGTTGAAGTAGAGGTGTCCTTACTCTGAAGGAATGATTCTGGCCAGTGGGATCCAGGGGATTCTTACGCCGGTTGAATGATCATGTAGAACTAATGGCTTCACTGGGGACTGTCTGTTGGGTTTGTAGTGAGCCCCTAAGGCCCATTGCTAGAATTTAAATATTGGTCTCTTCCCTTCAGTTCATGATGGAGGGTGATGATAATGACAGTGGTTGTGGAGGTTTTTAGTAAACAGCTACTGATCTGGGTTTGTCCTGGAGGCCCTCGTGTCTTTTCAGTATCCTACCCCTGACACTTCCTCCCTCCTTGTGCTATCTACCAGGCCCAGGCAGCCCTTTATCTGGAGAGGGTGGCTGGATACCCCGTGGACCGTCCTGCAGTGCTCTCCCAGGCACTGGGCAGGCCTCGCTCTCAGCTCCTAGATGACTTCCCTTTTTTTCAAGTAAAATTGTGTTTGCTGGTGTGAGCCACACAGCCATCTCGTTCCTCAGTACTGGAACACCTTCTCACCTCCATTAGGTTCATGCACAGGTTCTGCTGGGTTTTCTCCGAAGAACACCAGTATACAAAAGAGGTTAAGAACGAAAGTGGGCAGAACATGCAAGCATTTTGAGTGTCCTTTGTGTGTGGGTTCCTTTGAAATCCTCTGTACACAGAGCTAGGAGCTTTAGTAAGCCCTGTTTCTGCCCTACAGTGTGCTGGCTGGGTGTCTGGGGCTGATTACCAAGACAAAGAGCTGGGCAGACATTGGGCCAATGAAACCAAAGGACTTGGAAGCAGGAGAGATCAGGGACTAGGAGGCAGCAAATTGTTCTTGTCTAAGGGACTCCTGAGACAGTGAGAGGGCAGAGCAGGGGCCTGGAGTTCTGCACGGAGGACAGACTCTTAACAGAGGCCAGCTGAGTACTGACGGGCTCCAGTGTCTTGTGGGTGTGGGGACCAGGAAACAACTCAGAAAACCCATCCATGGCGATTTGAAGCTCATGAATTATCTAGCACTGATACTGATACCAAATTTTAATATTTATTGATACTTAATACCTTCCAAAACAGGAGGGGTAGGTCAAAATGATAGAGACAGGGCAGAGCACCCCCAGGGCAGATTTTTGGCTCCTCCTTTGTATGGAGGGACCTGGTGGCATGAGTTGTCTTGCACTGGATAGGCTGGGTGTTGACAGTGTTCATGTCCTCAGACACTGCAGCCTGAAAGCAGCTCTTGGGTGCGTGGAGCCTGATAGGAGTCCTTTGGTCTCTCAGATAGTTATGTGCTTGTGCGCTCCTACTGTGCCCTTTACCCACCTTGATGTTTCACTAAATCAGTGTTTTTGCCACAGCTGATCTTTCTCTGTGCACTTCTGATTAGTGTTGAACAATACATGTAGGTTCTTTTTGAACGAAGTGTACGAACTTGATATACTGTACATTGAAAAGTATTTACCTTATTTATATACCTGAGTGTTCCTACTACACAAATAAACATATATTAAATTCTAGGTTGCCTGTGGTTTTTGATGGGGGGAGTACATTTTGGAGGCCAAGGCTACAGCAGGGCCGTGCCGTCCTGGTGGGGATTACTTCCCAGTGCTGCTGACCCCTCTTTGCCTCTAGAGTCACCTCTGTCCATGGCCTTCAAGCCTGCACCCTTGGTGTTCTTCCCACCTTCTTGGTTGCTCCTCCTTAGCTCTCCTCCTCTCTGGGTGGCTCTTCTGCTGGCCATCTCTTAGCACTCTGCCCAAGCTTCCTTTCCTCACTGAATTCTCTCTTGGGTGTCCCTGTTTACTCTGAGGTTTCTGATTATCACACTTCCACAATGCCTGGGTCCCTGTCCCTAGCCCACGGGGGCCTGTGCAGCCTCTTCCTGTAGACCTTGCCTGCCAGACCCATGGCCTTGAACACATCTGCCCTAGATCCAGTGTTCTTTCACTCACCATCTGTTCTGCTGGAGTGATCTCATTAGTAGCCAAGGCCTGCCCATTGTATCTTCTACATGTCCTTCAGATTCATGCCTCTGGGGAAGTCCCTTTTCTCCTTCCAGAATTTCTGACCGTCTCCCTGCAGTATGGTCATCCCTACCAATCCTTCCCTTCCATCAGAGCTGGAATGAGCTTTCTCAGTTTGGGACCCCTTAAAATTCACACTCATTAATGCAGTTTCCAGGGCCTTCTACAAACTGGCTAGCACCAGACACATACCCTGCCCTTGAACAACCATGCATGGGGCTCACCCTTCATTATTCCAGGCGTGCTCTCATTTGCTGGGCTTAGCACCGGCCATTTCCTACTTAATTTCTTTACCCCAGCTCTCCTTCAGGCTGCCTAATTCCTGCTAACCTTGCAGGTCTCACCATCAGCAGCACTCCAGTAAGCCTTCTGTTCCTCTTCACCCTGTGTTTCCTGCCTTGGGGATTTCTGGGGGGTGGGGTGGGGGATCCCATGTCTGAACTGGAGCAAATGAGCCAGCCATTCCAGGGCTAGTGCCTCAGGCCTGTGGGACCTTTAGTTTGTTTGCCTCTTGGGACTGTTTTTACCTAGAGGTATTAGGATTTCCAGAATGAATTGCTTGCCAATGCCCAAGGTACAAAAATCACATTTACTTAACTTTCCTAAATCCAACAAAATCTGACTGCAAGCTACCAGTTTTCATAGTTGATGAGAAACAATGTTAGTCATTCCCCCCCTTTGTTGTTGCATTACTGGGGATTGAACCCAGGAGCTTTTACCACTGAACCACCTCCCCAGACCTTTTTTATATTTTATTTTGAGATGGGGTCTTGCTAAGTTGCTCAGGCTGGCAGCAAGTTTGTAAGCCTGCCTTAGCCTCCTGAGTAGCCAAAATTATAGGTGTGCACCACTGGACCTAGGCACCCCCATCCTGTTTTTGAACTATAGGTATTGAACTGAGGGCTTCATGCTTGCTAGGCAAGCACTCTGTCTCTGAACTCCACCCCCAGCCCTCTTTAAAATTTATTTTGAGATGAGGTCTTGTTAAGTTGCCCAGGTTGGCCTTGAACTTGCTAACCTCATGCTTTGGGGATTACTCTGGAATAGTTGGCACCATCATGCCTGGCTGTGACTCTCTTTCAGACTGGGTTCAGGTGGTGCCAGAGAAGTGGAGGACCATGTGGTGTCCACTCTTGCTGAAGGTTCACTCACCCAGGCCTGGGAGGTTGTCCATTCAATCTGAGGAGCCCTGTGCTATGGTATCAGGGGACCTGTGTGGTACCTGCATCGAATGGTCTTCCACCCCAGAACTCCCAAACGTGGGCCTTGATTTCCAGACATTCAACAAACACTTTTTGAGGTGCTACTCAGCCAGGCCCCATCTAGACACAGGATGCAGCCACAAATAAAGCCCCTGTCCCCATGGAGTTCATTTTAGGGGAAGACAGCAAAAATGTTGAAAAGGTGATAAAGAAAAATGTCGCCAGGAGAGGGAAATGGAATTCTGGTGGGGAGAGGCTGTAATTTTAAATAGGGTGATCAGGGAAGGTCTTGCTGCCAAGGTGGTGTGTGGGCAAACACCTGAGGGATGTGGGGGAGGGAGTCATGTGGATACATGGGGAATGGTGTTTCAGTCAGACTCACAGCATCTCTCCAGGTAATTCCAGTGTTCAGCCAAGGCCAAGGAAAACCCTCTGACACCTCTACAGGTAGATGCCACCCTCTGCTGAAGCATCCTCTGAGGTGACCTGTTGTATTTTAATGGTGAGCCGTGGTGTGAATGATGTGTGCCTTTCAGTCCCTCTGCCCATTACTCATCCTGTCGTCTTACATCTGAATCAGACTGAATCTGATTCCCTTTTGCATGACAAATGTCTGCAATGTTCTTCATGTGCCCCTGTCCCACCTCCAGCCACTTAGCCTTCTCATCCCAAGTTTCCCATCTTATTTTTTTTTACACTTCCTCACAAGAAATGACAACCCAGTCCCTTAGCTGTGCTGGCCAGCATCTGGATGCATGGGCTTATCCTTTTGGGGGTGCCTGTTGCTACCTGAAGTTGTGTGTGTGCATGCTCATTGCAGAGGGTGTGTACAGGATCCTATGGGCATTGAAGCCACTGCTCAACAGGTAGCTGCTCCAGCCCATAGTTGCAAGGGGACTCCTACTAATGTGGTAGTTATTATGGAGAGAAGCCAAGGAGAGAGCTCTGTGATTGATAAACCTGTAGTGTCCTATACATGCCTCTGGTTGCCAGAGAATATCCCCTAAACCTGGGGAGCAGTAGTTGGTAGCTTCCTGGAAATACAATTATTTAATTTTGAATAGTTTGACTTACAGAAGAGTTATTAAGGATAGTACATAAAGAATTCTCAACATCCTTCACCCAAACTCCCTAAATGTTTTACATTTTGCCACATTTTAAACTTGATGTGCTCCTTTGCTTACTTTCTTCACACACACATTTTTTTCTGAATCATTTGAAAGTTGTAGACACAATTCCCCTTGACTTTTATGTAACCTTATTCAAATGTCACCAATTATCCTAATAATGTCCTCATAGCAAAATAATATGTATATTTTTGACTGGTGCAACTTGAGGGGCTCTGCAGTGGCTTTGTAAACAAGAAATACTCTCCTGGCATCCTCCCTGCTTGCCCCTTTCCCTCATCTGATGGAAAAGCTCTGGCAGCTCTTCCGGAGGCCTAATTAAAATGTGGTACCCAGCACAGGGAAGCAGTACTATTGCTTGTCCAGCAGAGGGCAGTGGTGGATCAGGAGTGAAGCACGGGACTTGGGCATGAGACATAAAGTGTGGAATCCTGGAACAGCATTCACTGGTTTTGTGACCTTGAACAAAACACTGCTCAACCTCCTCCTCTAGTAAGAAGTTGGGATTACTGAGAAAATATGCAAAGCACTTGTCTGGCTCCTAGCTCCTGGTAACCATTATAAGACTGGGGTGCAACTCAATGGTAGAATGCTTGCCTACCAATACCTGAGGCCCAGTAGGGCCAAGAAAAAAACCATTGCAACACCATATGGGAAGGTTTATTAGTTAATTATACATGACATTTTTGAAAGCCTTTAGTGAACCAAATATTGTGACTGAGCTAAATATTATTCTGCATGTTTCATGGATTATGACATTGAGGTTTATAGGATTTAACAGCTGGACCAAGTATATTGTTAAGGTTCTCAAGATAATCCTCTTTACAGGTTCTGAGTTCCTCAAGTCAATGCCTCTTGGCAATAACTATTACTTTGTTATCAAACTTTCTCCCAAGTAATTTGAAACCTGAGGCCTTAGGTAAAAAATCTGACTGTCTCTGGGTACAGTGACACACACCCCACAATCCCAGCTACTCAGGAGGCTGAGACAAGAGGATTGCAAGTTCAAGGTCATCCTGGGCAATGTAGTGAGACCCCACAAAATAAAATAAAGGGTTGGGGATGTAGCTCAAAGGTAGAATGTTCCTGGGTTCAATCTCATACTGATGTGATTCTAATGTGGCAGAGTGCTGACACCATGTTTGAGAGTCAGAGTATGGTTCATTTTTATAGCTACATATTTTAAAAGGATTGATGTTGTGCCTCAGGGCAGCCTCTTCTTGATGCCACACCATATAAGAAAGGTTGTAGATGGTGGCCTCCAGCATTGGCTCTTCCTGTGGCACTAGATATTAACCTGTCCTTGCAACAACCATTGCACCTGCTGAGACGCCCTGAGTTTAATTCTTCTTGTGACAAGAGAAAGAAGAACCCAGTTTCCTTCGAATGTTCCAGTTCTCAGTTACTCTGCCTCCTTTCTTGGCGTGCAGTGTGTGCTGTGTCCTGCCTGGAGTGATGGGGAATAGAAGCTTCTAACTTTCTTCTCTAGTGAGGGGCTCTCTACCTTCCTTCCCATGAAGAGGGTAAGAGTTGGTTTAACCTTGCTGGAACTTTACCTTTTGCCTTAGGTTGAGTTTCTCCCAGATTCTGAGGATACTGGAGTGCACTTGGTTTATTATAGAAGGTGATCCTGGAAAGCTTGATGAGGAAATTGAGAACTATGAGAAGGAAAGTAACACAGTACAGGATGTTGAAGAATCAGTTACCTCTGACATATTAAGATGTATATTGTAAGAGCAGCTGCCAAGAAAATAACTAAAAAATATGAAAAATATCATCAAGGAATTATTTTATATTAAAATATTCATATAATATAAAACAAAATAGGAACAGAAGACAAAGGAAATGTAAATCCAACTAAATTAATAATATTAAATGGAGGCCAGGCATAGTGGCACATCCCTGAAATTCCAGCTACTTGGGAGGCCAAGATGGGAGGAACACTTGAGGCCAGGAATTTAAGACCAAAACTTGGGCAACAAAGGAAGACCCTGTCTTATGGTGGGGGGTATCTAATCACAAGGCAGAGATTATCATCTTGGATTTTTAAAAAATATTGAACTATTTGCCAGCTACAGGAAATAAACTTTAAAGATACCAAATAGTTGAAAGTAAGGGGATGGGGAAAGAGGTCACACAAACCACAGCCATAAGAAAGTTGGATTTATTTTACTAATATTACTCAAAATAGACTTAAAAGAAAAAAATAGAAAATAAAGAAGAGCATTTTAGCCAGTATAGTGGTGCATCCCTGGTGCATTCAGTGGCTGAGGCAGGAGGTTTGCAAGTTCAAGGCCAGCCTGGACAACTTAGCAAGACCCTGCCTCATAATAAAAAATAAAAAGGGCTGGGGATGGTTAAACTGTTTCTGAGTTCAAACCCCACTACAACAACTCAACTCAACAAAACAAAACAAAAAACCATTTTAGGCCTGGGGATGTACCAGTAGCTTCAGCAACTTAGCAAGGCCTGGTCTCAAAATAAACAAAAAGTGCTGGGGATGTGGCTCAGTGATTAAGCATCCCTGGGTCCAATCCCCGGTACCAAAAAAGGACATGCTGAAATAAACTGATCTATGAAAGATCGTAAACAACTGTGTTAGCAAGTTAGCAGATAAAGTAGGCAAATTCCTGAAATGAACAAGCTACTGAAACTTATTATAGAAAAACACAAGAAATCTGAATAGACCTATAACAAAGATATTGAATTAGTATTTTGCGCCTCCCCCATACCCAAAAAAGTCCAATCCCCAATGAAATCACTGGAAAATTCTACTAAATATTCAAAGAAGAAATTTCTAACAATTCTTCATGAACTCTTTCAAGAAATAGGAGAGAGAACATTTCTCAACTCATTCTATGAGGCCAGTATTGTGCTGGTATTAAAACCAGATATCCCAAGACAACTGTAGGCCAGTAACTCTTGTAAATATAGACACAAAAATCCTTAATAAAGTACTAACTAAATTCAGCAGCATATGAAAGGATTATATGATCAAGCATTGCTTAACAGTGGGAATAAGTTCTAAGAAATGGATTATTGATTTCTATCAATGATGTGAACCCCACGGAATATATTTACTTACACTAGGAAGTATACTAATATTACTAGGAAATATAATTTTATGGGCTCATAGTCATATATGCAGTTCATCATGGATCATAAAATGTTATGCCAGACATGGTGGTACACTCCTGTAATCCCAGCTACTCTGGAGGCTGAGAAAGGAGGATTAAAATTTCGAGGTTTGCCTCAGCAATTTAGTGAGATCTCTTCTTAAAATATAAAGAAAGAGCTAGATCTAGAACTCAGTGGTAGAGTGTGTGCAAGGCTCTGGGTTCAATATCCCAGTACTGTAAAAGACAATAACAAAATGATGTCCTTAGTACCCAAAGCAACCTACAGATTCAATGCATTCCCTAACAAAATCTCATGGACATTTATTTACAGAAATAGAAAACCCTAAATTTGGGTGTCCATGAGAGCTATGTGAGCTGATTGTGAAATCAAAATCATTTCTGCAATCCCTCCTGGTGAGCAGACCTTAGCGGGAACTTGGCCACACCCACCCTGGGCCGTTTGATGGGACTGTCCATCAAAGTTCCCTTCTCCCTACCGGTTGGCCAACTTGGGAGTCACAAGTCTCCCCCATAATGCCATTTGGGAGCTCCTGAGCATAATCCTGAGGGGAAGAGAAATGGTCCCTGGTGATACCAAGTCCTCTGGCAAGGGCAGGATTACCATAGGGTAGACAGGAATTCACCAGCAGAAGGAGGAGACCACACTCTGACACAGAGGTCAGAAAGCAGGTTTGATCCAGGGATGTGTAAGAAGATTGATTTTTCTGGGAAACACTGAGGTTCTTGAATATATTTCCAATGGTTATGGGAAAAGTGCATATAAATGTAATCCCTCTCTTGCAGGGATCACTGAACATGTTCTCAAACTCATACCTAAGAAACCTTTGTGATGCTGTTTTAGATATTCTAATGGTGATATTTGGAAATCAGCTCTAGATAACAAACTCTTCTAACTGGGACAAGCCAAAAGGGATTTATGTAAGAAGTTAGGTGCTGCAAAATTATTGGACAAACTGGAGAAGCAGAATCTAGGCTGCCTCTCCTCCACAGGTGGGGCGGTACTGCCTGTCTGGCTAGCTCTGGGGCAAACAATCCTGCTGAGAAGACCAGGGGGTTGCTGCCACAATGCAGGCAGCTCTAGGCCTAATCTTACCTTTTAACCTTTAAAAAATTAGGGCTCAGCACTGGGGCCTGAGTGACCACTGATGTGGAAGCATGTTGCCCACTATAAGCAGCAGACTCACAGAAGTGGGATCTTCAGTGAAATCAGGTTATATGCAGCACCAATTAGGAAAGGTGGTCTTCAACTTCCCTATGGAGAGTCAAGGGTAGAAGCAACCATGGCCAGGCAAGAGGCTGCTGTAGCCATGTAGGTATGGATGCTGATGGGAGCTTGGACCAGGCTGGTCCATCAGGAAAGGGGAAGGCACAGAATCCCTGGGAGAATGTTTTAGAGGCAGAACCTGTGGAACTTGGTGATTATTGGATAAGGGTGTCGAGGGAGAAAGGAATCAAGAACTAGTCTTATGGGTTGGGAGTTGGTAAGGGAGGGGAGAAGTGCTGGGGAGAATTGGCCAAATTATATTGTTATATTGTGTGCAAGTACTAACATGGGACAACAGACCCCATCATTACGCGCAACTAGAAGGTACCAAGAAAAAATGTGGAGAAAAAAAGAAAAGTCAAATAATAGAGTACAAGTATTTGTAAAACACGTATTTCATAATAGGCTTGTATGTAAAACAAACAACGATAAAACCAGAACTGGTCTTCGATTTTAGCCTTGCCCGACAGGTAGACAGGGTACTGTTGTCTCCTTGCTAGGAGTCTTGGTACTAGTATAGGGCAGAAGCTGTTATGGAGGGAGGGAGGGAGGGAGGGAGACACCACTGGGGGAAAGTTGAAAGGATGTTTCAGAGGGGATAGGACCCTTGCTTCTCCTTGTCGCTGTTCCCACTCTGGGCATCCCTTATAGCAGAGTCATATTCATCTGGGAGTTGATCATGCTTGCCAGGGTTGATCGCTTTGCTGCGTTTGTTTCTGTTATCTTTGTTTTGACAGCCTCTCTCTTGCTGGCATTTGGTGGGTGTGAGCATAATGAGGTTGGCAGAAATAATAGTAGTTCTTACTCTGCCCACTGAGTGGGATTTGAATGTCATTTGCATATTTTAAATTCCTGTGTGAAAATTACCTCCTGTCTGCACAGGAGTCTGGAGAATGAGACTTGGAGACCCGAAGGCAGAATCAACTTATCTAACTCAATAAGCAACTATTTTGGGTTGTGATTCAGACCCTGAGAGACAAAGATCTGAGTATTCCTAGTCTATATGGAGGTGAGCTCAGGAAAAACCTTGAGTGGAGTGGAGAGATGAGACAGAAAAGTGTGTATTAATAGGCAGGTTGCTGCCCAAGTTTCTCCCTCTGCAGAAACTTGGGAGAGTGTCAAGAGCCTGCCCCAGACTTGTCGCCACCAAAAGGGGAGGCAGTTCCTCCAGCCTGTTTCTGTCTAGGACTGGAGACATGGAACCTTGCAGAACATCCTACCTGTTGCACCTGCAAGCTGAGAACATTCTTGCAGCTAGACATAGTGCTAGACAATGAGTCACAAGCACTTGCTGTAGGGAGCCATTGCGTGCACAGCCACTATTACATGATGAAGGCCACAGGGATATGATCAGGGCATGACGGCTTTGGGGGAAGGCATAGGCAGCTGGACTCAAGACAATGTCTGGGGGGCATTTGAGACCTCACAACTTATGAACAATAGAAACAGAATTTCCATAGTTGATGTGATCTTTGCCAGGAATGCATGTGTAAGGTATCTAGATGATTGACTGTCTTTAATTTACTGATACGTGACACATGTGGGCTCAGCCTTTGAATCCTATGTTACAAATTGCATGTTACAGAGGTGCCAGGGACAGGGACAGGGGGGCTAAAATGCAGTCCAGCCCGCTTACCACATAACTTCTTCCTGCAAGGAGCCATGTCTGAAGGGTGTGACTTTTTCTGTTTTGCACAAAGTTGCCATATGGGTTAATGGACATGCTAAATAAGAAAAGTGAATTTAGAAAAGAATGGTTTATATCCTCAATATGTCGTTAGGGCAACTGTTGCTACTGCCTTGGAAAGTGCCACTGTCATCTCACACCTGGATGATGGTACTAGCCTCCTAACTGTCCTTATCTCTTCTGTCCTTGTCCCTCCCTTCATGGGCTATAGTGACCCAGCTCCCTTAGATCCTATTCCTCCTCTGCCTAGAGCCCATCGGGGGCTTTTGTCTCCCTCTGCCTGTGTGGTCTGGCTTCATTTCCTCTCCTGTCTCCTCACTCACCCAGTGCCCATCACACTGGCCCACCTCTGAGCCTTTGTGCCTGCTGTTCCTCTTTCTGCGTTACTCTTAGCCCCAAGTCTATATGGCTACTCCCTCACCTCCTTCAAGTCTTTACTCAAATGACTTCTTAGCAGTCCCTGTGAGGCTACCTATTTAACAGTGTACACACCTGCACCCCTGTCTCCCCCTCCTCTTTTTTGGCCTTGTTTTCTTAGTGCTTCTCACTATCATACTCCATATTTTACTTATTTCTGGGTTTATTGTCTGTCTCTCCTTCTGGAAGGTAAGATTCCTGTGAGTGAGGTTTTTGCCTGTCATATCTCTTTTGCCTGGGCCATAGTAAGTGCCCCACAAATACATGGTAAATGTGTACAAGTGAAGAATGGGAAACTAGAAGTGTTCATTCTATGAATTTACCAGTAATCACCCCAACTGGTAGTTCTGGGGAGGAAGTGTCCTGGGGTATGGCATTCACCCAATGAGGTATACCTCATTGGTGGTTAAATAGTCCAGCTCCTTTGCCCCTTGGTGGGTTACCTCTGAGGTGTGTTCTACACTGTCTCCCAGAGTTGCCCTGCAAGATCAGGCCCCAGTTGCCCAGAATGGTGTCCTGCTAATTAACACTTTCTTTTTCTCTTCTCCTTCTCTGCCTCCTCCTTCCTCCTCCTCCTCCCTTCTTCTTCTTTCCCCCTCCTCCCCTTCTTCTTCCTCCTCCCCTCCCTCTTCTTCTCCTTCCTCTTCCTCCTCTTCTCCTTCTCCCCTCCCCCTCTTCCCTCTCTTCTCCTTCCTCCTTCTCTTTTTCTTCTTCCTCCTCCTCCCTTCTTTCTCCTCCTTCTTCTTTCTTCTTTATTCCTCTTCTTCTTCCTCCTTTTCTCCTTCTTCTCCCCTCCCTTCCTCCTCCTCTTTCTCCTCCTCCTCCTCTTTCTCCTCCTCCTCCTCCTCCTCCTCCTCCTCCTCCTCCTCCATACCAGGGATTGAGCCAGGGGTACTTTACCACTGAGCCACATCCCCAGCCCTTTTATATATTTTATTTAGAGACAGGGTCTCCTGGAATTGCTTAGCACATCATTAAATTGCTGAGACTAGCTTTGAACTGGCGATCCTCCTGCCTCAGCTTCTGGAGCTGCTGGAATTGCAGGCATGTGCCACTGTGCCAACTTCATTAATACTTTCTACCAACCTGTACTACTCACTCCACTACCCCTTCCCAGTGCCTCCTGGGACCACATCCCTAATAATCAGCTTATACTTAAATCCCTGTCACAGGCTCAGCTTCTGGGAAATCCACCTGAGATGTGCAAGTTCCTAACTTCTGCAGAGTCACCCTCTGTGTCTCCTCTCAGGCATCACCTGGGTGGATTCCTCTCTCTCTTTGGGATACATTGAAGTACTGGACAGTCACTATGGTTTTTTTTTTTTTTTTTTCCCAAGCAGTGCTGTAGATTAAACCCAGGGTCTTGCCTGTGCTAGGTAAGTAGACAAGTGCTCTATCACTGAGTTACACCCCAGTACTCCCCATCCATTTTGGACATGCCATTCTATAGACCCTTCTTTCTGCCATGTTGCTAGGACCCCTCTCCTCCCACTTCTCTTTCTACAGTCTTCATTGTTTATTTCCCTCCAAATCCTAGAAGGCAACACCAAATTATTCCGCAGAGAAACTTAATTGTTCTTTATTTCACCTCTCTCACCTAAATTATACCCACAGGAATTCTTAGCTTCTCTACCAACCCCACCAATCAAGAAGCTTGGATAGCTGGGTGCAATGGTGCATGCCTATAATCCTGGCTACTCAGGAGCCTGAATATGATTGCAAGTTCAAGGTCAGCCTGGGCAACTTGGTGAGATCTTATCTGAAAAAAAAGAAAGAAAAAAAGGAGGGGGCAACTGGAGATGTAGCTCAGTGGTAGAGAGCCCCCAGTTTCAATCTTTAGTACCACAAAAAAATGCTTGGCTAAACAAAGCAATAGTCTCCTCTATACCATCTCGCATTTTGCTTACTTCTCTGAGTTTGAATTGGTTGTACAAATTGTAAGCAGTTAAAAAAAGTGCACCTTCCATATCACATCTGACTCTATGAGCTCCAGATCCTCTAAGAAAGTCGAATGCCTCTGCAAGAAAGTGCTTTTCATTCAGGGCAAGAAACAGAGTTCATTACAAGAATAATGACAAGCAGAGATACAGAAAAAATATTACCAGAAAATAACATTCCTTCTTCTAGGGAATTTTCTCAAAGGTATAGGATGAAGAGTTTAGATCTTATTATTTTAAAAAATTGGCATACAAGCCTTAAATTGCCAATCAACCCAAGCATATGATTGAACTTATAATTTTCCGACTCTCCTGCATACAAATGTTAGCCTTTGTGTCCTTGACTAGACAAACAGCATGGATGGACTGTGGAAATACTGATTCCTTGCTGGAAGGCAGGTTGGTTTTGCAAATAAATAATGCATTCCAAAATCCCATGCACCATAATCTATGGAGCCTGGAGCAATGCAACACGCTGCCATCACACGGTAAGTCCCCGAGCATTTCTAGTGAATTCAAGGACTGTGGAGTGGGCCCCTGTGTGGGTTGAAGTAGAAGAAGGCATGGAATGTAGCACAAATCAGCTTTTATTTTTTGCCTTTTTTTCTCAGTCCATATAGTTAACTCTTTACCTTAGAAGTAAGGAAACCAAAAACAAAGAAACAAACAAAAAACTCAGCTCACTGAAACTCTGTCCATGTAAATGTCCACCCCTGGGATCTAGTTAGTTGGTCAAAATGTGACAATGGGACAGATGAGTTCAGAGCCTTTGCAGGCATGTCCTAAAGAATATTGACTTGCCAGGTGTGGTGAGCACGACTGTAATCCCAGTGGCTCAGGAGACCAAGGCAGGAGGATCGCAGGTTCAAAGCCAGCCTCACCAATTTGGTGAGGCTCTAAGCAACTTAGCAAGACCCTGTCTCAAAATAAAAAATAAAATGGGCTGGAGATGTGGCTCAGTGGTAAAGTGCCCATGGGTACCAAAACAAATAATAAATAAAATTGACTTCCAGGGGTAAGTGCTTACAGTAGACTACAGACCGAAACACTTGTACACAGAAGGTCCCCTTGTCAATAAATTATAAATATAATTGCAAATAACCCCTGGTTACATGACACATGCTTGTATTACACATACATGTAATAGTTGCATATACAATTCACATATACGTAAACATGGGGAGAGTAGATACCATCATATAACAGGTACAAGTGTGATTTAGGATTCTAGTGAAGATATTAGTTGTGGTTTTACACCGTTTTTATACTAACCATATCTTTTGAGAGATAAATCAAGAAAAACAATACTGTCTTTCCTTCTGTTTCCATGAGTATTTGTGTTAATCAGCTTTTCATTGCCGTGACCAAAATACCCAACAAGGACATTTTGTCTCATAGTTTCAGAGATTCAGTCTATGGTGGGCAGACGCCATCGCTCTGGGTCCAAGTGAGGTAGAACATGGTGGTGGAAGGGCCTGGCAGAGGAGTGTTTCTCTGCTCATGGTGGCCAGGAAGCAGCGAGTGAAAAGGGAAGAGGCTGAAGGTTAGAAGCACCTTCCAGAACACACCCCCAGGGACCCACCTCCACCTGCCTACAGTTTCCACACAGTTAGTCCATTCAAACTAGGACTGGTTAGGTTATGGCTCTCACAATCCAATAATTTCACCTCTGAACATTCTTGCATTAACACAGAAGATTTTGGGGGACACCTCATATCCAAACCACAACAGATGGTTTGAGGAAAAACTCCTCTCCATCCTTTCCTTCCACCTCAGATGTGTTTCCATCATTCATAATGATGCCTTTTTCATTAATTGAGGGCGGCAGGGGTGGGACACTGTTAAAAGAGAGTAGATTTAAGACCTAGGCTGCTCACCCTGACCCTTTATCTCTTTGAAAAACTCTAAGTCCTGGCAGACCCCACTGCTGATCTTGCTCTTCACTGTCCTATGAATCATCTTAGAAATAACAGGAAATTACTCATAACTTCAGAGAGGCCCCCAGTTAACCACGGCATTGCTCTACTCCACCACAGGAGTAGGGCCACCCAATGGTTTAACAAAAGTTCAGCATTTCTGTACCAAAAAGGAACACATTGCCATTTGTTTGGGAGAGGATGGTAAAATCATAGCAAGGCTTCTTTTCCCCATACAACAAAGCAGAAATCAATAGCTATTTGAGTATTTCCCCATCATAATTTAACCATCAATAACTCTCTGGGTAAGAGTGTGTTGTTACAAAGCATTTGCCCATTAATGATGCTTCAGCTCCTGACACCATTGTAAAGATGTTCTGTAAACAGAAGACAATGAGCATGCCTAGCTTTTCTCTCCCACTGTTTTCCAAACCACCCTAATGCAGGAGCTCTCAAATTTATAACTCTCAGCAAGACAAAGCCTGCTTCCCAGCTGCAGAAACCCACTCTGAGTTGGGTGTGAGCAGTACACTGTGTTGGTACTTTCACAAATAAAGAACACTAGAGGAACTTGTTTTTATTGGTGGCCTCTGGACACTGGGAATGATTAAATAGCATGGGCCGGGTTTTCTAGCAGGAGATTTCCAGGCTAACCAACCATTTGACCTGTGGGAAGCTAGATAATATGGATGACTGTAGCCAGGCACACACCCTTCCTCTTCTATATGCATATTACCATCTGCAGAGGATACCATGGGTGCTACACCCAAAAGGCAGATGGGAGGAAAAGTTTGCTCAAGCCACCTATATCAACCATCCCCCTTTATCTGCCAGTGCAGCCATTTCTCAGCTGCTATGAGTATTAGCTGCAAAAAGTTCACAGTTGCACCTTCTCTGCAGATTTTTTTCTTGTCCCAAATCTTCCTTGTTCAGAAAGCTCTGTCCTCACTTCCCTGGCAGCCCACAGCCAATAACTGGCTAATGTGAGGTTATAAAGGATCAGCCCCCTTACCTTTTGGGGTACCAACTCTGTGATACAGTTCATGTTTCAGAGGACTCCCCCCACCTCCCCGCCCCAACACACACTCTGTGGATCAGGCTCAGGTTAGACTCCAGCTGGGATCACATCTTTGCTCAGCTTTTTTTTTCTCATCCCCTCCTACTTCTCTTATCCTGTGTTCCTGAGAGTCACCCTCAATAATTCCCATCTACCTGGATCTTGTCTCAGTCTCTGCTTTCAAGGGACTTAACCCAGTACTGTGAATTTTAAAGAAATCACTCAAATGAACTTAGCAGGAACACCTTTCAGAAGATAATTTAGTTGTTCTTTGATGATTCAGAAGATACTCCTAGACTGTTCAGAATCTCTGGGCTTTTTACAAGCATCAGTTATTTCTACAGGTATGAAGAGTTATCTTTGATTGGAGCTCTCCAATGGCCAGGGATTGCAGTTACATGTACTGCTTTAACAGCAACCACAATCCAAGATGTTTGGGTCTGAATGAAGTGGAATCTGTGGCAGAATCAGAAGTCTTCTGCTACTTCCCATTGACAACGTCCCCATTGATAACCATGGATCATGGCCACATGCTATTTTGAAGTAGGACAGAAGAGGCTGGACACGAGAGGAATTAGCAGGAGGCACGTTTATTGACTGCAGGGTTCAGAGGGGCAACTGCCTAAGATTCTCTCAACAAAGATTTTGGAAATTCTTCGAACTTTATACCCAGTGGGGGGCGGGGTTAGAGGTTCACATGACCAGTGCTCTCTATTATATCCTCTAGATCAGACACAGGTTTCCCAAGTTTTTATCAAGAAAACAGAGAGAACATCTTTTTGCACAACAAGCTTGCAGACGAACTCTGTCACACTTTTTGTGTGCAAACCAGGCATTTACAAGAAAAGAAACTACCAACCACAATAATCTCTGCAGACATCCTGCTGATCTGACAAGAGGAGAAGATTAATTATGGAAAGGGTCTTTTGGGTGGGGATACCTGGTCTACTTCACTTTCACATATGACTTCTTGTTTTTAAAGCGCTTCACACTGGTTGCCTCACTATGGACACATAGAATGTAAGTGCTAGAAGGAGCCATAGTCTTCCTCTAACAAATAATTATTTAACTCTGCTCTAGTTGAATCGTGTCAACCCGGAGACCCATGTTGAAGTCCTAACACTTAGAGCTTAAGATGTAACCTTATTTGAAAACAGGGTCATTGCAGATGTAATTAGATAAGAGGATGTGGTCATACTGGGGTAGGGTGGGTTTAAATCTCATGTGACAGGTATCTTTATAAGAAGGAAAGACACAGAAAAGAGGTAGAGAATAAAGAGCCCCATCTCCACGCCAAGGAACACCAAGCATTGCCCTCAAACATAGGAAGCCAAGGGAGGCATGGAAGTTTCTCCCCTGCAGGTTTTGGAGATAGCAAAATTATTGACACCTTGATTTCAGACTCCCAGCCTCCAGAACTGTGAGTAAACTCATGTTAAGCCACCCAGTGTGAAATGGAAGCCCCAGAAAACTAATACTAGCCCCTACTAGGTGACCATTTTATGGAATATCTATTCTAACATTAAGGCAAGGACACACCTCTGTCCTCTTTCATTTTAGCTCAGAAAAGGGAGCTCACAGGTGGACCTGAATTCTGAATGCACCACATCCAGCTATTCCCATTTGGGATTCTTTGTCACACACTCAGTTCAAAATGTCAAGCAGGAGAGAATTAAAATCATCGGGAGACATTGCCGAAGAAGTGGGAAGTGCTCCACATCTCATAACTGTCAACCCTGTTCGTGAAAATCAAAGGGAACTTGGCCAGCAGGTCTCTGGGAGGGTGCTCAGTCCTGCAGCGCTTGCTGTATAGACAGACTGTCTCTCCACTGTAGGGGGGTTGACCCCACCTTTTTGTTTTCTTTCTCTGCTGCTCTCCTATCCAGGGAGTTCCTGTGTGTTTGCTATTACTGTTCTTTACCCTAATTATTCTTTATTGCTGTGCTGCTTCCAACATGTCTGCAGGAATTGATCTAGAATGAAAACCCAAACTCAGGCCTGGTTCTTCACGTTCCTGGCTGTCTGGACCTGGACTATTCATGCAGCTGGCAGCATTGCCCAATCCTGGGTCCACACATTATATCAGAAACCCCTTTATTCTTTCTCTGGTTCAGGTACTGCATAGACATCTCCCTCAAAACCATTTCCAGAGACAAACAAAAAGCCTCCCCTACGGATGCATATGACTCCATCTAATAATCATTTCTTAATTTCCCCAAACATTTTCATATAGGGTAAGGTTCAAAGCTAGTGAGAATGGATGTAAATTCATAATTCAAAAAGTTTTTTTTTAAAATTTTTTTGACTGTTTTAATAAAATTATCCCAGCACTTTGAGAACAAAAACTAAATTAAAAAAAAAAAACCCATCTTCACATCTTAGCCCCTTTGTTCTCCCTCTTATAGAACTTGATTATTAATCTAAATTCTACAGTCCTTAAGGTGAGACTTGGTTTCACCTTTTTGAGACCCTGTCTCAAAAAAAAAAAAAAAAGAAAAGAAAAAAAGAAAAAGAAAAGAAAAAGAAATAGAAAAAAAAAAAAAGGTGGAAGGTGGTGTTGTCGCTCAGTAGTTAAGCACCCCTGAGTTCAATCCCCAATAGGAAAAAAAAAAAAGTGACCTGAGAGCCATATGGTTGGCATTTCACTTGTTGAGTAAATAATTCCTATGGCTTTGGGGAGGAAAATAACTTTTTGTACTAGATGGTTGGGACAAAAATCTACTTTGCTACAAAGTCACAGATTGAGGACACCTAATGAGGTGAGTCAAGCAGACTACAAGAAAATGGGGAGTTGATATATTCTGTTTCTCATATTGATAAGTTGTAAGGTTCAAAGGCATGACAATCACCAGATGTGGTGGCGCATGCCTGTAATCTGAGTTACTTGGGATGCTGAGGCAGGAGGATCACAAGTTCAAGACCAGCCTCAGCAATTTAGCGAGGACCTAAGCAACTTAGTGAGACCCTGTCTGAAAATAAAAATTAAAATAAAATAAAAAAGGTTGGGGATGTAGCTCAGTGATTAAATGCCCCAGGGTTAAGTCCCCAATACCATCCCACCCAACAACAACAACAAAAGCAATGACAATCTAAGTGGATTTGACCAGAAATTGATTAAAATAATTCAAAGTTATTAATAAATCTTTTTGGGCTGTGGATTTATAGCATTCTCACTAGTTTTGAACCCTGTTCTAGATGTATATTCTTGGGATATCAAGTAATGATAGCATTATGAAGCTGCATCATATGAAATTGATAATATTCAATTTTATGTATTTTGATGTAAAATTGTAGTTTGATACAGTTCAATCCAACATAAGTTATCATGGTTAATAGGACTTTTTTTCCTTTTTAGAAAGCACTCAGATGATGACACAGCTTTATACTTTTTCATTGTTTTCTTTTTAAGGCTGTGGGAAACTTGATTTAGATTTTCATAAAATTTCATTATTCTTCAAATAAATACTTAGAAAACATTTTTTGAGATCTTTTATTTAAGGGTAAACAATAGCGAAATATACACTACTATGTAAAAAGTTCTCATCCTGCTGGCTTAAAACAATTGAAAGAATACCTGTAAACAATAAAGCTGCAAAATTAAAACACAGTCCCTAGTGAATAGATATGTGGAACACACAGAGAAAATATTGCTGGAGAGTTGGAAAATATTAGTAAAAAAAATGACACAGGTAGGTGGTTTGATAAAAGATGTTCCTGACACATCCCAGTTAATAATATCTGTTGGTCTCTGTGTCAGAAAGAGACAATGAAATACAATGAAAGCACCATTTTTAAATGAGCTGTGAAAGGAAAGATGAGCTAGATAAGTTATAGACTCAACAGTAATGAGTTTGGAACAAAAACAGTGTTTGATGAAAAAGAAGAGGCAAAAAACCCTGTCACTACCCAGAATCATCTGCATTGATTTGGGAGGGCAGCAGAAAGCATTTTGGGGTGAGCATATTGAGCCCCCCATAAAAAATGCATTCTCTATTGTTTCATAGGCAGGTGCTGTAGAGAAGAGGTGGCAGGCAGAAACACTCCCTGAATGGAGCTTGCTTTGGAAAGATGTCTGATAAGGATGAGCTTGAAAAATCCTTTGACTGCCCAAGAGTTTGCCAATTATTTTGTGGCAAAGTTCTTTAAAAGAGCCCCTAACTTAAAGATGAGTTATGGTTCTCCTTCATAACAAGATCAATGCTACAAATTTGGGAAACTTCTTCCAGGAAGACAATTCTAAGGCTGTCAATAGAATTGATGAACAACAATAAGGGCTCAAATTGGGGGAAAAGTCCCGAATCAGAAACTGAAGAGGTAAATCAACAAGGTTCACTTTTATCATGGATGGGAAGGAAGTTGTCAGAGTCAGAATTCACTGTGAAGAGATTAGGAATATGAACGGGGCCACACAGGGGTACACACTTGATTGTTTCTTAGAGCAACAGTGTCAGGTGATGACTGATCTGTAAGGATTTCCCCAGACCCTGTGGAAGCTGACTGTCTCACTGGTTCCAGACTTCTGCACTCGTGCCAGGAATACTCTGTCATTCTTGGAGTTGATGATATGTAATGTTTTTGCAGGTCCCAGTACCCTTGGGTATGAGCAGAGCCTCTGTGTGCCCTCTGCCTCTCCAGGATAATGCAGCCTTATCCAAACACATTCTGAACATTGTGCTCCAATGCTGAACAGGGTCCCATGTCCCCTCTGTCTCTGGATTATAAGGGACTTGAAGGACCTAACAGGTCACAGTGTGTGGATATTGACAAAAAGGAACCAATTACAAGAAACATTTTGATGACAAGTGGCAAAATTTAAACACGGATTGGGTATCAGGTGGCACAAAGGAATTCATGTTCATTTTGTGAGGTATGATGGTTGCTATGATCTGAATGTTTACCCTCCCCCAAATTCATTATAACAGAATCACCAAAGTGATGGTATTAGAAAGTGGAGGTGTTTAGGAGGAGATTAGTCAGAGGGACTAGGGTAGGATTAGTACCCAAATGAGGTCCCAGAGAGCTCATTCACTCTTCTACCATGTGAAGACATAGAGAAGAGCTGGGCATGCAGGTGCATGCCTGTAATCCCAGCTATTCAAGAGGCTGAGACAAAAGGATCACATGTTCAAGGCCAGCCTGGACAACTTAGTGAGAACTTGTTTCAAAAGAAAATTCAAAAAGGGGTGGGAATGGAGCTCAGTGGCAGAGGGCTTGCCTAACCTGCATGAGGCCCTGGGTTCAACACATTCACACACACACACACACACACACACACACACACACACACACACCCCAGAGAAGTTAGTAGTATGCAACCTGGGAGAAAGTTCCTCATCAGAAATTGGCCATGCTAGCACCTTGACTTCCCAGCCTCCAGAACTATGAGAAATAAATTCTTATTGTGCATAAGCTACCCAGTTAGAGTATTTTGTTATAACAGCTAGAACAGACAAATATAATAGTTATGTTAGAAAAAGTCCTTATTCTGGGGGAATGGGGGCAGGAAAGATGGTGCAATGAGTTGGACATCATTACCCTAGGTACATGTATGACAGCATATAGAGTGCGACGCTATATCATGTACAACCAAAGAAATGAAAAGTTGTGCTGCAATTGTATACAATGAATTAAAATGCATTTTGCTGTCATATATACCTAATTAAAATTAATTAATTAATTAATTAAAAAAGAGAAAATGTCCTTATTCTTAAAGATGTGTATGAAAGCATTATGGGGTGAAATGTCATTGTCTACAATTTGTTATAAATAAGATGAAGTTAATCTGGTAAGATGTTAAAAATGATTAAGTCTAGATAAGGCTATATGGCAGATCATCACACCAATGTCCCCCTATTTTTCTTTGTTATTGTGGTACTGAGGATCAAACTCAGAGCCCTATGCATGCTAGGCAAGCATTCTACCACTGAGCCAAATCCCCAACTTTCCTGTTTGAAAGGTTTATAACAAAAATTTTATTGTAAATAATAAATTTATAATTTGTACCATCAAGGTGAAAATTATAATTCAGTATTAAAATAGGAAGAAAATGTCTTTTGGAATGTAATATATGGAGAGAAATATTGAAAATTTCCACTGATATTTTATTGATGAAGAAATACACATGATTCATCTACCAACCCTCCTCTTGAGATACTTTTAAAAAAATACAACTTGGGAACAATAGCAATTAAAAAGAAAATTAAGAAAATAATTCTATTTACAATAGTATTAAGAATAATAATATATTTAGGAATAAACCTAACTAATGAGGCAAAAGACTTGTGTGCTGAAAACTATCAATGTCAAAAGAAATTGAAGAAGATACAAATAAATAGAAAGACATCCACTGTTCATAGATTGGAAGAGTAAATATTGTCAGGGTGCTCATACTACTCAAAGTGATCTATAGATTGAAAGCAGTCCTTATCAAAATGCTCAAAGTGACTTTTTCTGTAGAAATAGAAAACTTCATTTTAAAATTCATATGGCATCTGAAGGGATCCCCAAATAGTCAAAGCAATTTTGAAAAAGAAGAACAAAGTTGAAGGACTCACACTTCTTGATTTCAAACATACTACAGTGCTGTGTTCATCAAAACAGTGTGGTACTGGCATAAAGACAACTAGAACAATGGAACAGAATACAGAGCTCAGAAATAAATTCTCATGTATATGCCCGAAGAATTCGAAGACTATTCATTGGGGGAAGAATATTTACTTTAAAAAATAGTATTAGGAAAGATGGATATCCACATGTGAAAGAATGGAGTTGGACCTTTATTTTATATCACATAGAAAAACTAATTCAAAATGTATTAAAGACCTAAACACAAGACCTGAAACTAATCAACTCCTAGAAGAAAACAGGGGAAAAGCTTCCTGACATTGGATTTACCAATGATTTCTTGGCTATGACACAGAAGCCCCAGGTAATAAAAGCAAAAATAGGCAAATGAAATTATAACAAACTTAAAAAAATTGTGTTCAACAAAGGACACAATCAACAGGATGAAGGAAAGCATGTCATATGCTACAACATGGATAAATCCTGAGGACCTTATGTCAAGTGAAATAAGCCAGTCACAGAAAGACAAATAATGTGTCACTCCACTTTTACGTGGTGTCATGATTTAGATCAGGAATGTCTCCCAAAGGCTCATGTGTTGAAGGCCTGGTCCCCAGCTGGTGGTACCATTGGGAGTTGGTGGAACTTTCAGGGGGTGGGGCCTAGTTGGAGGAAGCAGGTCACTGGGAGCATGGCTTTGAAGGTTTATTTTGTCCCTGGCCCCTGGCTCCCTGCCCTGCACTGTCACCTGCTTCTTGGTTGCCATCAGGTGATCAGCCTCTTCCATACACTTTTGCTGCCATGATATTCTGCCTGGCAGGCCCAAAGCAATGGAGCCGGCCTACCTGAAACGAAACCTCTGAAACTGTGAGCCAAAAACCTTCTGTAAGTTGGTTTTCTCAGGTATCTTGTTACAGTGACAAAAATCTGACTAAAGCATGTGGAATGTAGAGTAGTCACGTCCATAGAAACAAAGTAGGGGCTAGAGGGAGGAGAAACTGAGGCGGGGGTGGGGGGGAATGTTTAATAAGTACAGAGTTTCAGATTTGCAAGATTTAAAAAACATCTAGAGATCTGTCTCTTAATAGGAGTCTACTTACCACTACTGAACCATACGCTTGAACCCGGTTAAGATGGTCAATTTGTATGTTGTTGTTTTTAACAATAAAAAAATAAATGAGGGAAAATGAACTTGGGAACAGAATTGTTGGGCTGTTTTGAAAGCTTCCGAATGAAGCATTTCAGCAGGTTTTGAACTGAAACATTTCACTAAATATATAAAAACACAGCACCCTCTGATTAGTCTGCAAGAACATGAGGGAACATGGTGATTTACTCACCAAGTAACAACAAGAAATTTTGCATAATTGGTGGTGGGAGAGATGAAAAATAAATGTTATGATGTAGGGAAGCACATCCAATGATGTCCTTCCTATATTTACTTTTTGTAAGAAGTCTTTTACAGCTATTATAGTCATGAAAAGCAAATAGCAAAAAAACACACCTTCAAATTATTTTATCACAAGATGTAAGTCAGTATTTTAAAAACATTAGAGCAGATTGAATTATATCAACTTCAAAATACTAATAGCCTTACATTTTCTTTATTTCTCTCTTAATGAGAACTATTTATCATAATAAACTATTGAGCCCATTAATACATTTATAAAAACGTTTATTAAATAGTTTTCTAATTTAATCCATCTTTTAAAATGTCCTTTGATTTTGGCTGAATTTGTTCTTTATTCTGATGAGGTACATGGTAAAACAATATGGAGTTATTGCTGTAGAGTCCAGGAGTTTCTTCACAGTCATAAACCCTTGAGTGTCCTTGCAATGTTATAAAGATATAATGTGATTAAGGTGTTGATTTCCCCAAATGGAGCTATAAATTCAAAGCAATTTCATTAAAAAATGCCAATAAAGTTATCCTGTAACCTGACAGGCTGATTCCAAAGTTTATGTGGGAGAGTAAAGAGCCCAAAATAGCAAGACATTCTGGACAGAACAATATAGTAGTGAGGTTCTGCTCTACGAAATATCAAGATTTATTAAAAGGTTAGAGTCTTTAGGGAGAATTGTATGGCCACAGAAGAGACAAGTAGGCTATCAGGGCATAATGGAAAGCCCAGAAACAGAAATAGGGTCTGTGAAAACTTCATATGTGTCATGGGGACCACTGGAGAGAGGAGGAAGGGCATGACTGGTCAATAAATAGCTCCATGACCATATAGTAGATCTTTCACTTTCACCCAGACATTCTTTCTTTTTTAAATTTTTTCTTTTAGTTGTTGATGGACCTTTATTTTATTTATTTGTATGTGGTGCTGAGAATCGAACCCAGTGTCTCTCGAATCCAGTGTCTCTCACACACACAAGGCATGTGCTCTTCCACTGAGCTATAACCCCAGACCACACTTAGACATTATTTTTGATGATTATTGCTTGGTTTTCTTTCTGTCTCTCCCACAAAAATTGTCAGCACTGACAGCATTTTCTTTCTCCTATTTGCATTATTTAGTGTCCAACACATGAGAGAGCTTTCCCAAGATTCTGTTCCATCTTTAATAGGCAATTATGAAAATACCTGAAGCAAATGAAAACAAATAGTCTCAGCAAAGACACAGAAGATATAAAGAGGAACCATATGGAGATTTTAGAATGAAAAACTACAATAACCATAATTAAAAACTCAATGGATAGGTTCAACATCAGAATGGAGAATGAGGAGAGAATCATCAGTGAGCGGTAAAAATAGAATAATAGAAATTACCCAATCTGAACAAAAGAGAGAAGGTAGACTTTGAATAATGAATAAGACCTCATGAACTTGTGCAATGATAATAAAAATTCTAACATTATTGCCCTTGTAGTCTCAAAAGAAGAGGAGAAAGAGGGTGGGGCTGAAAAAGTACATGAATAAATAATCACTGAAAACTTCCCATGGTTGACAAGGAATATAAACCTATGGATTCAAGAAACTTAGGTGACATTAAACAAGGCAAATCCAAGAAATTCATACTAAGACACATTATAGTCAAACTTCTGAAAAGTGAACACAAAGGCAAAAAATATCTTGAGAGCAGAAAGAAATGCTACAGAGGAGAACACTCCATGTTTATAGTTGATTTGTCATTGAAATAATTGGCATCTAGAGGAAGTGGTACAGTCTTTTTCAAGTGCTGAAAGAAAAGAAAAGATCTGTTAGCCCAGAATCAGAATCCTACATACAATGAAAATATAGTGGGATAGGGAGAGGGAGCATGGGAGGAATAGAGGAACTCTAGATAGGGCAGAGGGGTGGGAGGGGAAGGGAGGGGGCAGGAGTTAGCAAGGATGGTGGAACGTGATGGATATCATTATCCAAAGTACACATATGAAGACAGCAACTGTGTGAACATACTTTATAAACAGAGATATGAAAAATTGTGCTCTATATGTGTAATAAGAATCGTGATGCATTCCATTGCCATATATTTTAAAAAATAAAATCAATTAAAAAAATAAAACAAAACAAAACAAAACAAATGAAGGAGGACTAAAGGCATTCTTAGATAAGGAAAAACTAAGGAGATGTGACATTAGTAGACCTACCTTAAAAAAAAAAAGGTTAAGGGAAGTTCTTTAAACAGAAATAAAATAAAAAATAAGGGCTGGGGTTGTGGCTCAGTGATAGAGTATTTGCCTATCATGCTGAAGCATGAGTTGATCCCCAGCACCACATAAAAAAGCTAAAAAAATAAAAAATAATGAAATAAGAAAATAAATAAAGAACCTTCTAATATGGTGGGGGGAGGGAGTACAGAGCAAGATGAGCCCAAATATGAACAAAACATAGATTTTCATTCTCCTCTTGAAGTTTTCTAAATTGTGCTTGATATTTATAACTCTGTCTGATGTGGTTCTAAGTATATTTAGCATAAATAATTAAGACAATTAGATTATCAGGGGCAGGTAGTAAAGATACATAAAGAGAGGTAGGTTTATATACTTCATTGGAACCGGTAAAATGATGATGTCACGAGACTAAAAATCATTATAGAAAAATCAAAATGAAATTTTAAAATGTTCAAGTAATTCACAGGGAGGCAGGACAAAAGAAAACAGAGAGAAAAAAAGAGAACAAACAGATAATGGAAAAGCAAAATGACAGACTTTAGCCCTACCATATCATAATTATATTAAATAAAACTGATCTAAATATGCTAATTAACTGACAGAGATTGGCAGAATGGATTGAGAAAGCATGGTCATCTGTATACCATCTACAAGAACTTTCAAATATAAATATAACAAAATAGGCAATTTGAAAGTAAAAAGATAGAAAAAAATATGCTATGGAAACATTAATCAAAAGAAAGCATGGGGCTGGGCTATATAGGTCAATGGTAGAGCACTTGCCTCACAGGTGTGAGGATCTGGGTTCGATCCTCAGCACCATTTACAAATAAATACATAAAAAGGTATTGTGTCTGGGTTGGGGTTGTGGCTCAGTGGTAGAGCACTCGCCTGACACATGTGAGGCCCTGGTTCAATCCTCAGCACCACATAAAAATAAATAAGTAAAATAAAGGTATTGTGTCCAACTACAACTAAAAAAATAAATATATTTTTTTTAAAAAGATATTGTATTCATTTACAACTAAAAAGAAATTTATAAAAAAGAAAGCAGAAGTTACCTTATATAAAATAGAGTGGCCTTCAAAGTAAAAAAAAAAGTTTTAATTATAGATAGAAACATTATGTAATGATAAAAGGATGGATTCACCTAGAAGACATAGCAGTTCTAACTGTGTATGCAATAAACAACAGTGATACAAATATATGGAGCAAAAACGAATAGAACTTAAAGGAGAAATAGACCGATCTGCAATTACAGTTGAAGACTTCAACACTCCTCTCTTGACAACAGATAGAAAAACTAGACAGAAAATTAACATGAATATGGAAGAACATAACACCAGAAACAAAAAAGACCTAGTTGATATTTATAGAACACTATCTAACAACAGTATTCTTTCCAAATGCATATAGAACATAAGCCAAGATAGACTATATCTTGGATCATAGAACAAGCATCAACAAATAAAAGAACTGAATTCATACAGACTATATTATCCAGCCACGATGAAATCAAATTATAAATCAGTAACAAATATAACATGAAGGCATTCAAACACTTGGCAGCATTACACTTCTAAATAATCAGTGTGTCAAAGAGAAGTTTCAAAGAGAATAAAAAAATACATTGAACTGAATGAAAATAAAAACACAGTATGTCCAAATGTATGGGACAGATCTAGAGCAGTGATAAAGAAGTTTACAGCACTAAATCCATACATTAGGAAATAGAAAGAGCATGAAATTAATAGCCTAAGCTTTCACCTTAAGCACCCAGAAAAAGGAGAAAAAGAAACCTAAAGCAAACAGAGAAAAGGAAATAAATAGCAGAAATCAATGAAATTCTATGAAATTGAAAATAGAAAAACAATAGAGAAATCAGTGGAACAAAGTGTTATTTGAAGAGAACAATGAAGTTGACAAAACTCTAGCAAGAATGACAAAGGAAAAAAAAAAGACTTGAATTACCAAATTCTGAATAAAAGAAGGGATATTACTATACATCATGCAGACATCAAAAAAACAAAGGACTATTACAAAGAACATACACAAATTTGACCACTTAGATGAAATGGGCCAATTACTTAAAAAAAGAAAAACATTACAAATCACACAATATAAAAGAAATAATTTTAATAACCCTATAACTATTAAGGAAATGGAATTCATAGTTTAAAAGCTGCCATTAGAAGAAATCTCCAGGCTCAGATGGTTTCACTGGAGAATTCTACCAAATGGTTTGAGAACTAATACTAATTCTTCGCAATCTCTCCTGGAAAACAGAAGATGAGGAAATACTTCCATATTCATTTTATGAAGCTAGGATTACCCTGATAATAAAACCAAGCAAAGACACTACATAAAAATGAATTATAAGGCCAATCTACTTTATGACTATAGGTGCAAAAATCCTTCACATATATTTACAAATAGAACTCAGCACTAAGTAGGGCTTATTCTAGGGACACAAAGCTAGTTCCATGTTCTCAATCAGTATTTACCACTAATAGTTTAAAGAAGTCACATGATCATCATTAATGCAGAAAAGTATTTGATAAAATCCAACACATTTATGATAAGAACAGAAAAAATAGGAAAAGGATCATTTCCTCAGCTTGAGAAAGAGTTATCTCTTAAAGTTGAATGATAACATGGTGGAAGATCGAATGTTTTCCCCTAAGGTTGAGAGCACGACACAGATATCTGCTGTTATCACTCTTATTCAACATAGTGGTAAAAACTGTAGCCACATCCTTTAGACAACAAAAGGAAATTAATGATATCTAAGATCAGTAAAAAGAAAAAAAAACTGTCTGTATTGGCAAATGAAGTAAGAAATCCCAAGGAATATAAAAGTACTCCTGGAAGTGAGAGGTGAATTAGGCAAGGTCACAGGATATAAGGAAAACACAAAGAGCAAACAAACTGGATTTCTCTATACTAGCAGTATATCATATGAGCTCCAAAATTAGAAATACAATACCATTTACAAACCCTCAAAAAATACTTACGTGGAAATCTATCAAAACACATACGAAATGTGTATGCTAAAAGACGATACAGCACTGCTGTTGAAAATCAAAGATCTAGGTGTTTTTATGGTTGGAAGCCCAGCAGAGTAAAGATGATCAGTCTCTCCAAATTTAATGTTCAGATTTAACACAGTTCCTATCAAAACCCTAGAAATAATTTTTGGAGTACAGAAACAAAATTATTCTAAAATTTATATGAAGAGACAAAAGAAATAAAATATTTAAAACAAAATTGAAAAAGAATAACAAAACAGGAAGAAAACAGTCTACGCAATTTCAGTATGTCTTCGTTGGGGCTGCTAAGACAAAGTCCCATAGACTAGGTAGCTTATGAACAACAGAAATTTATTTGTCACAATTCTGGAGTCAGAAATCAGGGTGCCAGGGACTGGGGATGTGGCTCAGCGGTGGCGCGCTCGCCTGGCATGCGTGCGGCCCGGGTTCGATCCTCAGCACCACATACCAACAAAGATGTTGTGTCCGTCGAGAACTAAAAAATAAATATTAAAAAAAAAAAAAAAAAGAAATCAGGGTGCCAGCCTGGTCATATTCTGGTGAGGGGCCTCTTCTGGGTTTTAGACTGTGATCTTTTCACTATACTCCCACATGACAGAAACACCCCAAGAGCTTGGTGGGGTCCCTTTTGTAAGTGCGCTAATCTCACAAGGCTCCATCCTCATGGCCTAATTATCCCCAGAAGCCCCATCTCCTAATACTATCACACTGGGGATTAGGATTTCAATATATTAATTTTGAGGGGACACAGATTTTCAGCCTATTGAATAGGAACATCATGTAATGCTGGTAACTGAGTGTAATATGGGTAAAGAGATAGACACAAAAAAGGTCAATGGAGTAGAACAGAGCACACAGATATAACCCTAAACAAACAGACAAGTGAATTTTTTTTATAATGATGCAAAAGGAATTTAACAGAGGAAGGATAGCCTTGCCAATACATGGTGCCAAAGCAACTGAATATCCATAGGCAAATATGAATCTTGACCCAAGTCTCATGTGTCAACCCAAAAATTAATTCAAAATAGATCATAACTCAAATTTAAAATGCAAAACTATAAAATTTCTAGAAAAAAAGGGGGAAATACTGCAAATTTAAAGTTCGATTTTACACAAGGCACAATCCATAAAAGAAAAAGTTGATTGAACTTCTTCAAAATAGAAAAAAACAAACAAACTTTGTTCTACAGAAGACTCTGTTAATAATAGGAAAAGACAAGCTACAGAATGGAAGAAAATATTTGCAAACCACACATCTAACAAAGGACTAATATCTAGAATATAGAAAGAACTAACAAAACTTACCAGTAAAACAACAAACAAAAACCAATTAGAAAATGGGCAAAATTCTTTTTTTTTAAAGAGAGTGGGCCGGGGGGGGGGAGAGAGAGAGAGAGAGAGAGAGATTTTTTTTTAATATTCATTTTTTAGTTATCGGCGGACACAACATCTTTGTTTGTATGTGGTGCTGAGGATCGAACCTGGGGCCACATGCATGCCAGGCGAGCGCGCTACCCCTTAAGCCACATCCCCAGCCCCTGGGCAAAATTCTTGAAGAGATATTGTACCACTAAAGAATCTACAGATGACAAGCAAGATTAAAAGTTGTTCACCACCAGCAGACATCAGGAAAAAGCCAGTTGCAACCATAATGAAATATCACCACACACGGGTCAGAATGTTTAAAATAGTGATAACACCAAATATTGATGAGAAGTCAGAGACACTGGATCACTGGATATTGCTGTTAGGAATGCAAAGTGGTACAGCTACTCTGGGAAACAGTTTGGCAGTTTCTTAAAATCTGAACATGCAACTAACCTACAACCCAACAATTGTACTCCTGGGCACTCATTCCAGAGAAATGAAAATCTGTGTTCATATAAGAACTTGTACACAAATGTTCATAGAAGTCTTTTTTTTTTTTCATTTTTTAGTGCATTACAGTTACACATGATATTGGGGTTCATTTTGATATAATTATACAATCATGAAATGTAATTTGTCCCAATTCAGTCCCTAGTACTTCCCATCCTCCCTCCTCCTATTGTCTTTCCTCTACTCTACTAGTCTTCTATTTATTTATAGTTTTTTTTAAAAAAATCAGTGCATTATAGATATACATTAAGGAAAATTCACTGTGATATACATATATCATAGGAAAGTATGTCATAGTCATTACACTGTCTTTCCTTTTCTTATCCCCAACCCTCCCGTTCATTTCCCTTTGTCTAATCCACTGAACTGCTATTCTACACCACCCCTTGTACAATAATTTAACAATGTTATCATTGTGGGAAACTGAGTAAAGCGTATAATTCAATTTCTCTGCATTACTTCTTGCAATTTCATGTGTGTACACAATTATCTCAAATTGAAAAGTTTACTTAAGTAGTACCATTTCAAAATATTTTTACCACTGTATTTAATATCCTTAAACATATGCTTTCACATAAAATTACAGAATTTATTTTAAATGACAGTCTTTCTTTCTTTTTACCTTTCCCCCCCGCCTTCATCCTCCTCATTTTCCTACCCACATCACACCCCATTCTTAACGGTTGTCAACAGCCTTCTACAGCAGAAATGGACCATGGAGTGTTAGTAGATGAATGATAGATTTGGAAGAATATCAATAATGTAGATGGCAGTTAATATCTTTAATTCTAAGAGATCTTATAAATTCAAAAGGTAAAGATCAATCACCCAAATGGGCAAAAATTTTGAAGAGGTGATTCACTGAAGATCAAATTTTAAATGGTCTAATTACATGTAATAAGTCCCCAGCAGTCAGGGTAATACAAATTGAAGTGATACTGAAGTCACAATGAATATCACTTTATCCCCATCAGACTTGCAGGAAAGAAGGAAGGAAGGGAGGGAGAGATGGAGATCACTGGCAGGGATATTAGGGCAAAAGGCAATTTAATTTCTTGCTGTGGAAACATAGACCATAACAATCAAGCAACATCTATTATAATTAAATATATACCCTTTAAAAATTCACTGAATCATGCAGGTAAAAATTGTGCACTTTACTATTTATAGATTACTGAATCAAAAGTAAATGAAAAATTTAAAAATATATCTAACCTTGCTCCAGTAATATCTTTCTATAAATCTATTCCATGAATTAAATCCACCATCTACCCATAAAGACATTGTTCTGAGATGTTTATTTCAACCTGTTTCTTGTACCCAGACAAAAATGCCCACAAATGGAGGTTTGCTTGAATATGATATAACCACACCATGGAATACTGTACAGCTATTTAAAAAGTCAGAATAATATGGGTGACTTGGAGGTATTTCCCTACGGTATTGTTGAGAAAAGCTAGAAAAATAGAAAGTAGAAAAGCATGTATAAGGTGGCCCCATTTTGAGTTATTTCTAAGGAAGCTCATGTATATGTATGTATGTATGTTTGTTTATATGCACACATCATTGTTATCCCTCAGTATCCATGGGGAATTGGTTTGGGGACCATTATGGATACCAAAAGTCCCTTACATAAAATGGCATAGTATTTGCACAGAATGTAGGCAATCTTCCTCTATACTTAAATCATCTTTACTTATTATACCTAACAAAATGTAAATGCTATGTAAATAATCATTGTTCTGTATTATTTAGGGAATAATGACAAGAAAAAAAATGTATGAGTTCAGCACAGATGCAGTTTTTTTTTTTTCCAGAACTGGGGATTGTACCCAGGACCTCATGCATGCTAGGCAAGTGCTTTACCACTGAGCTATATCCCCATTTTCTGAATATTTTTTGATCTTTTCTTTTTCTTTTTGATCTGAAGTTGGTTGAATTCACAAATGCAGAACCCAAGATGCAGAGGGACAAATATATTCTTAAATTTTTTCCCCTCATTCATTATTTTTTTTTTCATTCATTATTTTTAAAGTGGGGAAGGATATCCAGTTCAAGTCTCAGAGACAGCTGAAGATTTTTCTGGGCTTGCCCCACTTCCCATACTGTGTATGCACTTCCCGGACTCCTTATGGGGTCTTGGTGAATTGGCCCCATGGGTCTGTCAGTAAATTCTCCAGGATTCTCAAGTTAGGGAAACTTTCTTGGTAGCACATGAAAGTCTGTGTTAATGCCACCCACTTCCTTGTGGATAAAATATGCCGTTTCAGTGACTTAATGTCACCTGCAAGCAGCAGAAGACTGTGGAATGGAATCCTGTTGCTAAATTGCCTGCTCACCACTCTCTCCTAGTGGCTTCTGTTTTTACTGTTTCCTTTGGGACCACCCCGTTTTCCAACTCTTCTTAAAATGCATTGAGTTTCTATTTAAGGTTGTTTTTAAACGTTCTGGAACATTCTGGGGTAATAATATAATAAGCATATGTAATGTCTATACATGATAAGAATTTAAACATTGGCTCCTGAGTGGAGGTTGGAGAATAGAGAAAGGAGGCCAAACCTGGACCAGCTGTTGTGGAATCAAGGGCTGCTAACTTATCCTTCCCACATGTCCTTCAGGTTGGAGGTGCCCTTCCTTGCAATTTATTCTTATGGGGAGTCCAGAAAACAGGGGACAACTTTCTCTTCCCTTCAGGGAGAATATATGAATGTCAGGAAACATTTAAAAATTCATATTTACATCCAAAATCATTTTTAAAGTTATTCCAAAATGAATTAAAATGCCACTTTACACCTTTTACAATAGACCAAATTCAGAACACTGACAACATCAAATGCTGGTGAGAAGGGAGAGAGCAATATGAACTCGCATTCATTGTTGGTGGAAGGCAAAATGGTACAGCGACATTGGAAGATAGTGTGTTAGTCAGCTTTCCATTACTGTAATATATATCTGAGGTACTCAACTTATAAAGAGGAAAGATTTATTTTTGCTCAAGTTTTTGGAGATTTCTGTCTATGATTGGTTGTCCCCACTGCTTTTGGGCCTGGGCAACGCAGTATGTCATGGTGGCGGTGTGTGGCAGAGAACTGATGGAAGAAGGTCTTAGAAACCAGGAGAATTGGAATAATACATCCATGGATAGAGGGGTGGCCACAGGAAGAGTTCCAAGGGCTGAATGTGAGACCCAGTAGTATACTCATAGCTTCTCATGTACATCACTGAGACAATTTTCAATAGACCCTTCTCCATTAAATTTACCCTCAAATTAACGATTTCAATTATTTTTCCTAGTGGAATGGAAAAGAGGTCAAGATAGTACAAAACAACAAATCCTTTATATTAGTGTTTCTAATATTGTAATGTGCAAAGGAATCATGTTAATTCACATGAATTGCCCATGAGTCACCTGGGGATCTTGTTAAAACAGAGATTTGGACTCTGCAGGTGTGGGGTAAGACTCTGCATCTTAAAACAAGCTCCCAGGAGATACCAGTGCTGCTGCTCTGCAGACCACACTCCAGGGAGCAGGAATCAAAAATTTTAGACTTTAAATCATTTATATGTGACTTTTATGATTTTTTTGTTTGTTTCTTAAGGAAGATCTGAGTAGGAAACTGATCAAAACATTGTAATTTGCTGGTCATTATTTGGTTGGGTCACATTTTGGCTAACGATGTCCTCAAAGCTCTGATCACATTTAATCATGGCTAGCTTCCCCATGATGCTGAATTCATTGTTTATAGGTACCATGGCTCATTAACTATAACACCCCCAGAACTCAATTTCTTGAAGGTCTTTAAGTAAGGTATGTAAGTGGGGTAATTAGGGACCAGTTATATAATGGTTGATTTGTACGGCAGAATATCAGATTTGTAGCATTAGGAAAAAAAAAAAAAGGTAAATATCCAAGCATTGCTGCCAGAAGACGATCATCTTACCCAGCCTGTGGATAATGTGGAAGAAATTCCCTGGAAGTCAAATCTTAAAGATGAGTAGTCAGGGAAATAAGAAGGAGTTCCTGGGAGGTCAGTGAGAACAAAGCATACATCACCAGCTCTCACACAGCATCAGCATCATCAGAAGAGTGTTCACTGCTGCATGAAAGACAGCAAGAGAATGCTTTTAGGCAGGAATACAGCAATGGGCACAAGACCCCAGAGAACAAGGGGGTGGAGTGGAGAGATTGGGATGTTGATGGAGTCATCCAGAGACAAACGCTTCCATGCCCCATAGGCTCCCACATTTCTGTGTGTTCCACATAGAACTGTTTGCCCTTCTGTGGGATGCCTCACTAGACAGCGAGGTCTGCAAGTTTCCATCAGGATTTAAAAATAAACTGTGTTGAGACTGAAGAAAATGATCACTTCTTCAACTCTCTTATTTACGTTTGTAATGGGCACTGTATTTCAAGGCCACAAAACTCAGGAATTGCAAAGTGGAAATTTCCTTTGTTTTATAAAAATGAACTTCATCATCCCAAATCTCTATATCAGACACTGTTGCTGACCCACTATGTCTCCTCGGTGTTGTGGAATTATTATTTCAGTGCATGCTGACCCAAAGGCTTCCTATTATACCTCTTTACCTGAGAGTTTTCTCTGGCTATTCTCTGGCTAAGGTAGGTGGGAGGGATCAGGGAGCTGACCCAGGCAGGAGCAAATTTAACTAATGACTGACCTATCTGCTCATTGCCATTGATGGTGGGTGTTTTACTTATTTTTTTTTATATTTATTTTTTAGTTGTAGTTGGATACAATACCTTTATTTAATTTATTTATTTCAATATTTATTTTTTAGTTGTGTTGGACACATGCCTTTATTCATTTATTTTTATGTGGTGCTGAGGATCGAACCCAGGGTCTCACATACGCTGGGCGAGCACTCTATCCCAGCTCGGATGGTGAGTGTCTTAGTTGGCTTTTTCCTCCACTATGAACAAAAGATCTGACAATTTTTTAGAGGAAGAAAATTTTACTGATGCTCATGGCTTCAGAGGTCTCAGTCCATAGGTAGCTGACACCATGACTCTAGGCCTGAGGTGAGGCAGGATACCATGGCAGAAGGGTGTGGAGGAGGAAAGGACATGACAGCCAGGAAATAGAGACATGTGTAGGACATGTTAAAATACAGATTCCCAGACCCTACTCCAGACCTAAGATCAGAACTTCTGGAAACAGGGTCTGGGTGTTTGTTTCAATCAGCTCCCAGGTGATTCTGAAGACTCACCAGGACAAAATATAAACTCAAAGACATGCCCCTGCCCTGTGACCCACTACTTCCAGCTATACCCTACCTACCTATAGTGGATTAATCCACTCAAGTGGATTAATGCACTGATTAGTTAAGGTTCTCATAACCCAATCATTTCACCTCTAAAATTTCTTTCATTGTGGAGGACACCTCATATCTAAACCATAAAGGTGGGTGATTACTCAGGGGATGCTCTCATCAGTCTCCCAGGTGTCTCACAGTTTGGGCCCCCATTGTAGTAAACAGTTCATCGACACACCCTTCATGGACTGCTTTCCCCTTGTGGTCTCACATCTCTACTCCCTCACCAGTATTTTATGAGGCCAAGTGCAAGATAAACTACTTGCACTGAAATCTGTGCGTGAGGGTCTGCTTCTGGAGTAACCCAATCCAAGACAGCCCCTCTTTCCTCCTAAAGACATAAAACTTAATCCAGACTTGTTCAGGTAAACACAGCTATTTTCAAAGTTTTTAGTCATTTCAGATATAAACTTATCAGTTTAGGGTTTTCTTCCTCTCCATGTCTCTATATAACCCTAGATCCTAGAATTCAGGGGTCTAGAGAAGGTAGAGGGCCGGAGTGTCAACATTTTGTATGTAGTTAGATTTTTGCTGATTTTCCAGTTTTTACTATGGTATCTCCTACTCTCAACTATGCCTGGTATCTTCATTTTATTCTTTCTGGGTGAAAAATCTTTCAGTTTTCAGATGGGACCAAGGAGGAGAATCTGGGTGTCCATTTGCTTTGTAACCAAACTTGACTCATCTGTTTTCAGCATCACGCTCAATCCTGCTGCCAATAATACCTGAAAAAATTGGGGTTTCTGCTGACCAAAGTAGATTGCTTCTTGGATATTTTTCCCATAGTCAACTTGGGATTCCATTTTCTTGAGTCTCCTGATTTAGTTACCATTCATCCTTCTACTTCCCAGATTCCAAAATGGCAGTGGTTGGGCTGGGGATATAGCTCAGTTGGTAGAGTGCTTGCCTAGCATGCACAAGGCCCTGGGTTCAATCCCCAGCATCACAAAAAACAAAACAAAACAAAACAAAAAACCCCAAAATGGTAGTGGTCACAGATTTTCTTCCTGTCTTTTTATTTTGTGGTTATACTTAAAAAAAAAACTATTCTTTTGCTGTTTTTGGTAAATTTCATGGAAGGTTAGAGGTAATTTTTACATTAAGTTCACTATTTAAGTTTGAAAACTCCTTCTCACCAAATACTTCTTAAAACTGTTCAATATGGAAGGCAGCAATGGGACCAACAGTGACTATCCATCGCCCAGAGCGCTTGGTTTGGCCTTCAGAATCACCTGGGAGCTGATTGAAACAAACACCCAGACCCTACTCCCAGAAGTTCTGATTTTAGGTCTGGAGTAGGGTCTGGGAATCTGTATTTTAACATGTCCTACAAATGATGCTTGAAGATTATCATAGTAGAAAAACTGCCTACACAAATTGCTGACAGATGGCCAGCCAGATCTTAGTTCACACCTTCATTGCCAGCCTGTGCAAACAGTGAGATGATTCTGAATGTTAGGAAGTGATCTAATATATGTAGCTTGAATCTGTGTTCAGTGAACCTTCTGTCATTGTTCCTAGTTCTATTCCTTGAGGCAGTGCCTCATTTGTATGGTTGCTGTTTGTATGACTTTGGAAGCTTCAACTATTTTCATACCTCCCTTTGAGCTTCTCTTTACTTAGGTGCTTTACCAGTTTACTACCTCTTCCTGGAGCAGGTTTTTCAGTTGCTTTACTGTCCTGGATAGCTGCTTCTGGCAACCTAACTCCAGTTTATCAACATCTTTCATGGGAGCCAAATGGAATTCAATATCCTCAGTTGTTGAACTAGAATACAAGGTGGTTGTTATGTCCCTATAATCAGACTTTACATATATTAATGTGGTCATTGATTATACGATTTTGCTTCACTTTTATTTTTAAGTACATTATTACTAATGGTTCAGTTTGCATCTTGGACAAATGCCCTGTCTCAATGGATCTTCCATCTAGACCTTTTAAGTCAGGTCCCCCACTGCTACACTCAATAACAGACTCAAACAATGGGTTGAATGGATAAGTAGATGAATATATGAACCTGGAAAGGAAATGGAAGTGAAAGTTGAAGGGACATTTCTTGATGTTATGGAATTCTGGTGAAGTCCTAAAGGTAGAATAGTAGGTGAAATTAACCTTCACTTTCAGTGAGAGGTACTAGAATGGACAAGGTGTTTTTTTCCCCTTCAAAAAGAAAGTTCAAGACATGACCAAGCCAGTCTTACTAGAAAATATTAGAGCCAACTCAATGGTCATAGACTCTTTCTCTGACCTCCAGTCTTTATGAGAAGTCAATATATTTGCGATCATTTTGGGGAAGTCATTGGTAAAGGAGAGCTCAGCTTAGTGGGGGCCTCTATGGTTCCTTTCATCATCTCCCCATGTGGCCTTTCACTTCTGGTGGTGACCTGATGAGATGCAGAGCCCTGTGGACCCATTTTGGTGCAGACATAGGGAAGAGGAAGGTGGGGGAAACTGGGCCTGGGAGATTGATATGAAATGAAGTCTGGAACCCACGTCTCACAGCTTGTGCTCATGTCAGAATGGTAACTTGGCACTACCTGGGATGGCAGGGTGTATTTGGTGTGGCAAGCATTGGCAAGTGGAACCACGGGTTGTAATCATCCGGTATAAGTCATATATTGATGGGATCTTACCCAAGAGGTAAGGGGATTCTGGCAGAAAGAAGGTTGGAATGGATCAGTGGGACAAGAATCAGAAAACAGGGAGACACATGACGTTATGCAGGGAGTATTGCCCATACCAGACGACTGCATGGTATGAAGCCTTGTGTGGAGCACTTCCAAAGGACTCACAGACACACCCCTTCAGGAGCAGATTGAAAGCCTGACAAACACTGAAGACCTCTCCAGCCTTCTCTAGTATTAATCTCTCTGGCTTTGTCCTAGATAAGGGAAGAAGTGAAGGAAGAGCAGGACAGCTCACAGTTCCCTTCTTCACTGCAAGCCCTCAAACCACAGGGTAGGCATGATCTGGAAGAAGAATTGATGCTTTAAATTGCATATGAGATTGGAGTTTTGATTTGGACTGAAGTTGCTTTGCCATAGCTAAAATATAAATCATTTCAGAATGAGACTGCTCTTACTGGTGAAAGTGATTGATCTCTCTCAGATGTTTTCTAGGGGTAGGACAGTGCACTTTTGAAGAAAAGAATGGATGGATATATGAATCTGTTTCCTGCTTGAACTTTAGGAAGCTCAGCATGTTTAATTTGAATTAACAAATGGATTCTAAGTTATTGTCCAAATCCCATATAACTGCTAGTCTCTTGGACTCCTGAGAGTCTGTGGTCAGATCATTCATTCATTCAGCTTTTAGTTGTTTCTTGTTTTGTGCCTCATTTTGGGCTAAGTCCTTAGTGTCCTTGATGAATGAACCAGGCTCTTGACATTGAGGAGCTTGTTTGGCTTTTAGAGAAGGAGGGAATTCTGCTGAGCTCTGAAGATGGCTCAGACCTCTGATGGAAGAGAAAAGAAGGGATTTGTTCAAAATAAGAGTGCTATCTCTTGGAGGTCAGTGTTCCTGATGTCCCACTCTGGCCTGACCTGGCTCATTGATTCACTCATCCATTCATTCAAGAAATATGTAATGAATATCACCTACTTGGTGTCTTTCTTAGAGGACATTCCCCACAGGCAGATTGTATAGTATGACAAGTCTCTGTCTCATTCTCTTAGAAATTCAAGTGGTTTGGGATAGGTGTTTTGTAATCTATATTTTATATGTACTACTGTGCCTTCCCCAAGTTGCTCCTAGTGCTCTATAAACTCAAACCAAATCTGGAGAACAGGGCAGGGTCTAATTATGCTGGAGTTGCCTGAGCACCCCAAAGGAAATGACAAAGGGTTAGTGTCCTCCTCTTCTCCCATATCTGGGTACTGGGGGTTGAGTGGCTGGATAGAGTTGCAGTGTTTGGACATATTTGTTCCAATACATGTTTTTTTTCTGAAATTCAAATTTAACTGGATATCCCAAATTTTAACTCGTAAATAGGGCAATTCTATTTGGGAAAAGCTTTCTCAGGATGGAGAAAGGCCATGTCTCATCTCAGGTTTTCAAGAGAACCCTTCTCCTACAGCTGGTCTGTGCTGTTGGCTTTCCTCACCTAGCCCTTAGGGGGCAGCACCCAATGTGAAGTCCTTGAATGGAAAACAGGTTCCGTTGCACAGCACAGTTTGCCTCTCTCTCTGGGCCTGATTTTTTTCCCACTGGAAAAAAAAAATCAGAGGGCTGAGAAATCTATGGGCCATTCCAACATAACAGATAGACTTAGCTTTAAGGGGGTAAACAATACAGGAGCATTTGGTCATTTGTCTACTCTGTACCCATTCACAGCTGTGTGTGTAAAGAGGCAGGATGGATCAGAGACCCTAAACTTCCCAAGATAATGCAGGAAATGGCTTGTTAAGAGTTAACAGGCGTGCTTTTTTTGATTTTGTAGTGTAGAAAACCACGCTACAGGCAGTGGGAGGAAGAGGGAGCAGTTGGGGCCCTGCCTCATTTCTGTCTCAGTTTACCTTGCCCAGAATGACCCCCACTCCCTTCACCCCTCCTCATCCCTTGGAGGAAACAAAAGTTCTTTCTTCTATTCCTGGCATCTAGCAGGCTGGAAGTAGGAAACAAAGACACAATGGCTGGTTGTTGAGCTGAGCTTGAAAAGGCCCTGCCTCAGGGGGCCCAGTGCCTGCCACAGCCCCATCTAGGAGGCTGCTCCTGGCTATTCATTCATTCAATTTTTTTTTCTGGAACATAAGGCAAGGAGGAAGGGCAGAGCTCTACAGAACTGGAGGGGAAGCCAGAAAAATGACTACAACAAGAGGAGAGAAAAATGTATCTGTCCCACATTGCTTTTGTACCTAACTCTAGGATCACAGAATTTTTGCAGGACAGAGAGAGACTAACTGAGAAAAGTTGAATAAAGCTCTCACCAGAGCTGGGAAACAAACCAGAGTATCCCCTGAACTACGTGGAAGGACAGAGAGTATCTGGAGGGTGGAGGCGACTATTTCTCTGAAGCAGAAAAGTGTTGACTCTTGGTTCTAGGAGAGAGGTTGGTAGGTGTCATGGTCTTAGTCTGTTTGTGCTGCTATCACAAAATACCACAAAAAATAGGGATTTATTCCTCACTCTTCTGGAGGCCGGGAAGTTCAAGATCAAGCTGCCAGCGGGTTCAGTATCTGCTTCCAAGATAGTGCCCTGAACACTGCACATCCGCCTGGTGGAAGAGCAGATGAACTGAAAGGGTTGAACACTGTCCTTACCTGGTGAAAAAGCAGAAGGGAACAAGCCTACTTCCTCAAGCCCTTTTTTAAAGGCTCTAACCCCATCCATGAGGGTAGAAGTAAGTGATCACTTCCTAAAGGCCCGACCACTTACCACTTTTGCATTGGTAGTTAAGTACCAACATATGAATTTGGGGACACGTATTGGATCATAGCAGTTGTGGACACCATTGTGCTACTTGAGCCTCCTGGGAACCCCTTTACTACTTCTCTCTGTGTATCCTCCAGTTTTGAGTACTTTGCTGCTAATGCTGTCATCTGTGCCTTTTGGAAGGTTGTCTTGGGTGGTTGGAGCTGCCTTGTCTAACAGAAGCCAGAGGGCCTGGGGGTTTCATGTTATTCCCACCAATTCCTCCCTTCCTAGCCCAGGACAAATGTGGGAGTGCAGAAGCTCAGATGCCCAAGGTGAGATGGTCTGATGCATGGTTTATGTTCCAGATCTCCCCATAAGAGCAGACTGAGGCTAGGGATCCATCTGAAATGCGTTCCTTGCATGACTTATTCCTCTTCTGCATCCTGCTTCCTCCACTTTCTTACTGGTTTCTCCTTATTACTTTTCTAATTCATTAAGGAATTTATTATTTAATAATGACCACTTACAGTTGAGTCCTGTTTCAGATCAGATTTTGATTTGATGATAGCAGTGAAGCAGCCCTTTGTTTGAACCTAAGGAAGATGTTCCAGTTAACAGCCCAAGTCCTCAAGAAAGAAGAGAGTCAGAGGGGAATCAGCTTCAACCAGCCATGACGTTGTGGGAACCATGACGCCAGAGCAGAATTATAATTTGGACAAGACCCAGGTCTCCCATGGCAGAAAGAGGGGTGGATGTTTAAGAGCAGAATCTCTTGGAGGTTGGCATTCTGATCTCTATAATGTTTCTTTTTTCACTTCAGGATCTTTGAAATGATTTACATAAGAAAACATAAATATATGGGGCAAGAGTATTTGTTTTAGACTCATGTCCCATTTTGGTTTTTAAAAATTGTGTGTATTTAAGATGTACATGATGTTTTGACATACACAGTGAAGTGATTATTACCGTCAGGCAAATTAACATCGCCTCTCCCACATGGTTAACATAAGGTATAGCTTGTGTATGTGTCTGTGTTGTATGAGCATTGGAAATCTACTTTTCAAGAAAATTTTTTGGTATCTTACGATATTATTAACTATAGTCATCTTGCTGCACATCTTGCTGTACTTATTTATCATATATAGCTACAACTTTGTGCTCTTTGACATATATAGCACCTAATTTCTCCCTTCTCCCTGGCTCAGGTAACCACCGTTCCACTCTGCACTTCTGTGTAGGTCCACATGTGAGTACCATTCCTAGCAGTATGACCTGGAGCAAGTCACTCAACTTCTCTGAGCCTTAGTTTCCTCAACTATAAAATGAGGCTAAGAGTGACTCAGACCTCAGAGAGTTGTTGAGAGGGTTGTATGAGCTAATGTATATGCCTGACATGGTGAGTATGTTGGTTCTGGAGCCTGAGTGTCAGTGTGAATATAAAATAGAAAACCATCCCGTCTTTAACCAAGGTGTCTTTCCAAGGAGGGACATGCCAACTGCTAAATAATGCATCCAGCTGGTGAGTTTTGAAGAGAGTTGTTATGGCAACTCTATTTTTAAGTCATGAAATTGGCAACAGCCATGAATTTGGGAGTAGGTGACAACAAGAAGTGATGAGGATGACATAAATAAACTTGAAAAAAAAAAGAAGAGGAAGGAACTAAGAACATGAGAAGCAAGTACAGAAGCACATATTAAGGGTGGATAATTGTGAGTCCTGGTGGCAGTCAGGAATCTGTCCTGGTCTGCGCAGAATGAAAGGCAAGCCAGGGAAGGGACTTTAAGCTCTTCATTCCTATGTTCTTTCCTTTTACTTCCATTTTACCTGCCTGTGTCTACTGGGAACTCCCTGGGAGGAGACATTCCCTCCCTCCCTCTCTCTGGAGGTTCCCAGTGACTCCCTGACATAGAGAAGTGCCAGGGATCCTCATTCACCCCTAGGAATGGGAAGAAGACAGAGTCATGGTCTCCCAGGGGGACACCTCATGTAGGTCTTAAGGGAAACTTCCCTGCCAGGAGAGCTGGAGTCTGGGCTTGCTAGAGCCAAAGCTATGGTGGTTGGTTGCAGGAGAAATGAAGGACCTGCCCCAAAATATCGGCTACTGTTCTGTCTCTTCACCCAGGTGCATACTCTGCCCGTCTCTACCCCAGAGGGTGACCCTATATATGGCACTCTTTAGGCTCCCCTGCCAGCTGGATTCTGTTTGGGTTTGGCCAATGAGAGGTCCCTGGACTAGAAGGCAGACAGAAGGAGAGGACTAGGCTCTAGTGGCTGCTTTGATATGGCTCCATCCCTTTGGAAATGGCTTCTTGGCTCTCCAGCTGTTACGGTTTGGATGGGAGGTGTCCCCCCAAAGCTCATGTGTGAGACAATGCAAGAAGGTTCGGAGGAGAAATGATGGGGCTGTAAGAGTCTTAACACAATAAGTGAACTAATCCCTGATGGGATTAATTGAAGTGGTAGGGTGTGGCTGGAGGAGGTGGGAACTGGGGCGTGGCTTCAGTGTATATATTTTGTATCTGGAGAGTGGAGTTTCTCTCTCTGCTTCTTGATCACTGTGATGTGAGCTGCTTCCCTCTACCACCCCTTCCTGCCATGATGTTCAGACTCACCTCAGACCCTAAGGAATGGAGCCGGCCTTCTATGGACTAAGATCTTTGAAACTGTAGACCTCAAATAGCCTTTTCCTCCTTACAGTTGTTCTGGCCAGACCCTTTAGTCACAGAAGCAGAAAGGCTAACCAAAAGACCAGCTTTCACTGGTCTCCTGCATTCCTTTGCTTCCCTTACCCTCAGTCCCAAGGACGGTAATGCTGCTGTCTTCTGCTGGTTTCTAGGAGCCAGATCACTTCTTATTGGTCCCCTTAGCCCCACAGGCACAGCTATAAATAGTACCTTCGTTCAAGTTTGCTCATTTGAACCAGCTGAGTTGAATTCATTTCTTACGAAGACCCTGCCTGGCACATGGAGAGAGAATAAAGGCACCAAGGATCCTAATTTGTGTGGAATTGGTTTGCTGAGACAGCAAAGATGCAGATTGGAGTGGGAGAAAGAGAGTAGAATAAACTGGGGGGATACAGTGGTAGAGCCCACTTGGAGAGCTGGATCTCATAGGTCCAAAGGATAATTGTGGTTCCAGCTGGTGCTGCAACCAGAGAGACATTCTTCTATGAGGGGAGGAAGGAGAGGTGCCTGATTGTCTCAAACTTGTCAAGTTCTTTATTGATTTTTGCTTCTGGATCTTGTAGCCAATCACCTCGCTATATTCTTAATATTTCTATTTGTTTTTTTTCTAGTTTTTTCCCCCCGTATAGATGATAATATTATCTACAAATAAGGACAATGGATTCTTCATTTCTAATTTGGTAACATTTCCCCCTTCTCTTATTATGCTGACTTCCCTTACCTTTAGTCCCAAGGACAGTAAGGCGGTGTCTGCTGCTGGTTGAAAGGAGGAGATGATACAAATATTTACCTTGTTCTTGCCTTAAAGAGATCACCAGTTTCTCTTTAATTCTCCTCTCAGAGCTCCCCACTCCAGGGATTTGTCTCACCTCCCAACCCTGCTTTCCCTGGTGCTGAGAGGCTCTGTCTGTGAGAATGTCTTGGGGGAATGGGAGGTAGCTCTTCACAGTCTAGGGCCCAGAGGGCAGCCCAGGATTAACTCTTTCTTCCAGGTCCGGCCACATCGACATATTTTGCTGGAAAGCCTCTCCATTCTTCACAGTTTCCAGTAGTATTGAATCTGGCAGAGAGTCACGTGACTGCCCACTCCCTTTCTCCCTTTACCCTCTTTCTTTCTCCAAAGACAAATGGTTAACTGTCAGAGAGAGTTGCAACCCTCCAGGAGACAGAATAACATTTCCCTTCGCACCCCATGATTTTCAAGACCACATTTCCTCAGTGGAGTTGAACTTCACACTTTGACGTGGAACATCGCTGGCTCCTTTCTTTTGTCTCAATCTTCTTGCGTTGTGCACCTGGGTCTGCTGGGAGTAAGAAAGAGCTCTACTTCTTAATAACTATTCCCTCGGCTCGGCAAAGACTGACTCTAAAAAGCTTTGCAATTGCTACATAAAAGCTCAATTAAAGTCTTAGCCAAGGGTTACTCTCCTTTCCAGTTTGGAATCAGGAGGGTGTATGGATTTCTTCTCCCTGTTCATAGCAATGCCATAGAACAGATGAGCTGTAGCTTTCAAGTGTTTAAGTGGGTGGGGGAAGCAGTTCTCCTAAGACATATGGTCCCCAGAATGCGTGGGCTGTGGTTTGGTTCTGTGTGTGCATTTTCTTCACAGGCCTTCCTTTCCAGGGGGTTTCAATTTGCATCAAAGTGGCAGACTTGGGTAGGAAAGAGGGACGGCAGAGATGCCGCAAAAAGTGACAGTTTGGTCAATTAAAATCTTAGACCATATGGTTTTCCTTAGATATGTCCAAAGTTGTGTCTCATGACAAACAAGGTTTGAATTTGAGGGATTACAGTCTTTTCATTCTTCCCAGTGATGTTCTATAAGTATATCTTGAACACCGAGTTACCAAACATAGAACGATTGCTCCTAAGGGAAGCACAGGGTTAGTCAGGTTCCTGCAAGTTACTGGTCACAACATTTTTGTCCGCTAGTCAATGCATAACGTTGTTTTATGTGTTTCTGTTCAAAGATTCATTATTATATATATTCATTATTATATATATATATATATATATATACACACACACACACACACACAGAAAGATTCATTATATGTATATAATGAATTCATATATATATATTATGGATTCATTACCACTGAACTTGTGACCAATACCACTATAACTCAAGCCTGAAGCAAGCTTCTCTAACACACCTATTTTCTCTGTAAGAGAAATATATGTGACAAGAACAACTTAGAAGACATCATCTCCTCCTCCTCTTCTTTCTTTTTCTCCTCCTCCTCCTCTTTCTTTTCCTCCTCCTCCTCCTCCTTCTTTTCTTTTTGATAAAGAGGTTTGGATACAGAGCCTCACACATACCAGGCAAGTGATCTACCTCTGTACTTCATCCCAGCCCTTTTAAAATTTTAAGACAGGATCTCACTAAGTGGCAGAAGGCAGCCTTGAGCCTGGGTTCCTCCTGCCTCAGCCTCACCAGTAACTGGGGTTACAGATATGTGGCCCCATGCTTGGAATATCATTGCCTCCTTGTACTTTGGAACACCAAACATTACTTCAGCAATACACTTGAGGGACATTTTAAACAGTGAAATCACCAAGGAGAAGCACAAAAGTGCAAAAGGTGTGACACTGAATAGACCTTGAAAAGGATTAGGCTACCCTAGAACTAGGAAGGCAGAGCATCAACTTGTTCCACCTCAGCTGGGAACATGTGCCAGATTTTTCACTATTTAGTATGTGTACATGAATGACTGTGAAAGCATCATGAATATTGATTTGGGTTATCAATAAATTTTAGTGTGTGAGCAAATTCATGAATATGGAATCCAAGAATAATGAGGATATATACAAGTATGTATGTATGACAAAAGACCGCTTTGTCCACCTGTTGGACCATCCTGTGGCTGAGTTCAGTACAAAGATTATGTTGGGATCCTGCCTAGAAGCTAGGTTGTGTTAGTCAGTTTCCCATAGCCGTGATCAAAATACAAGACAAGAACAACTTAGAAGAGGAAAAAGTTTATTTTGGCTCATGGTTTCAGAGGTCTCAGCCCGTGATTGGCCAGCTCCATTCCTTTGGTCTGAGATGAGGCAGAATATCATGGTGGAAGGCCATGACAGAGGAAAGCTGCTTATTTCATGGCAGACAGGAAGCAGGGGTCAGGGGAGAGACAGGTGATAGGGACAAGATATAGTACTCAAGGGCGTGCCCTCAGTGATCTGCTTCTTCCAGCTAAGCTCCATTTGCCTGCTGTTACCACCCTGTAGTCCATTCAAATTATTAATACATCAAATTGATTAATCCATTTATGAGGTTATAGCCCTAATGATTACCTAAACACCCTACTACCTCTGAATCTTGCTGTATTGGGGACTGTCCTTTAAAACATGAGCTCTTTAGGAGACATTCAAGATCTAAACTATAACATAGATCCCGAGCTGGGAACCCAAGGTCCGCGTTAAGTGAGATTCCAGAACTGGATTCTTTCCTCTTAGCCTGAGAATCACATGTGGAATTTCAGTACAAGCACTCAACAAAGGGATGCAAGGATATTGCATCTGTGTGGCTTCCTGTCCAAGGGTTGACTTCCCCACTTCTTGGAGGCAAAGTTCACTGCCTAATTCCCTGTTCGGTGTTAACTTTTTCTAAGTTTCAGTGAAACAGTTTCCACCCCGTTTAGTTTGTTGTATCTGAAAGAAGGTGCCAGACACATTTTTCTTTTTCTCTCCCTTCCTTTCTTTCTTTCATTGGGAATTTAACCCAGGGGAACTTTACCACTGAGCTGCATCTCCAGCCCTTTTCATTTTTTTTTTTAATTTTGAGATAAGGTTCTCACCAAATTACCAAGAGCATCTAACTATATTGACCAAAGTTGCATTCCAAACTATTGGCATGCCTGATGGCCTTAGGAAAAAGGGACTCAATAGCCAAAGACACTGATGACTGATCTACTGAGCCTCTCAGGAGTTATCTGCAGTCCTTACAGTCTTTGGTGATTAATGTGTTCACATCCCTGCTATTTGGAGAAGCGAAGTTAAGCTGTGCTTGAAAGCAATAAAGACATTTTCTATGGGAATCTAGGCTGCCCTGCTGACACACTGCCTGGGTTACTGATGTTTCTCCTAGCAAAGGGTTCAGAAGAAAGATGAAGATTAGCAAAAGGCATGTATCCCATTTAGTGGCACTACCACTGGACATACCAGGATTTCTATGTCCTGGTCCCTCTTGTGTCCATGTGCCAAAACTTCTATCAGGGAAGGAACAGAGACAGAAATGTATTTGTGCTACTCTTCAAAAGGACACCATCAACCCCCAAAGGTAGGTATACCTTAGGAGGAAGACTGACCTCGTGACTGGGAGCATTTGGTTCCTGAGAAGCATGGGGAATGACCACTGCTCAGGCTAGCCAGTAGTAGCTTGTGTGAAGACTGCATATTCTGTCTTGGGTGACCCAGACCTCTCTTGTCTTTGAATGCAAACATATCCCCTCTTTCCCTGGGGCCAGGTTGCCTTTCATCTCAATCTACTTCCCAACAGGGCTCTAGCATTACTTGCAAATAGCTCCAAGGACATTTAAGGAGAAAAGAAAGGAAGGAGCAGTGGAGTGGTCCTGGTGGAATTCTCTCTGGTTTACCTGGAATCCTGGGTTCTAGATCCTAAAGTTCCTTGGATGGGATGTTCTCTTGGCCCACCAGAGAGAGGAAAGGTATCTTCCATGCAGCTTAAGATTCTCCTGGGAGGCCAGATACCATTTAAATGTCTTTTTAAGCATTCTAAGTGAGAGTCCACTCCTTTGGGCTCAGGTATACATAGTCACTGAGTACTGTTCACTGGCCCAGAGTTCAAATCTTGGGGCAATGTTTTGGCTCCAACATGTGTTGCCATGTGCACTAAAAGGCCTTTCCTAGCGGGGTGCCAGTGCACTGTAATCTCAGTGGCTCGAGAGGCTGAGGCAGGAGGGTCACAAGTTTAGAGCCAGCCTCAGCAAAAGCAAGGCTCTAAGCAACTCCGTGAGGCCCTGTCTCTAAATAAAATACAAAAATAGGGCTGGGGATGTAGTTCAGTAGTCAAGTGCCCCTGAGTTTAGTCTCTGGTACCTCACTACCCCAAGAAAAAGGTCTTTCCTGGTCTGGTATCCTGTGTGTGTGTGTGTGTGTGTGTGTGTGTGTGTGTGTACACGCACGTGCGTGTGTGTCTCCTCTTGAGTCCAAGGGGTAGAGAATGGTTAAATTGGGAGGATGTTTCTGGTAAAAACAGAACTCATTTTAAGTTTTCTAATCACTTTCCACATGTCACATTCTCCTTTTTTTTTTTTTTTTTTACATTCTTCCTTTAAACTCTGGAATTGTTTTTCATGCCTGAGGGCCTAAAGTCATCTTTTAATTTCTCCAATTTGAGAGGCAACTTACTTCATTTTTCTTGTTCTGAATGAGAAAAATGAATCTGTTCTGCTAAAGGAGACAGAATTTTCAATATATAATAAAAAGGGATAAATGAGTGTATACACATGTGTTTATATACATTTTAATGTATATATATGTATATAATGTATATATGTGTGTATATAGTGTGTGTGTGTGTGTGTGTGTATCTTACACTTGCTGTTAATTAGTCTTGAGAAGAAAAGACACAAATACTATTGATTTATTACCTTAATTTTGGATTGAGAGATAAACAGTCTCCATGCAAATAGCAGTAAACTTTTAAACAAACAAGGTCATTTTAAAACTAATGGGTAACATAGACACAGTATAGTGGTTCCCTGCTTCTTTGCACACAAGAACACAGTCCTGGGCAATGAGCTTGAGAGATGTAACGGAGATGAGTCTGGTTGCTGGTGTGAGCTTCCACTGCTCTAAAAATGTCTTTGCCAAGTTCTGTCTCTGTTTCAGGGTTGAGCTGTTTAAATGGCTGTTGCTTCATTAATATCTAAATATACTAACATGATATGAAACATTAGCAGGGAAACAAACACTGTGATTAGGATTTCATATGTTAATTATTCCACTGAATAACAACACAACACTTTTATTCACTGGCAAATCACAAATACACACTGATGTTTACAAGATTTTTTTTCAGTTAAAGTGAAAGGAGGATGGTACATTTTAGAATACAAAGGGAAAAAAGAGATGAATCTTGTTGACTGATAAATGGCAAATATATTGAACTCGGGGTCTCATGCATGCTAGGTAAGCACTCTACCACTGAACTACATCCCCAGCACTTTTTATTTTCATTTTTAAATTCTGGGACAGGATCTCACTAAGTTGTCCAAGCTGGTCTCACACTTGGGACCTTCTTGCTTCAGCCTTCTGAGATAGCTGAGATTATAGATGTGTGCCACCTCATCCAGGAAAGCTAAAGCATTACAATTGTAAAACTGAAGATAATCCACCATGCTTCCTTGCTTGGCTTTGGAATGCACTGTGAAACTTGGTGAAATCAGAATTGATAAACCATTTTGATATGGTGAGACTGCATTTTCTTAAAGGTACAATGATTGGGTTGAAGATAAGTCTGTGGGATGGTGATAGAAAACAATTGATTGGCACTTTGTTGTTGGAAAAACAAACCAAACCAATAATTTTAAGGAACAAGCAAGTAGGAGGTCTCATGAAAATCAAATGGAGATTAATAGAATAGAGGGAAAGGACTAGGGGAGGGAGGAGGGGCAGAAAGGGGGAAATACTGGGGAATGAAATTGGCCAAAATATATCGTTAGGTTGTGTGCATGTATGACTATGTAGCAACAAATCCCACTGTTATATACAACTATAATGCACCAATTCAAAAATGTGGGAAAAAAGAAATAAGCAACTAAACAATTCCTTCTCCTCAGAAAACTTGGAATCAACCAAGTATGGATGGCTCAATCTCAAACCAGGTACCATTTGTACAGTCTCTGCTTCAGTATGAGTCAGGAAGAAATGAGGATACATATATATGATTACCACAGTTGTATAGTAATAATAATGGATTCAGAAATTCTATTTATGCAGCACTGTGGTGTGCTGAGGACAACATGCTGGAAAGACTGTCAACACTTCTAAGACCATGTAGCAATGCTGAGAGGCTACATTTTCTTGATTATATCCTGGGACAGGGGTGCCTTTTTTTGGGGGGGTACCAGGAATTGAACTCAGGGGCACTTGACCACTGAGCCACACCCCCAGTCCTATTTTTGTATTTTATTTAGAGACAGAGTCTCACTGAGTTGCTTAGCGCCTTGCCACTGGCTTTGAACCCTTGATCCTCCTGCCTCAGCCTCCCTACCTGCTGGGATTACAGGCAGGGGTGCCTTTTTGCCCCACTTGAGATGAGTTTCTGTGAAAAGAGTTCAAGGGTCACTGGTCCAAAGAACAGAGATAAAAAGGTGCAGGTGTTTCTCCATAATAAACCACAGTGCATGGAGTTTCTAAACAACTCCCTCCAAACCACCAGTTCAATATTACTTATTCATTCCTTTCACGTGTATAGTTCAAATCATGTTCACATGCTGAACATGGGCTCTCCCAGTGGCAGGGAAGGCAGAAGTTTTGATTATTTCCATATCATTAAAACAAAATGAGACATCCACACAAGAAACAGGTAGGTCACATGAGACCTAGAACTCTGCTCTGGTCTTTGGGTTCTGAGCAGAGCTTCTTTTGTAAAAGAGAGTATGTTCCCAAAATATTTGGGTTTTAGCCAAATGGCCACACAGATTATGTTTATTACCAGTGGCAACCTTCACTCTTTTTTTTTTTTGGTGCTCTTTCTTTCGGGCCCCAGAGCCCCTGAAATCCTTTACACTGAAGTGTAAGGAACTGAATGTATTCCTCATCTCAGGATTGACCATCTTCACCCAATAGAGTGATGAGATTCCAACTCCATCAGTAAGACTTTTTTTAGTTCTCTCCTTCGACATTACACCATTGTAGAAGGGCCATAAAGCTGGCTGGACTGCAAGAAAAATTCTTCTTTGGAAGCCACAATCCTGGAGAACATATCAGGAGATAGTAGGAGCTAGGTTGAGGCTATAGACTCCATACTGATGGGCTTATCCTTACATTTTAATTATGTCTAAATGCCTTATTCTATAGCTTTGACCATTCCTGTTCAGATAAGATACAGAATGAGGGATCATGGAGGGGGAGTCCAGATACCATTGGTGGTCTCTTCCCAGCCATCTACATGTCTACATGTAGTTTGTCAACTCTGATAACTTCTGCCATTTTGATTTTTAAAATGTCTTTGTACACAGTAGGTAGGACAATCCTGTTGTCTCTGTCTAATCTCATTGGTGGGGCTTGCTCGCAGTAGATATTCAGTCCATGTCAGTTGCTGCTACTTGTGTCTGCTCTTACGGTTGTGACAATGTACTCAGCAGGCTAATGATATCAGCAGATATCAGTAAATGTCTGGGCTGTGGTTTGTGTCCAGCCTCATTATTTGTTATGACTTCGAAGCATCTAGCTCTGTGAAGACAGGAGGCATGAATATGATTGTTCTTTTCCATGCGGGCTGTGAATTTGATTGATGATGCTCTGAGTACTGGATTTGGGTTTTCTGTTGTGTAACGCTACCACGTCACTTCAGCCTGATACAATCCACCTCTTCAGTGGCAGGCACCCCACTGGTTTTGAAGTCAAGTTCAGCACTGGACTTGCTCCCATGGTGAGAGGGTTGCCAGTGGAGTAGCATCATCTTCTTGAAGTACTTCATGGTGTTGTTCTTGACTGTCACGAAGCACACAGTGTTAATCATGCTGTTGCTCATGGCGATGCACTCCACGACGTAGAAGGCAGTGAGGTAGTGCTTCTCTTTCACAAACACAGTGGGGAAGAAGTCGCGCACAATGGTGAAGCCATAGAAAGGTGCCCAGCACAGCACGTAGGCTGTAAGGATGCACATGAGCACCAGGACTGTCTTCCGGCGGCAGCGCAGTCGCTTACGGATCTGCTCTGTCTGGAATCCAGGGACGGCCTTGAACCAGAGCTCCTGGGAGATCCTGGCATAGCACAGGGTCATGGTGACCACAGGCCCTACGAACTCGAGGCCAAAGATAAACAGAAAGTAGGACCTATAATAGAACTGCTGATCCACTGGCCAGATCTGGCCACAGAAGATCTTTTCCTGGTTTTTGACAATAAAGAGGACGGTTTCGGTTGCAAAGTAGGCTGATGGGATGGCAATGAGGATGGAAACCAACCAGACCAAAGCAATCAGGAAGGAGGCGGTTTGATAATTCATTCGTGGTTTCAAGGGGTGAACGATGGCAAGATATCTGGTGAGGAAAGACAGCAAACAACCATAATATGTTACAGCTTGGAAAATGATCGTTTTTTTCACTAATTCTGAACACAGTGAATTCCCATGTACTCATTACCCAAATTTAACCAGCTTCATCTCATATCAGCAACATCATTTTGCACTTGGAATAGTGGCGTGGTTTAGTGGAAACAGCACAGGTTTCAGGTCAAATATGTTGAATAAATTCTGGCTTTCCAGACCCAAATTACCAATCTCTCTGAGTTTCATTTCCTCAAATGCAACCTGGAATCAAATGATACCTGCTTTGCTGGTAGCTGTGAAGGTTAAATATGATAATATTTGTAGCCTGTATTGTAGGTGTTCAATAAATACATGTGGTCTACTATTATTAATGCTCCTATTATTGTACCTTGGGTTCCAAGCCATTCTGCCCAAGATTACAATGCTCTCAAAGCTCTTCATTCTAAATAACTCACAGTTTAGAAATGAAGACGGGCTGGGCACCTCCGAGAGAGGTCAGGCCTTTCTCAGGTAGTGGACAAGAACTTTTTCCCTCTCCCTCCGCCCCCACTATCAGGTATTACTCTGCATTACAGAGACAGGAGAGTAGGGGTGGGTTTGTGGTGAAACTAAGAACCCTGATGAGAAGTAAATGTTTTGCTCAAGCTAGAATTATGCAAGCACTGGAATTCAGGCCCCTGGTACAAAAGCTTTTACACTCACCTCCCTGGGTCACCTCATGTTCAAATGAGAAGGTATATGAAGCTACCATAATACCATAAGTCTTGATCCCTGCTCTTTCTGATGAACCACATTGCCCAGGAAAGAAGTCGGAACCTTTTGTAGAAAGTGAGCTCAGCTGTGCAGATTGAATATCTTCTCTCCAGAGAGAGAGAAGGAATGACAACCTATTTAGATATTTGGGTGCCCTGGAATCACTTCTGTGCAGGATTGAGTGGTAGAAGAAAGTGGAGAAAGATAAACAACAGAAGGGTCAGAAAAGAAAGAATTTAGCCATGGAAATAAACATGTGCCCCATACCTGAAGACTGAGGCAGGTGGGATTAACAGCAGGAAGCTACCTGTAGAAAATTGGATCTAACTTCCTTTTCCTTTGTAAACCAGACCCTTTGATCACCTTTCCAAGTGTCTGATTTGACTATGGAGGCTTCCTTCCATGTTACTGCTTCTCGTCCCTGACAGTATTTCTGCTACAAGTTTGCTTCACCTTCTCTTGCCTGCTCCTTGTCCATTGTTGGCTCTAACCCATTGAATTTCACTAGCAGGTCCCATGGCAGCATGACTACCTCCAAGTTTGTGGCTTTCTGAATACCCAGGATGAAGCTGGATCCATCACAACCACTGACTGCACCCCACCTGGATGTACTAATATGCATGGCTGTTGCTGGAGCTCTCCGCACAGCATTTGATCTGGCCTTGCCATGTGAACCTGTATGACTGTACTGACTGACAAGCCTCACGGGACTGGAGAGAGGGGCAAATGGGCTGGCTCACCCTCACCTGCAGCAGGGACATCTCACAATCACTGTCTCTTTGTAATGACTGGGTGAATTAGTTTCTTGTTGCTGCTATAACAAATGCCCACAGATATAGTGGCTTGAAGTGACACAATTGATTATCTTACAGTTTTTAGAGGTCAGAAGACTGGTGTGTGTGTGTGTGTGTGTGTGTGTGTGTGTGTGTGTGTGTGTGTTTCCTTTCCAGGGTTGCCTATAGTTTTTGACCCATGACCCCTTCCCTGTTCAAAGCCAGCAATGGCCAGCTGAGTTTGTCTCATTTTGTATTACTCTGATATTAACTCTCTGCCTCCTTCCACAATTAATTTGTGATTTTATTGGCCCCACCTAGATTATCTAGTATAATTCTCCTATTTTAAGATCAGCTGATTACCAACCTTAATCCCTTTTGCCACTTTAATTCCCTTTTGGCATGTAATGTAATATGCTCACAGTTCTGGGGAACAGGATGTAGTTATCTTTTGGTGGGGGCAGGGAGGAATTATTCTGCCTACCACACTGAATCCAAAGTTCTTAGGGAAAGCAAGACAAATTCAGAACTTAATAGCTTTCTGGTTCTATCATAGACAGTATCTCAATAACCAATGCCAAATGAAAATTCCCCACATTCCTGCTTATTCTGTTGTTGTCTTTTAAATTCAAGTTTTTTTTTTTAATCATTTGTAACACTTTCCTCATTCTATGGGATGTTTCAAAATTCAAATAGAAAAGAAAGGAACACTACTAGCCTGCAGGTTATTCAGAAGGCCTGGATCCAAGCTGTGAACTTGGATAAATCATTTATACTCCTGAGAATTAGTTTCATCATCTATGAAATGGGGATCATAATAACTTTATTGACAATCTCTCAGGATTTTTTTTTTTTTAGGTTTCAAGAAAGTGAACATACATAATGCATGTTGGAAGCTATAGTACTTTACTTACATTGATTATTTCCCACAGTTCACTCATTGGCAAGAGACATCTGCAAGGTGTTTGTTGCCATCTATCTGCTTGGAAGTGTTTCTTAAGATCAGTGGTTTTCTTCAAGTCTCTGTGACTTGAAATAGCACCTCTTCTGCATAGACCTGGCTATTCTCTAGCTGCAGCATACAAAAATGGCACCAGGTGGCCCTTATGGTATTTCTACATAGTAGAACAGGCATATTTGTCCTAGAGGCAAATGAAAGTACCAACAGAGAGATGTGTACTTCTCCCAGGGTATGTAGGTCTCTCTAATTCTGGGGTTGCGGATGAAGTATCCCCCAAGCTTCCAGATACAAACCCTGTTTTCCAAAATCAGTATCATCAGGGAAAAGATGAGAGCTTTCCATTCATCTTTCTTATCATTTACCTTATTTTTCAGTTGGTTTAGAACCTGATGGGCCAGAGGGGTGCTACTTATTAAGCTTTTGTATTTTGAGGCTTGAATTTCCACATGCTGCCTTTATATCTTTGAGCCTTATGGGACCCCAAAGGCCTAGCTATGAGTTCCCCTGTTCTTGCCAGATGTACCCCAACTGCTCCCCTTGCACACACCCAGTGGAAAAGCCTCCCTGTTGGGCTGGTTCCTCTATCAGGAAGTGTAAGTATAAACTCACTGGGGAATGAGATTCGCCAAATTATGTTATGTGCATGTACAAATAGGTCACAGTGAATCTCACTATTATGCCTAATTATAATGCAAATAAAAGAGTAATCCTTTCAGAGAACTTTCCCTTAAAAAAAAAACCCTAGCATTTATGTATCAGAATCTCTTGATTATTCTTTTATGTCTCATAAATGCTAGTTCTTGTGTGGAAGAAAAGCTCCCTGAGGTCAAGGACTGTCTTTTCTACATCGTGTTTCCATATCCATAGTCTGGGCATACAGCAGGGCCCAGCAATTCACTGTGCATCTACCAGTTGGAGCAGATACAGTCAGTGCCCCATTCATATCCATTTGCTGTTATCATTTCAGTGCATACCTGTCCACTTGTACCTGCCAATACACCTGCATTTCTTTTTCTAAAGGCTTTCTCAGGCTTCCAGATTCCTCTTGGCTCCCTGAACAGCATCCCCAGAGCAGTCCTCAGCAAGGCCTTATGAGTAATGGTGTACAAATACCCCAGCTCCCTCCCACTGCCCACTCCTGGGAGATGTCTGACTTGTGATCTACTGGCTCTAAGGTTTTCTCAGCAGGGATAAGCGCTAGTTACCCATAGTAGAAACTTGTTCAACAATGTATCCTGTATTGGCTGTTTTCCTTCTGTATTTCACTGTCCACCTTCCTATAGGTTCTTCCTGGTGCTACATGCATAAGTATCCTTATCTCAGAGTGAAAACAACCCAAATTAAGACACAGGTATAAGGCTCTGTGGAGACAGAAACATTGCAGACCTAATTATTGTGCTTAAAATACATTATCTTTTGGAAAAGACCATCTGTATCTTCATACACAGCCTGAGTTTGGAAAGACAGATTGGCATCAGATCATAAATGCCCTGTAATACTAGACTCAGGATCTGGCGTGTATCCTAAAGACACTGGAATTTCTAGGGATTTTATTAGCAATGAAATGTCTTAGGAAGATCCCTCAATAGTGATATTCTGGTGCCTCATATGGATGAGTATGGATTTCAGGGCAGAGCCAAGAGCCTCTGGGGGCAAAAGATAAGTCAGAAGAGCATCATCATGGACCAGTCATAACTTGATAAGGAATGAGGGTAGAGGGAGAATTGCCAGGAGTTGGTGTAGGCCTGAACACAAAGGGTGGAGTGGGTAGGAATTGAGTGGGGAGAAAGGCAAAGGGTGATGGTAACTTTCCTGATTGGGGACCAGAAAAGTGATGACACTGCTGATGGAGCTGGCGGGCTGCCTGGGGAAGAGTTGGTTTGGGATGGGAAAGAACTTCTCCCTTGTCTGTTGTAACAGGGTGATCATGTCCCAAGAAACTCCAATGTTACAAATAGCATATTACAGTGACACAGCCGCATCAATGTTTATAGCAGCTCAACTCACAATAGCTAACCTATGGAACCAACCTAGGTGCCCTTCAACAGATGAATGGATAAAGAAAATGTGATACATATGATGGAATATCACTCAGCCTTAAAGAAGAATAAAATTATGGCATTTGTTGGTAAATGGATGGAGCTGGAGAATATCATGCTAAGCAAAATAAGTCAATCCCAAAGAACCAAAGGCTGAATGTTTTCTCTGCTATGCAGATGCTAATTCACAATAAGGCGGGGGGGGGGGGGTGGCTAGGGAAGAATAGAGTTACTTTAGATTAGATAGAGGGCAGTGAAAGGAGAGGAGGGGGGATGAGGGTAGGAAGGATAGTAGAATGAAATAGACATCCTTACCTTATATACATATATGACTGCATGACCAATGTGATTCTACAATATGTACAATCAGAAAAATAAGAAATTATATCCCGCTTATGAATGATATATCAAAGTGCAAAATATTCTGCTGTCATGTATAACTAATCAGAACAAATAAAAAATTTAAAAAACAGACAAACAAAATCAACATCATGAAGACAAGGTTACAATGGGACAAGGGATGAGAACAGTGATCACTATCATTTAGTAAGCATAAGAATCACTTAAGAAATTGAATAAAAATTCAGATTCCTGGAACCTAGTGCGAGGGATTCCCATCCAGGAGACTGGAGTGGGACCCAGGAATCTGACTCTGTGTCATTGCATCAGATGCTACCTTCTGCCATTTTCCCTGGGGAGTTTTGCACAGTTGGTTGGTAAGTGCCCACTCCACAAAGGCTGGTTTCAGGCCTGGAGAACCTCAGAGTTGTAATAAAATTGTTTTTCCTTCAGATATTCTACAAAAGGAAGATGCATCTTGTACCTGTATGTGTATTTTATTACACTATAAATGAGGAATAATAAACTGGTTGATTACAAAGGACAGCAAACCTATAAACAGCACTGAGAAAATGGGAAAAATTGAAGAGTTGAAAGAAGACAAAAGGGAAAAAAGATGATCCAGCATCTTTATCAAAATGAGTCTCAGCATAGCTCAGAAGATGGATAGTAAGCAAGAAGACAAGACATCAACTGTCCCTCTCAAACAGAGCCACTGGTGATCTGATACTGGGCTGCAACTGTTCACATAAATTGTACATGTATAAGATTTGTCAGTAGATGTGGTAAATTTTACCTTATACATTTACAATAGAGCAAGGACTTCTGGAACATCTCATGCAAATGCATGCAAATGAGCACACATGGATATATGCAAAAGAACAAAAGCAAGCATGTCATTCTTTTCTGCAAACAAATCATGCTATCTCATTTTAAAATCAGCTCTGCAACAAAAATCACTAAAACAAGTGATGATTCTTTTCTTAGGAAGTTAAAGCTTAGGCAGAATTAAATTATGATGATAACAATCAGATCACTGGTTGCTTAGGGTTGGGGGAGTTGACTGGTTAGGGCACAGGCATTTTCTAGGTGATGGAAATGTTCAATCTGGCTACAGAAAAAACTTGGTGCGTATTGTCTTGACTGCAAACTTCCTTAGTTAACCCTCCCTTGGCTTCTAAGTAACAGCTGTCTGAATTTTCTGCTTTTGACTTTGTGTTTGATGCCATAGGCTGTCGTTAATGTGATGCTTGCATCTAAAGCAGATTCAGAGAGAGCATGGTCAGATTCAGGATGGGGGATTCAGGAGCCTCATATTTGCTCACATTTGGGGGAACAGAACACTGCTAAAGAAACAAAAGCTCCTCTTGCCCCTCGAAAGATCAATGAACATTCAAATCTGGAGCAGTGCCAAGCCTGTCTAATTTGAAGTGAGAAAAATGGCAGCCTAGCTGGCTTCTGTCTTATACCCCTGCCAAGGGACTCACCTGTCAATAGCGATGGCCAGCAGGGCATTGGTGGAGACGTAGAGGGAGACAGTACGCAGGTAGTTGACAGAAGCACACAGCACATGGCCATGTTCCCAGGAGAGCTGGCGTACCACATAATAGTCCATCTCGAAGGGGCAACAGACAATGGCCACCAGGAAGTCGGAGATGGCTAGGTTAGCAATGAGCAGGTTGGTGAGGTTGCGCAGCTTCTTGTAGCGGGCAAGGGCAGCAATGAAGACAAAGTTGCCAATGCCACAGACTAGCATGATGCCTGCCAGTGCCACTCCAATGACGATCTTGGCTGCAAAGAAGGTCCGGGTCTTGGTCATGTCCTCATCTTCATCCAGAGGGAGGTCATAATCACCATAACTGAAGTTGAAGTGGAGGGAGGAGGCATGGTCTTGGGGTGGACTAAAGTTGGAAGCAAAACTAGTGTTTCTGTTCTGCACTGCCATGGTGATGCCTGCAGATGGATCGGTTTGAGGGAAGTGTAGGGAATACAGCACTCTGAGCTGGGGGGTCCAGATCTTGTGCTGTCCCAGACGATGTGATTGAGCCTAGTACCCGGCTCACATCCTTGGGCAGAGGTGATACACCATCTTGTTTCTGGAAGGAGACACAACCAGTGGATCACAGGAGAATGAAGAATATCTGGTAGCATTCCTCCAGAGTTCCCCAGGTACACACCCACCAAACCCACTGCCTACCTGTAGACAGAACTACTCAGGGTGAAGGGGAGAGAAGGCATGAGATCTGGAAGCTGGGATGCCCTCTATCACCTCTGCAGCTATTAGAAAGGACTGAATGCAAGGTGGATTGGACTTGCCAGAGACACCCAAGAAAAATGTGCACTTTTGTCCTTTTCCCAGGGGTCAGTGCTGGTTTGATGTCTAATTTATCCACTCACCCCTTCATCAGCTTCCACAGGTTTTCTGGAAGTTTCTCAAGGCAATTTCCCAGGCTTGTATGTTATCCACAATGTTGCACATCTATCGGCCAGGAATAGGGTCTTTCTTCCAAAGCAGGGCACAGAGCCCTCTGGTTTAGCCAAACCAGGGACTTGGAAATCACCAAAACCATTTTCATATGGATAGGCTGAGTCATCCTGGACCAGTGATTCATGCTCTCAGAGCCCTTACTTTCCTGTTAAACAAACTCCTGCTATCCAGTCCAGATCCTGCATAGGCAGGGTGTACGGTTGGGGAGCTGGATAGGAATTTGTTGAATGAATGAATGGATGAGGATCCCCACCTAGATGCTGTAGGTGGGAAGAGGAAATTCCCCTGATCCTTGGGAACCAGCTGCAGAAGGAATTCTCTGTCTCCCCACCTAGGTCCCACTACTTTGGATCTGCTCCCTCCTGCCTTCACCAGGTTTCCAGTTCCCCACCCCAGAGTCACCCTGAGTAGAAGGCACCACACCCTGTCCTGAAGGTCTTTGTCCTCCGAAAAGGATGGTAACTGAAAATAGCCCCCAAAGGTGAAGGGGGGGGAGTAGAAGGTCAAGACCCCAGAGGGCTCAAGGTGAACTGTCTGCCCTTCACTGGAAAAAGTCCAATGAAGGAGCCTCCTAGAGGAAATAAAATCTCTGAAGCATCAGCCCTCAGGAGATAGGAGAGCACAGGGTACAAGGAGTTGCTGAGTGTCTGGGAAAAGAACCAGGACCCTAGCGTCTGCAGAAAGGGAGCTGTCTTACTAGAGGTGAACCGCTTTCCTCCCAGACCTCTCGGCACACCTGGAAACGATTCCAAGTGTGGGGGCCAATGGATGCTGGTAGCAAAAAGCGACAAAAATGGGTCAGGGAAATTTGTCCGGCCCCTGGGAAGGCAGGACGGGAGCAAGGGTCAGGAACTGTCACCCTGGCCAGGACAAGAGTCGTAGTTGTGGCAGGAATATCCTAACCTATGGAGCTCCCGTCTGCTGCGAGACTGAGGTGGAGAAACCCCCGACAGGTGAGGTTCAACTCACAGAGGCGTCTGCAGCCGGGGTGTCCTCCCTGGGTTTGCCTTTCACACGGAATTCCAATCCCTGAAGACTCCGTTCAGCTGCGGACAGAGAAGCAGGAGTCCTGCCGGGTTTCTACGCTCCAGCCCCCAGACCCAAGGAAGAGGCGCATGCCCCGAGCGGGGACAAGTCCCTGTCCCCGTCGCATCATCCCGTTCCAGCACCTCCTCCCCTCCCCAACGCTGCCACGCGGTGTCCGAAGACTCCGCCCCGCCCCGGGCAGGAATCAACTAAAAAATTCATGTTTGAGAAACAAAGCCAGCGGGGCTTCGGGACCGCGGAAAACTAGGGGTGGGGGGTGGGGTTGGGGTTGGCGAGGGGACGAGGAGGGGCGAGAGAATTTTATCAGAGAGGTTGGCTCTTTTCTGCTCACCTTTCTGCAGGAGACCTCCCCCTGCAATTTGGCGCTCGCTCGCGCCCGCAGCCCCAAATCCCTGCCAACCTGGAGGACCCAGAGGGCATTTCCCCGAATCAAATCGCTAGCTTGGGGACAGATCGCCACATCCCGGGAATGGCAAGAGGCTAAGGAGCCCGCGTAGCCCTGAGAAAGAAAGCGGGCATCGGAGCCCCTTGTCCGAGCGGCATGAACACACAACCCGTCTTCCAACTGCGCGGATCCGATCGTTTACCCACCTCTGCACCTCTTCTCTTGGGGCACTCTGAGGTTCTGGCGGCTGAACGAGGGTCTTGGGGTGAGTGGACGCGGGTCGGGTCTCTGGTTCCCGCCTTGGGGAGCCGGACTAGCACTTGCCGAGGCGTTGAGCGCTAGTGTAGTAGGTGTGTGTTGTCCCTTTTTAGCCCCCTCGCCTCGGTGCTCTTCTGCGGGTCGGAGCTCCGCCTCCTCCACTCATCCCAACACCTCGGACCCGGCCCTGCGCGTCCCGCCCTCGACTCCGCCCTAGGGTGCCCCCGCCTGCCTTCAACCCTGGGCAGACAGTGGGCGATCTGCTCCCGCGCCCCGCCGCGCGCTGGGACTAGTGTGCTCTGGGTGCAGGACCTCTCTGGCTGGGGTCACAGGTTGTGGGGGCCTCCCTTCACTGGGGTTTTCTACTCCTTGGCACCCGGGTGTGAATAGGACCTCAGTAGCCAGGTGTCAGTGATGCGATTCCGCAGATGAGCACTATTGTCAGTTGTGCGGCTCCTATCCTCTGCACCCTGCTATAGCCCACCCCACCCCACCCCCGCACCTGAATCGCCTGTGCACAGGTAGAGCGCCCTGTTTTCTGCAGGTGCCCAGTGCTAGCATCTGCGCCTGCTACAAACCCAGTTGCAACCTCCTCTTCGCAAAGGCAACACGGACCTTATGCAGTGGTGATGGAGGAGGAGGCCTCCCATCCCCACCCCGGGGAGGAAGCTGGGATTGGGGGCAACTGGCCCTGCAAGAAGATCCAACCTTCATGTCCTTACCCAAAATCTACCATCACCACCACTGTCAGATTCTTTGGCTATTTAGTCAATTCCAATCAGGCCTCTCAGACTAGGGACGGTAGGCTCTGACCACTTTGCCTTCAGCAGACTTGGGCTTTAGACAACTTTTGCTCATCCTTAGAATTTTTAGGGTTAAACTTTAGAGCTGCGAATTCAAGGCCCAGTCGTTGGGAAGAACTGGGTATACAGATTGAGAGCTGCAAGCTCTGGTAGGAGACTGAAGGTCTAAGGGGTTCCCCATTGTGATTGACAGGCAAAATCTGGACTCCACTTCACCAGATCTTCCTGGTTTTCAAGAGAATCTGGAATTTGCAAACTTTGCTAATTACTCTGTTGGGCTAGTTAAAACAAAACAAAAACCATCTGTTGGCCAAGGAGAACATATCACAGACTGAATATAGTCCACTGGGCTGCCAATTTAAAATTCCTGGATAGATGATCTGGAAACTGGAGTTCTGTCCTTCCTATTTTGTGTGGAGTTAACCCCATTCTTCTGCCTTTCTGAAAACATCTATCTACCCATGTAAGATAAAAAACAGGAGACCCAGCTTTCTGCTGTCTGCAAAGGGAGGGGTTGCCAGCTGGTGGGTGTTGTGGATGGTGAGGACAACCTCCAGATGTGGGTTAGTAAGAGTAAGAATGACAGGGTAGCCAGTAGTTACATGCCCTGACAGAGTCTTTTGAAGACTTGTAGCAGATATATCACCTTCAGCTAAAGGCTTTACCCTTCCTGGACTAAGCCCATCCTCCTTTTTTTATGGGGCAAATGACCCTGGGGACCTTCTGCTCAAAAGTGCTTTCCTGGAACCCTCTAAGATACAGTTATGATTGAGTTGATTGCACACAATCTGGAAACCTATAAGTGTCATTTTAATAAATTGAATTCCTGATTATCTCTTATGGTTTGCATCTTTAATGTCACCTAAAAAGTTCATGTGTAAGGTAATGCAGGAATTATTAGATTATGAAAGCTATAACCTCATCAGTGGATTAATCCATTTGATGGATTAATAATTTGGATGGACTACTGGTTGATAACTGTAGGCAGGAGGGGCAGGGCTGAAGGAAGTAGCTTACTGGGGACATACTCTTGGACTATATCTTGTCCTCGGCTCCCCTACTTTTTTTCTCTCTCTTTCTCCCCCTCCACTCTCTCCCTCTCTTCCTCTCCCTTTCCCTCTCTCCTTTCCACCCACCAAAAGCTGAGCAGCTTTCCTCTTTCATGCCCTTCTGCTCTGATGTACTGCCCCATCTCAGACCCAGAACAATGGAGTTGACTGACCATGGACGAAATCTCTGAAATTGTGGGCCCAGGTAAACTTTTCCTCTAAGTTTTTCTTGTCAGGTATTTTGATCACAACAATCATAAAGCTGACTAACACACTACCCACAGTAGAGTAAGGGTTTTACCTGGGGATGGCCATGAAGTTCCCAGGGAGACAATGAGGACAATATAACAAAGTGCTACAGGGAGTTGTCTTAGTTCATTTAGGTTACCCACTGAGACTCCAAGACAAAGATTTGAGTGCAGGTAATTTACTAGGAGTTGATCCTGGGAAGCAGAAGGAAGGTAGAGGGAAAGTGGGGCAGAGAAGGGAGAAAAACCAACGCATGATTTGCTAATGAGCAGGGAATGCTGTGGCTACCTGGGGCTCACTCTACCGGAGGCTCACTCTGCCTGAGAAACTATGTGGAACATGCCTCCTGATTGTCCATTACAGCACAGGGAGCCTGGGACATTCAGCCACTGAATGATTCCTATACCTTCACTGATGGACAGTTTTCCTGAGGGTGAAAAGAAGAGAGCTTTAAGACTTGGGTAGGAGGTATCAGAGTACAAGAACTGCACCTGCCAGTTAATTCAGGAGGACAGAAGGGACATGGGGCAGGTCATCAACCCCTCACAGCTGCTACAAGAGGGGAGCAGAGGGACATTGCCTTGAATGAGTAGGATTAACACTGGAGTTCATAGGCTAAACTGGGGGGTGAGCTCAGAGAAATCTGAGGGTGAGTAGGATTTTTAGGGCTAAGGATTTTGCATAATTGGAGGCAATGTTATGTCCCCATTTTGGCTGACAAAGCTGGCAAGAAGAGGGAAATGGAGATTCCTTAGTCAGACAAAATAAAAATTATTAATGAGCTTCCCACTCTGGTCAAAGAGAGTTGCCAGCTCCAATTCTCTTCTCTCTGAAATCTTTCTGGGTGGGAGAGGCTTAGCCAAACTAGGTAATAAAGTGCCGAGGGAAAGGGGAAAGAAAAACTGTACAGGCTGGAGTTGCTGCATTTACTCAGAGGAGAGGTCATGGTTGGAGCAACTGAGTGTGAGGAAAATGGATGGTTGAGAAAAGGAGGCTTTAACATGGGGCCTGGAAATTATATATTTGAATCTACTTTAGAGCTATTAACAGTAAAAATTTGAATAGCTATAATATGTTGAAAATATTAAACCTGAGTGTTTTCATTGCCCCTCCCACAATTGGTCAAGCTTTATTATTATAACAAAATCCCTGAGATTGGGTACTTTATTAAAGAAAAGGAGTTTAGTTCAGTTTTGGAGGTTCAGCTCTAAGGACAAGGTGATGGCCTTGGAGAGTGGGGGAGAATGCTGTTAGAGCAAGAACTGCACAAAGTGGGACAAGAATGAGCTCCCAGGACCCATGCTTGCTTGGTTGCTAAGCACATGCCAGCAGATGGCAGGGCATTGTGCTGACCGGAGTGGCAATTCTCAGATTGGAGTGTGCATCAAGAACTTTCTCAATACACGTGCCTAGGCCCTATGCAGGTAGGTTCTGATCCTGCATGTTGGTAAGAGATCCCTGGCTTCTTTGAGTGTTCATTCTTTACCAAAGTTCCCACATAAACCAATGTGAAAATTAAAAATACCCTGATGGAAATCACCGACTATAAGTAGTGGAGCTTAATGAATTTTGCTTCAAAGCAACAGTACGTCTTTCCAGCACAGTGGTGTTTTGTATTCTTGCTTGTAATGCCCTGTATCAGCCAAGGTTGTGTGAATACTTTTCTTTCTTTTCTTTTTTTGTGTGGTGGGGTGGACTAGGGGTTGAACCCAGGAATGCTCTATCATTGAGCTACATCCCGGAACTCTTTATTTTTTTCATTTTGAGACTGAGTTTCACTAAGTTGCCCAGGCTGGCCTTGAACTTGCAATGCTTCTGCCCTAACATCCAGAGTCGCTGGGATTACAGGCATGCTGCACTGTAGCTGGCTCTTTCTTAAAAAAAAAAAAAAAAGAAAGAAAGAAAACAAAAGAAAGAGAAAAATTCACTTTGGGGCTTTTCCCCTTATATTTGATTCTGTTTTGATATGTATTTTTAAAATACCTCTACTAGTTGGAAGTGTCTCTAACACACACACATACACACACACACACACACACACACACACAAATACCTCTACTAGTTGGAAGTGTCTCTAACACACACAAACACACACACACACACACGCGCGTGCGCACACACACACCAGGAAAAGAAAGTTACACTTAGTGACAAATTCAGTATGCTGTTTTTGCATCACAGCTTTCTGTAACACACTTTTCAGGGCTTTGAAAGACTTTGCGAGGTGCAGCCTGGGATGCAGCTAATCTGGAGCCAGGGTGGGGAAGGTGAGAAGTACCAGGCTACCCAAAGTTACAGCTTGTTCAGAAAACTGGAGACTTGGAGAAACTATATAGCCTATAAATGACCTGAGTCACAGTTTCTTTTTTTTTTTTTTCTTTAACAGAAGGCAACTAACATTTAACTCCAGAAACAGTTTTATAGGGATAAGCACCAGGAGGTACCACAGTAGACTACAGCCTCACATTATCTTGCTGGTGACACATTTTTTGTTTGTTTGTTTGTTTGTTTTTTGTATTCCTTTGGCTTGAATTGGGATTGAAGAGAACTGCAGTTCTAAAACCTTACTCCTCCCATCATAAACTTCTTCAATGGAAGAGATAAATAACAGATGTCCCTAAACAAAGTTATCCTGGGGCGTGGACCAGTTCTAGGTGGTGGTTGTTGAAGGGGTGGTGGGTGAGAGTTGGGGCAGGGTTTGTGCCCTCAGAACTCCACTCCCACTCTCAGCCCTGTCTCTTGGTCCTGCGTGCTCTTCCCCATGGGACGCCAGCTCTGCACCACAAGGGAACCTTTAGAAGAAATGATGGGGATTAGGTCACAGGCAGGGTCCCTAGGGGCTGCAGGGCGTCTGCACAATGAAGCAGGGGTAGAGGCTGAAGGAGGCCCTGTGCAGACACGCAGTCTTCATTGGCGGAGACGCAGCCTTCCAACAGAGAGAACCTCAAGCAGTTGGAGTAGAAGAAAGAGAAGAGAAGGTAGATAAGAGAAGGTAGTTAAAGTGAAAGATATAAGTAAATCATGTTATAATCCATGAAAGGTAGTGCTACTGTTTTATGCTGTCCTCTGATCATTGTTAGAAACTGAACTCCCCGATTCACATGTTAATGGAATTTGGAGGTGGCCTTTAGGAAGTAATTAGTATTAGATGACTTCATGAGGGTGAGGCCTCCATCACAGCATTTATAAGAAGAGGAGGAGGGACTGAGTTGGCATACTTGCTGTGTCTTATCGTGTGACACCCTGTGCCAAGTTACGATGCAGCAAGAAGGTCCTCCCCAGATGCTAAGCAAATGCCAGTGTCATACCCTTAGACTTCCCAGTCTCCCCATTGTGAGCCAAATAGACTTCTATTCTTTATAAATTATTCAGTCTCAGGTTTTTGTTATAGCTTCAGAAATGGGACAAAGACAGCTAGGAAGTGAAGATGATAAAAGTCCTCTGCTTATTTTTGTTATTTTCTCCTTTGTGTGTCTATTCCCATAAAAGAATGCTTTTTGCTTTGAAACCTGCAGAGCTGGAGTTCAGACTACAACTTTGCTGGTGTTTCTGGCTGACTTGTTCAATCTGCTTCAGTGGATATCCAGTTGCCCTGAGTCCTAGATTCAGCTCTCCCGACTTACTTCCAGGCACCTCTCCAATCTGATCAACCTTTCTGAGGCCATCTGGTGGGCTTGAGTTTTCCAGGCTGGGGGCTGATTTCTACTTTACGTGTCTTACGATAGTGATTCTGGCCATTTCTCTTAAAGCAGAAAGTGTTCTTAAAAGAGAAAACTGTTTTTCTTTTTTTCCTTTGCAGACAGTACTTTAACACTCTAAGGGGGATTATTAGACAATTGGACTGGTTTAGACAAGTCTGGCAACTCACAGAACTGAATGACACAGCGTCTCCTCAATGCCAGCACAGCCCCCTCATTGGGCCTGATGGTTGTTCATATAGGTACCCCAGTAATGATTTCCCCCAAGTGTTTTAGTCTCACTTTAAAAACTTATAAATTAAAATGGCACATTAAGGCAGGCAGGCTCTACAAGAGAACAATCTTGTAACAAAATGCCGATTAAAATCCAGATATTTTAGACGTGTGTGTGTGTGTGTGTGTGTGTGTGTGTGTGTGACAGAGAGAGAAAAACCTAGAAATGAGAAACTGCCATGTGTTAGAGGGATTATCTCCCAATTATGAAATTGGAGGGGGAATTTTTAATATGTATATTTAAAAATTGACCATAGAAGACATGGATTACCTGGGTAACAAAGAATACACATAAACAAAAGAAATCCAAAATGTTATATACGGATATTTGATACAACAATAACATTCCATTTTGACACATTCAATGTTTTTGAAAAGTTAATTGGGGAATGAATTAAAACAAATAGTTTTGCATAAAGGTTTTTTAATAGTCAAGCAACTGGTTAAGAACCTTCTGGTCAAATGGTTAACCGGCACAAAGTCTTCCTGAGGAGAAAGTTAAGTTGGTGAGTCTTGCTTACATCAGGGGCTGAGTAGAGAAACATCAGGGGAAGTTACACTGGCCAGGCACAGGACTAGGACGACCCATCTCAGGGTGCCTTGGGAGTAGCTTTTCCTAAGCAGAAATGCACTTAAACCAACCCCAGCCGAGGAAGGGAATCTGGAGACAGAATCAAGTCAGGACTCTTGGAGGCTGGAATCACAGAGGGTTGTCCCTGTATCTAGTGTCTCCACTTTCTGGGGATCCTTCCTCCACGTCTCCTTTTTTTGTCTCTGGGCCAGATTTCCCAATTTTGAAGTCCAGGAGTCTCCAATACCTAGGAAAGAGAATTCAACAAACATGGCTTGGAGCAAGCATTTAACCCAGTGTGACCACTAATAGAGGTGTATTTGTGTTATCTGGGCACCCAACTCAGGTTTTTTTGTGCCCACTCACTTTTCCCCTTATGCAGTATACAGCCCAGACAACAATATATGGCAGCCCTAGTATCCCCTGATCCAGTCATCTGTGGATGGGATATAGGGTAGACAGAATCATATGATGTCCTTCAAGTAGATGGAGGAGGAGAACAGCACTCCTCTCCTTGGTCCTCAGGATCACGAACAGCTCTAGCATTTTCTACCTTCCCTTTCTCAGGCAGATAATGTGAAAGTGGAGCTGGATGTCCTCTGTCCTGGCATATTCCATTAAGAAATTGTGACCTTTGTAAATTTGGAGAAAGATTGGAAAGAAGTTGATAAATGTGCTTTTGTATATAGCTAAGAAGAAGAAGAAGAAGAAGAAAAAGGAGCTTATAGGGCTCAATTTGTACCACCAAATAACAGAGTGAAATCAAGGGAAATTTTGGGGGGACTTCCCAATGCCCCTTCTTATTAAAGGAGGGAATACAAATTCTTCTTGGAGAAACTTTCATTTGAGAAACTCTTGAAACATCTGGCTGGCACCGGGTTGCGACTGCCAGGAGTGGGAGCAGATCTGATGGCTTCTCCAGACTCCTGAACCAGAATACCCAGCTCAGAGAAAGCAATCAGAATTTTCCTCCTTTGAACTCTGTTCGAACTCACTCCCTATAAACTGGCTCACGGTTTTCTGAAATCTGTTTGTCATTGTTGGCCTTGTTCCCATGTTGGACATGAAACCCCATCTGCACTGGTGGAAAGCCACAGGCCTCCCCCATCTGCTTTTTTTTTTCCCCTTCTTCAACACTTGTTCTGTCCTGCGCTCAAGGAGGACCCAGAACCCCCTGGTTCTTCTCTCTCCCTGAGAGCAGGCTCGCAGGATGGCTCATCATCATTCACTCGGCCTTCTCCTCTCTGCCCTTCTAGTGATGTGGAATCTCCAAATTTCCTTTGACCCCCCAGCTGTCCCTGACGGCTCCTCCTCAGCACCCCCCCCAAGGCGTTAGACCCTGTGTAGCTGAAATGTATCGCTGGGCACACATTTCATAAGTCATCCCATTAGCCTTTGTGAGATGACAAGACGTTTTCTCCTCTTGTAGCTGGAGGTCAACATATCTATAATTGACCTTAGAATCCTTTTGGAGATCAAGGGGCTCTTCCTAGGTTTTTTTTTTTGTTTGTTTGTTTCAGGTTTGATTGTCGATTTTCTGCTATGAAATAACTACAACTTGGCTCAACTCTGGGCTGGGTGGGGGCAATCATGGCAGGGGTGTTCATGGGCATAAATTGTTGAATCCGTCCCTGTAGCATAAGGAGCAGGCAAGGGTTCTGAATTTCTTTTAAGCCTTTCTAGCACCAGGGTGTTATCTTCTTTTTCAGAGAATATTGGGCTGTACATCGTGTCTGATGCTGTAGGTGTGTTGCGACTTAGGCAAGTATTCAGTGGTGTCTTGGAAGGTTTTAAAAGTCTAGAGAGAAAAATAGTTTGGCCCCATTTTAGGGATTTTTTTTTTTTTGGTTCAAAATGCTACAGAGGATTTGTGGGAGCCAAGTTGTAAATTGTTGACGAAATCCCCGAGCAACAAATGACCCTTCCGGGAAAGTCACGGTGGAGACAGAACGACTGTTCATGCACACAGTTTAGGAGTCCTTTGGTTGAGCCATAAAATCGTTGGGCTGCAGGGGCCAAAGAACTGGGAACAGCAAGCCAAGAACAACTTTTGCGGGGAGATTGAAAACTAAGCTCTGCAGGCAGGAAGAGACAGAGTGGGGAATCCTCAGGGTGGAGTGGGCTGTTGAGAAGATGATCAGACTGTTTAATCCTCTAATTAAACAGCTGGAAAACGTCTGTGGGTGTTGGTAAATGTCCAACTGAGAGAGAAAAGAATCTAAGTGCTATTGGATAATTGTGAAGTGTGGTCATTGCAGTGTTCATTTTATATCATCCTTACTAGGATATGATATGGCTGTGAGTGGAAATTGGGGGTGAATGGATGAATCTTCCCATGCTTTTGTGGTAGAACATGCCTTAGTGAGTGGATCACGTACTGTATTGCAGCCTCTCTCAGTTACCCAGGCTGCAAAATGACTTATATCTGCCAACACACTTATAAACAGGCACATGCAGTGGCTCTGGTCTCAAGCTTGGCTGTACGCTGGAATCACCCAAGGAGCAGTTAAAAAAAAAATACTGATACCTGAGGCTTAGTTTCAGGGATTCTGACTTAATTGGTCTGGAGTGTGGCCTGGGTGTTAGGATTTTAAAAGCTTTTCCAGATGATTCCCATATGCAGTAAAGTCTGAGCACTCCTGTATGTTTTTTTTTTTTCCCCTTACTACTTTAAATATTTGTCCAACAAGTTTGCTCTTTAAGTTTGGATTAATTGGCCTTCATTGAGGGTTTCTACTGAGCAGTTTGTTTATGTTACCAGCTCAACCAAAGAACATTGCAATGTTCCAGCATATTCTTTAGCTGTATATGTCTCTCATGTACTAAAGTAGGTATGGATATGGAAATTCATAACATTGATTCAATCAAATTTAGAATTGGCTGTAATAATTTTAAATCATGTTATTTTGAGACCCCTGATAAGGGTTCAGTGTAAATTTTCTCCTGACAAAGGTCATAATCTATGAAAAAAAGAGAAATCTGATTAAAAACAAACCAACCAAAACCAACCAACCAACCAACCAAACAAACAAACAATAAACAACCCCAAAACAAGCAGCAGGGAAACAGTTTATATCCTGAATTAACATTTGTGAGTTAGAATGGTTCCTAAGCGTTTCTTAGCTTTTACTACATAACAAGTTGTCTGAAAACTTAGTGGCTCGAACCAAGAACTATGTACTATTCTCATGAGTGCATGCATAAGCTGGGCAGCTCTGCTGATCTGAGGCCCACTTAGCTGATCTGGTGGGGGCTTGCACATATGTCTGCCGTCAGCACAGGAGCTGGGTGTGTGCTAGTTGGTCTAGGATGGCTTTGCTCATATGTCTGCTATCTTTTCAGCTGTAGACAGAGGTGATAGGAGACAGGCCATGAGGTCTCATCCTCTGGAAGGCTAACCTGGGCTCACTCTCATGATAGTTTTAGGGTTCTAAGAACAGCAAGAGGGCAAACCCTAACATTCAGATTTTTTTTTTTTTTTTTTTTTTGCTGCATCATTTGCTATTATCTCATTGACCAGAGTAGTTCCAGAGCTATCAGAGGATACTAACATAGGGCCAAAGATACAGGGGGACATGGGTAAATTAAGTTCATCAGTGTAACAATCTACCCAGGTATCTGATACTTTGATACCACTGATTTTTCCAGACTTTGGGGTTATCATTTCCTTTAATGTGAAAATATAATGGCTTAAACCCTCATCCCATAAACTAAGTATCTCATTATTTCTCTTCTGGTATCTCCAAGGAACCATGGTGTGTGTGTGTGTGTGTGTGTGTGTGTGTGTGTGTGTAAGGGGAGTGGTGGACCTCTTTTCTTCACCAACATTCTAGCATTAATTTTCTCCATTTATAGAATTGTAATGGATCATGATTTTCATTTCATCTCCAATAATTGCTCTTTCTCCTTCTGACTTCAGTTTGGGAGTACCAGCTTTCACATTACAAAGGAGGAAAATAGCTTTGCAAAGCAGTTATCTAAGAGGCATCACTTCAGCCAAGGAATCAAGCTTAATATTCCCAACCATTGGACTAAGTGTCACTATGCGTCCTCTGATGTGATACATTGAGAAGGGCATAATGTCACTTCCATAGTGTTCCTGCCAAAAATGTATGTTGTTAGGAGAGGAAAAAAAGTCACAGAAAGAATCAAATTGCATTGGGCTAAATAGCTGGTTTGGATCCTTCAAAATGTTGATATCATGAAGACAAAAAATGGCAGGAGAATTTTTTTTTAAATGGAAGATTAAAAACACATGAAAATCAAATGCAATATATGATCCTAGGATGCATTCCAGAATGAAAAAAGAAGTCATAAGGATATTGTTTGGGATATCTAGGAAATTTTTAGTATGAAGTTTACATTTAATAATATTAAATTCATATTAATTTTCTGTTCTGTGTTGTCTAGAAGAATGCTATTAAAGAATACTTAAATATTTCAAGTTAACTGAAATATGTACCATTTACCATGTACCATTTACATTCAAGAAGTTTCAGTGAAAACCATGTCATTGTGACAAACTGATAATTGGTAATTCTGGGTAAATGGTATTTGAGTGTTTATTGTACTACTCTTTTTCATTCTGATGGTTTGAAATTTCAAGATTAAAAAATTGGAGAAAGTATTTTGAATATTTTGTGTTAAAACTGAAACAACAAACTTTTATTGTTTATCAGGTCTGAATTTTCTGAATTTGCCAACAAACAACAGCAACAACACAACAATCAAACCACAATGACAACAAACACAAGAACAAAAGCCAAAATCTCAGGTTTTCTCGGAGGAAATGGGAGAGTGCCATTTGCTAGGGAGTCTTTGGAAGCCTTCCAAGAGGTTTGGGAAAGGAGAGCCTCAGGAAATTCACTTCTTCCCTCCTAGGACTTGGGTCTACTTAAAGTCAGGACTTCTCTGCCACACACAGGCCACCAGGTCTGAGAGGCCACTCTGGTTTTGAAGTCAATTTTCTCTCAGTCTCCGCCCTCTGCTTCTTTCTACTGCCCTTTCTGGGAATGTCTTTGTGTCATGCTGCTTTGGTACTCTGTGCCTTTTCTCATTAAGCCACAGGAAACATGGGAACTGTAATTATCTCCCTCAATCCCTCTGCTTCCCAAACCACTCATCTTAGGGTCTGTTGGGAAACAGGAAGCTGATATTGTTCTATGAAATTATGACAGGTTCCACTTTGGATTTACTCCAAGATCATGTATTCCATGTAGACACGGCATGGAATTTTTACAGAAAAAAAAAAAAATTATTCCTAAGCAAGACCTAAAATTTCTGATTAAAAAAAATTTAGAAGACGGTGGAGTAGGAACGACCAAAAATCTCTCTTCATCTAGATAACAATCGCATGGGCAGAATTGGTCAGATATATAACTATTTTGGAACTCTGGAATCCATTGAAGGCTTGAAACATCCAGGAGAAGGCTTAGATGGTAAATCGCAATTAATTGTAGTTGACTTTAGTTCTTAACACAGTGCCCCTCTCCAACCTCCACCCTTCAGCCAGCCCCACGGCAGGGAGTTGTACATGTGTTCTTGGAATAGCATGCAGAAGGCAAGGTGGGCAACAAGGACCGTGTCTTCCAAATATTGGAGGTTTGTGCTCTCATCACTAACTGCTGCTTCTGATCATGGAGGTACAGACGAGGGTGTGGAAGTCATTGTTGGTGCATCTGCCTTCATGCTACAAGCCTCCCTCTTCTGACTAAAGTGATTTCTAGCCAAAGGAACTTTACTCTTTAATTTTCTCCTTTTTCTTTTTCCCCCTCCAGACATGGAAGACTGGGATATCCAAAAGCAACTGCACATATAGAGGAAATGAGAAAATCACCACAAATGTCGAAGGGAAGACAGAAGTTCAGAAAAGACTGGAGAAGACCCTAAGTTTTCACCTCCAGTTGATCTTCAGGTCAGAGACATCTGACAACAGCAATATAACCACCACCACAAAACCTAGCAAAAGCTGGGGAAGGCGGAGAATCTCGTTTCCAGAATTACCATATTATAATATTGAAATGTCCAGTAGTTTTCAACAACAACAGAAAAATCACAATGGGGTATATGTTCAAAGATAGAAAGGAAATTAACAGACACTCTCTCTGAAAAAGACTTGAGGGCAAAGACTTTAAAATAATTGTCAGAAAAATACTTCAATAACTAAATGAACACAGAGAATATCAAGAAAACAATATATAAATGAGACAGAAATATCAAGAGAGAGAAAACCCAAATATAAACAAAGAAATTCTGAAATTGAAATGACAATAACTTCAATAAAAAGCATTCAAAGACAGAAGAAAGTTTGAGCAGATGAGATTTAGAGGTTCCCAGACTTTATTTGTTCCCCTTAGAATAAATGCTGTCTCCATATCAACATTCCACATTCTTTCTTACTCAGTCTGTTCTGCCATAATGGGACAGTTGGTGTCCTAAGATGACTTGAATTATAAAATTTTTATTAGAAAGTGATTATTCCAATAGGGACCAATGTAGTCAGAGCTGGAAAGTTTACATACATTTTTTTTTTCTTGAAGAATTTCAATTACAAAGACAGCTAAACATACCCAGTAAGCATATGGCAGTAGAACTTATCACCAGTTCTTATCAAAGAACTTATCAAAACTGCTGATTATTTTTAGCTGAATAAATGACAAATTCTCTTTTTTCTTCCTAGTGCATTGTTTTAATCAACTCAGTATAATGCTGGTCTATTTTGCCAACTTTCTACCACTGAAAAAATATCGGAGAAAACAACAATTTTGCCAACTTGGCTCATGGTTTCCGAGGTTTCAATGTATGGTGACTTGGCTTCCTTGTTTCTGGGTGTATGGTGAGGGGAACATCATGGTGGAACTGGGAACAAGATACACAGAGCCTTCTAGGGCAGGCTCCCAAGGACTACTTCCTCCTAAGTAGGCTGCACTGTCTAAGTTTCTATTACCTCCCAATGGCCCATTAAATTATGAACCCATCAATGGGTTAGTCTCTTGATGAGGTTAGAAAATCTCATGATCCAAAGGTCCTACCTCTGAACATGGCTGCATTGGAAACCATGCCATCAACACATGAGCTTTTACAGGATGTTTCAAATCCAAAGCACAACACACTCCAACAATATAACTTATCCCCACCTACACTAGGATATGAGGATTCTTGCTGTAGGGGAAATGCCCAGGGAAGACACTTTTTTGGGAGTTGTTACCTCAAGCTGATCTTAGATCCTTCACATAGCTATAGAAATGCTCTGAGACTGTAGCCATCATATTAGGGCCAAGAGCATGTGGTGGCCCTGCATTGATGGACTGTCTGTGTCAGGAAAACCAGGTAGAGGAAGTGACTCTGAACTGGTTTTGAATGATGAGTTGGTGGCTTTGTGAAAGGAAAGATGGGAAGGAGAGGAGATGTCTCAGCTGGCAACCTTTGGTTGGGAGGTAGGAGATAGCTTGGCTCATCCTGGGATCTACAAGCCATCTGAAGGAGCTGGAGAACAGGCTGAAAGGGAAAATGTGGCAGTGAAAGAGATTGTCCCAAAGAGGCCATCTCACTTCCTGGCACATGAAGGAATTTCAACTTCATGTTTAAAGTCAGCAGTTTTCCATTTTTGTCATTTGTGAATCATTTATTGGATGCTATTACTCCAGAGGATTATAGGTGAATTAAGAAAAAATGATTTGACACAATCTTAAAAAAATGCAACTGAATCGTGATTTAAAAAAAAGAAATAAAAATAATGTTTTGGATCAGTGAGATGGTCTTTTCCGTGTTCTTGTCAAAGCTCAACAATAGAAAGTTGTGCCATTGATTTATTTTCTTAATCTTGCTAAAATTAGTGATTCCTAAAGCACAATGCACACTGGAAATGGGCACCAATATCAGTCTGCTCTTTCATATGGATCTGCATATTTGGATTGAACAGAGAAAAAAATCATAGGAGATTCTCCTGGATGACCACATTCAGTACTTTGTCAGATGCAAAGTCAACAAGAAATCACACTCAAAAGGTGAAGAATCTTGCTTTTCAGCCTGAGAAGGAGCGTGAATGGATTCATATCCATTCTTGGGTTGAACTCAGTTCCAGAGCATTTTTCATTTTCTGTTTTTACATTTGGATGTGGTTTTAAAATATGAATAATCATATGCTATTGATTTCTTTCTCTGACAAGAAAAAAAATCATCAGACTTGGCCAAGAATCAAATGCTCAAGAACTGAGCCATTTGGACAACACTTCAATTTGATTCAAAGTAATTTTTCTGCAGCACTCTGAATATATCTATTACTCATGTGTCTTCTGCAGCCAAGTTGCTAAAGACAAACTGAAGTCAATCTGATTCTTGGCCTTTGTAGCTCACCTGCTTTTTACTCTGATTGCTTTTGGATTTTTATCTTTGTCCTTTTAAAAAAATAAGCCCCAGGAGGAACCCCAGGCTGCAAGTGCCTTCGAAGTGCCAAGGATCAATGTGTCCTGCATTGTACATTAATCCTCACAGCTAGCTGCATTCATCGACACAGGAACTAAGTGACCCAGGGCTAAGATATCCTTTTGTTCTGAAGTTTCACTCTGATATGCGTGTGTGCAATAAAAAAAAAAAAAAAGGGTGCACTTATTTTTTTTTGTAACTTTCTTTTTTTAAATTTTTTTTTGAGAGAGAGAGAATTTCAATATTTATTTTCTAGTTATCGGTGGATACAACATCTTTGTTGGTATGTGGTGCTGGGGATTGAACCCGGGCCGCACGCATGCAAGGTGCTACCGCTTGAGCCACATCCCCAGCCCAGTGCACTTATTTTACTAAGTGCTTATCAGAACAATTTAATCTGTAGGCTTCTGTCTTTATTTAATGCTGATAAATTCTCAGTTATTCTCTATTTAGAATTTTTGCACCATTTCTTTTTTTTTTTTTTAATCACTATTATCTTTCTTCTACTCTCTTTGAGCTAATGCTGTGCTTCTGCTTTCTGCAATCCCTGCCTTTGCGTATGCTATTTCCTTCATCTGGAAATCAATGCCCCATCACTCTTGGCCCCATTCCTCCAAGTTCAACTCCACTAACTCCGCTCCTGGGGAAATCCCTTTGGATCCCCCAACTAGATATATCCATCCCTCCTTTGTGCTCATATCATACAAGATTGTCAGCTCTCTGAGGCTAGGATGGTAAGCTGTTTTTTTTTTTTTTTATTTCTCAAAGGTCCTGGTATATTGCAAGGATCTTTATAAGATCTTGGACTTACAAGATGCAAGGAATTCATGGCCTATTGGTTGATTGATTCCAATTATCTTTGTCCTTTTAAAAAAAATCAGTCCCAAAGGAACCCCAAGCTTCAGACACCTGCAATTTACATGAATTCTTATAGCTAGCTGCATTCATGGACACAGGAACCTACTGACCCAGCACCATAAAGAAGAAAAAAATAGACTTCTAGTTTAGGGGAGGAAGGAAGTGTAACATGGGGCCTCACTGGATAATTGGATATACTGCCTGTATAAAAACATAAATTATGTGAACAAAGAATGTCTGCTCTCAGAAATAATGAGAGCCATTATAGCTATCTATCTGCTATAACAGAATACTATAGACTGGTGACTTAAGTGACAGAAATTTACTTCTGACCATTTAGGAGGCTGGAAATTTCAAGATCAAGCAGCCAACTGATCTGGTGTTTGGTGAGGGCTACTTCCTGGTGTGTAGATGGCAATCTTCTTACCATGTCCTCACATGGTAGAAAACAGGAAGATGAAGACACCTCTCTAATGAGGTCTTTTCTTATAAATCCTTCTTATAAGGGCACTAATCCAATTCCTTAGGACTCCACTCTTGTTTGATTCAGCTTTCTCACTGCTGTGACCAAAAGACCTGACAAGAACAATTAGAAGAGGGAAAGTTTATTTGGAGACTCATGGTTTTGAGTTCTCAGTCCATAGACGGCCAACTCCATTCCTCAGGACCTGAGATATGGCAGAACATCATGGCAGAAGTGTGTGTGGGGGGAAGCAGAGGAAGAGAGAACCCTGCTCACCAGGTACAAAATAAAACCCAGAGGTACACTCCCAATCACCTACTTCCTCCAGCCACCCCCCACCTGCCTTCAGTTACTACTAGTAGGAGATTAATTCATGGATTGGGTTAAGGCTCTCATAACCCAATCATTTTACTTCTAAACCTTCTTGAGCTTTTGGCAGGACATCTCAGATCAAAACCATAACAACCTTCATAATGTAATCACCTCCTGAAGGTTGCTTCCTGAAGCTATCACACTGGGAATTATGATTTCAATATAAATTTTTGAGGGGGATGTGAACATTCAATTCATGAGACTAGAGAATATATTTATTGGTGTCCATTGTGTGTCTATTCACAATTTCAGTTTATGCTTAAAAGAGTACTATCGTGGAGGCAATGTGATTGTCATCTTTTGAGGGAGACACGGAGGCTCAGAGGCATTGAGTGATATGTCCGAGGGCACTCAACGGAGGCACAGCTGAACTAGACTGACCTAGCTGACCTCGTGTTACAAGGACTCCCCAAAGGCATTGGTGGTGTACCTAGAACCAGGTCACTTAGCAACCATCAAACATTCAGAGTGTGTTGTTTATCTAGAGCCACAGCTAAAATTTGCTTATATCCTGTAAATGCTGATTTCTATGGCAACTTGTGGCCAACTCAACCAAAACCATTCTTGGTGTTTTGGAACAAGCTTCCGGCCATTACTTACATAACTGATCACTTAAAAGTGGAGAGTAGTAAAATGTATTTACATTTGAAGTATTATTCACAGAGTTCTTGGGAATATTAGAACATTCTTAAGATTTCTCAGAGATAATTTATAAATGTCTTAAATGTCACTATGCCAACTGTCTGTCCACATTTATATCTTTTTGTTAGAGAGGAGGGGCCAAAATTCCTGCAAAATTGTAAAACCTCATTATTTATGGAATAAAAATGAAAACCTGCCAGAATTTTCTGGCTATAAAAAAATTTTGTTTTGGCTTGATTTACTTTTTTTTTGGTATTTCAAAGCCTTGTCATTTTTCTTACAAAGTAAGAATTACATGATAGCAAAATGTTCTTTCTTTGCAATTTTGTAAAAATGACTGGGAATAAATTAGGGTAGGGGATGACCACTTTCCAAATGTGGATTCCAAGGCTATGAGTTTTGTTTTGTCGAGTTTTGAGGTTAGAGTAGGTGGGATGAGTGGTTTTCTCAAAGTTGCACAGGAAAACTGAGACTACCAATTTCCAAGGTGGCTTCATTTGGGGGTAGTGGGAAGGAAAGTGAGAAGGATACATATGGAAAGGTCATACTAGGTGACAGTCACCCTTCAGAACACTCTAGCATGCCTGCCTAAGACATAACCCCCTCCTGAAACATTCCTGCAGTGTTATGATTTGAATTGTGCCCCCAGAGAAAGATATGTTGAGGTCCTAAACTTTAGTATCTGTAAATGTAACCCTATTTGGAAGTAGAGTTTTTGCAGATATAATCAAATCAAGATCATTAGAGTGGGCCCTAATCCAATATGACTGGTGTCATTATAAGAAGAGGAAAGTTTAGACAAACACACACACACACACACACACACACACACACACACACACACACACACACACACAGTAGATGGCCATGTGAAGATGCAGACAAATTGGGTTATACTGCCACAAGCCAAGGAATGGCTAGAACTATTAGAGACTGGAAGAGTCAGGGAAGGATTCTTCTCTAGGGCTGGGGATGTGGCTCAAGCAGTAGCGCATTCGCCTGGCTTGCGTGCGACCCGGGTTTGATCCTCAGCACCACATACCAACAAAGATGTTGTGTCCGCCGAGAACTAAAAAAAAATAAATATTAAAAATTCTCTCTCTCTCTCTCTCCTCTCTCACTCTCTCTTTAAAAAAAATGGGGGGATAGTAGGGGATAGGAAAGGTAGCAGAATACAACAATTACTAATAGGGCATTATGTAAAAAAAAAAAAAAAAAAAGGAGCAAGCCATGTTAATACCTTAACGTCAGACAACTAACCTCTAGAACTATGAGACAATAAATTTCTGTGGTACTTTATTAAAGCAGTGTTAGGAGTATAGTCAGAGGCTTTCAGTACCAGCTGTAATTTAGAAATTCAGGGAGAGCTCATACTAATACTAATGCCTGCCCTGTCCCATTTGAACTGGAATTCTGTTGTTTCACTCTTGACCAGGCTATTTTTTTTTTAAATGTTGTCAGGTAATTTTAATGTGCCACCAAGTCTGTGAACCAGTAATCCAGGTCATCATTACTGTACCCCAGACTCCTTGTGTTAGCTTACCGCCACTGAGACAAAATACCCGAGAGAAATCCACTTAGAGGAGAAAAGGTTACAGAGGCTTCAGTGCATGGTCATCTGGTCCTGTTTCTTTGGATCTAAGACAAGGGAGAATATTATGGAGGGGAGTGAGAGCAAAGCTGTTCACCTCATGGCAGCTGTGAAGCAGAGAGACTTTTATAACAAAGCCTCTTCCTCCCAAGCCCATTAAGCCATGAATTCATAAATGGATTAATCCATAGAGAACAAGGACTTTGGGTTACTTCCCCCAAATGTGCCCTCTTTCAGCAGGAAGGAGCTTGGAGATGTTGTCGCTCATTTTCCCATAGAAATGGAATGTAGAAATTTATGGTGGGGAAATGTAACAGTGGTCCACTTTATAATTTGAATATACCCGTGCTGCTCTGCCACTGCAACTTATTTTTAAAATGTACATATTTCTTTCTCTTCCTCTCTCCCTACTCCTCCCTAATCTCTCCCCAACCCTAATCTCAGGGGAAACAGGATTACCTTTCTTCCCTCTTGTAGGCAGAGTTATCTGTCCTTAAGCACACACCAACCACAGGAAAGAAGTAATCCACACTTAGAGATGGTATCCAAAGATGTCAGAAATGACTATCTCCCAAATTAACAAGTGAATTACAACTCCAACAGAGAACAGATTGAATGTAGCCTATGGATCACCTCTTTGAAAGCTCCTTACTCCAGCTAATGTGCAGAATCGCTGCCTCTGGGATAGGAGTCCCCTGTGTTTCTCTTTACTAACAAAGCAATAAACCTTTTTCCTTTTTCTCAAAAAAAAAAAAAAAAAGGATTAATTCAATCCTGAGGTCATAACCCTCATGATCCAATCATGTCTCAACAGCACCAATTCTGAACACAGTTGCATTGGAGACCAAACCTTCCATATATGAGCTTTTGAGGGATATTTTAGATGTGAATCATAATACTCCTATTTCTCAGGCTACAAATAAAGAGGCCAATGATTGGCCTCTGATATTAAGGCAAGTATGATTGGGCCTTTGAAGTGTAAGAACTCTACCCAACAGAAAATCCTACAATCAAGTGTTCTCTATGGAGAATTTGAATGTAAGATAGCATGCAATATCAGCAGATAGTTAGGGGAGAGAAGGCAGTGAGAAACAAGAGGAAGCAAGAGAAAGAAATACACGAGAAGCCCTAAGTTAGGCGGGAGGCATAGGAACAGGTCAGTGATAAGGGACTAGGGAAGGAATGACAGAGAAAAGCAGAAATGCAGGTGTTTAGTCTGGGCTTGGAAGACTTCTTAGGCTGCACAGTCCCCAGAACTGCCAATAGATACCCAGTGCTGCTGCAGTTGTCTGCAACAGCCTTGTAACTGCGTGATTTGTGGACTACTGGCAGCTTTAGCACCTTCTGGGGGCTTGTTAGAAGTATTAGCCCCACCTTTATCCTCCAGCTCAGGGTCTGCATTTGATAAGATCCCCAGGTGATTCATTTGTCTATTAACTTTTACAAACACACCGTGTAGGGCTTGGCTGAGTAGCCACTAGTAGCATTTCCTCAGTCTCCTTACTCTTTGTGTCTCCTTATAAAAGTCAATTCACCTGAAGGAGATGGAATGGGTCTCTGTTTTGTAAAACCTGAAAAATCTCCTCCCCCAATGGAAAGCAGAAGCCATTTTCTGTGTAAGAGCTCTATACCATTAGAGAGATTGGGCAAATGAGTCAGGGCATTGAAGATTGCTGGAGGCTGCCTCTGCCATTCATCTTGTGATGCTTTCTGTAACAGTTGGTGCTATGAAGGCAACACTTTATAAATATCTCTAGTTCAGAGATTCTCATTGGACAAGTAATTTCAGCACTAGCCAGGAAACTAGGAATGAAGATTCCCAGGATCCACTCCAGACCTACTGAATCAGGTAATCTTTTTTTGTGTGTGTGTTTACAAATTCCTTTATTTTTCCTGAATAGCTGATCACAATTTTTGAATTTCCTTTGCTCAAGAGAGAAAATTAATGTGAAAATATCCTGAAATTCCTAAATATATGTATATGTATATATTTATTATATAAATGTATGTTGTATATATAAAAATATATATTTATATTATACAGTAAGATTATACATATTCATACAGTATAAATGCTTTTGAGTCTACCTTCTGTCATTTGACATTTTATCTGTGGCTGTAAACCATGCATTCTCATTGCTATATTCCTTTGTGTAAATATCTCACAATTTGTTTATCTGTTCTGCTGTGTGGCACTCAGGTTATTTCCTGTTTGGGATTATTACCAACAGAGTTTCCCTATCAGTGTTCTTACCAAAAGATTAGACATGACATGCCTAGGGCATTTTAATCCTGAAGATGAGCAAATCAGTGGCATAAAAACCAATAAACTAGAGCAATCAGACTCAAATGCTATCATGCCCCAGAATCCCTTGGAAGGCTTGTTAAAGAACAGATTATTGAGCCCACCCCAAGAATACCTGATTCACGGGCTTAACTTTCCTATATTCATATAATACACCACGAGTGTAACTCCACATTCACGTACAACCACAAGAATGGGATCCTAATTTAATGGGAACACTAATTTAATCATGATGAGCAATTACAACAATGCCTTTGAGATAAATACTGCTTCATTAGCATTGATTTTGTGTGGATTATAATGACAAACAACGGTAAGAGATGTCTAAAGCACATAAACCAAAAGATCAAATCTATTTTTCCCACACGTTTAATTTTAGTGTTTATAAAATCTGTGAAATTTTTTTTGTGTATCTGTATAATCTCTAAAATTAGGGAGTCAAGTTCCAAAGCATGATAACAGTCACAGGGACTAATGTTGAATAGCAGGTGACACTCATTGCAGGACCCTGGGGAAACACAAATGAAACATAGAAGAAGTCCTTGCTCCCGTGGAGCCTGCTATTTAGATGGGGAAGAGAAATTAAGCCCAGTGTATCAGGAAACACATATAATTTCACTCATCAGTTAGTGCTCTCCATGGAAAGAAATGATCTATAAAAACAACTCATCAAACAGTAGTTTCAAGCTTTGGCGTGTATTATAATCATCTGGTGGTTATCTAAAGCACAGATTAGTGGATCCTAACTCTTTGGTTTTCCATATCTAACTGCTCCTCAGATGAAGATGACACTGCAGGACCTACGACTGAACTTTGGGAAGCACTGTCATAAAGAAATCTCACTAAAATCAGGTGGTAATCATTCTATGTTTGTATTCAGCATGCAAAACAATCTGACCCATGAGTGTTCAGTGAATATCTGCTGACTACATTATGCACTTCCTGTAACATGACCTTCTTAGCACCTAGGCTTTCATTCTTATTTTTTAAAAAAAAATTTGATTTTTTTTAGATATACATGACAGTAGAGTATATGTTGACATGTTATATATACATGGAGTATAACTTACTTTAATTAGGATCCCATTTTGTGTATGTGAATGTGGAGTTACACTTGTGGTGTATTATATGAACATAGGAAAGTTATGTCTATGAATCCGGTATTCTTAGGGTGGGCTCAATAATCTGTGCTTTAACAAGCCTTCCAAGGGATTCTGGGGCATGATAGCATTTGAGTCTGATTGCTCTAGTTTATGGTTTTTTATGCCACTGATTTGCTCATCTTCAGGATTCCTGGACAAATGCCCTAGGCATGTCATGTCTAATGTTTTGGTAAGAACACTGATAGAGCAACTCTGTTGGTAATAATCCCCAAACAGGAAATGACCTGAGTGTCACACAGAACAGATAAACAAATTATGAGATATACAAAGGAATATAGCAATGAGAATGGATGGTTTATAGCCACAGATAAAATGTTGAATGACAGAAAGTAGGTACAAAAGCATTTATACTGGATGATTTCGTTTGTGTGAAGTATGAAAACAGGCTAAAATAATGTATACTCTCAGAAGCCAAGTTTTGCACATGATGCACCATCTCTCTGGGACAATGTCCCTCCCCAGCCCGTCCTATTGGTTTTCTCTGTCTAACTCCTTTTCAAGCTGCCATTTTTGGCTTGCATGTATCTTTTCCAGAGTCTTTGCCATCTCATTAAGATGTCACCTAGAGAGGGTAGTGCCTGGAAAGAGGTTTGATGGTGGTTTGGGAAACTGTTAATGTTCTGCTGCTTGCTACAGATGCTTATGATGTTGCTTTTGTTGTATGGTTACCATTTGTGTACTTTTCTGAATTTGCTATTTTAATTTCATAAAAAAAATTAAAAGCTACTAGTCAGTGTTGTAGAATGTTTGAGTTCTGATGTGATTTTCCTACAGTGTTTCTAAATAGCCTATAATTTGGGATTTTGGTCCAATCTCTTATTTTTGATGTGTGGAATCTCGAATGTAGTGACCCACATTGTATGAATTAATCCCCGAAAACTCACTTGGAACAGAATGTTAACATTGGATAATGATTCAAAGTCTATGAAGTGTTTAAAATATATTTGGATAGCATTTCAAGGTGAAATTTGGAACACATGTTTTTTGATTAATTAGTGACTCCCCAGGATTTGGATTTCTGAAATAGTTGTCTTACCCTCTTTTTCCCCCGCTTCCCTGGGAAAATGGTTCTCTTAAATCACCTTTGGTTTCTGTGGAAGAGAAAATACCTGTGATTATTTGTTTTCCATATGCCCACCTAGTAAACATGTGGACCGAGTTTTTTGAGGAAGCAATTTTTATTAGAATGAATATCTAGGAAATGTTATAAATCTATTTTATGACTAGTTTTTTCAGTATTGAGGATTGAACTCAGTGGTGCTCTATAATTGAGCTACATCCCCAGCCATTTTTATTTTAAGACAGGGTCTTGCTAAGTTGCTGAAGCTAGCCTTGATCTTTCTGCTTCATACTCTAAGGGATTATAGGTGTGTGCCACTATACTCGGCAGATATTATAAATTTATAATGAAGATATCTAGAAATAATTTCAGCTTCCTTTCCAAAAAGCACAAATACTTATTATTTATGCACAGTCTAACCTGCATTTTAAGATAAGTATTTCAGAAATGAGGGAAAAATGGAAAGACATACCAACATTATCAGCATTTATTCAAAATGGCACAGAATTACCTCCGCTATGGTGTTATAACTGACAAAATAGTTCAGGAAAGAATAATGCTCTCTTTTGAAAGTTGCACGCCTTGGTTTTATTTCTCCTTCCCAGTTTGTGGTTTACAAATTAGATTCCTGGGGCTTTGAGGTTAATGGAACATTCAAGATCCTTTTGTGCCATCTACTTCTGTGACAGACCAATGAAATGAAGCCCACAGAGGCTAAGTGGCCTTCCTTTAGCTGCATTCCTGGGTGGTGAAAGAGGTTGGCTGGGACTCAGTGTGTGGACAAGTCAGTCTGAGTCTTTTCCACAGACAAGGGGATAACCTAGCAGGGAGCTGGTCCTCATGGAGATGGAGGGAAAGTGATGGGACCGAGGCAGTGTTAGCTGCTCTCAGAGTGCCTTAGGCTCATAATGAAGCCTGGGCCCTTCCAATCTGGCCTCCCCAACTGTGGTCCTGAAGCATGCTCAGATGGGATCCTTTCTTATCTTAGGTATTTTCTTCTTCCTTCCATCTTTCTCTACTACTTTAATGCAGAACACTCAGTGTGGGGAGTCAACCACGCACCGGGTGTAGAGTTAGATGTAGAGGAACCCTCTTCCTATTATCATGGTGCTGAGCAAGAACAGATATTAAATAAATCATCCTAAGGTGGAAATGCAGGGTGTTGAGAGGTGGATACCAGGGTATTGATTTAGTCTAGAGTGACAGAGAAATACACATGAGAAGCTCCATCTAGGCCAGAAATGGCAGGATGAATCAGCTTTAGACAGGGAATAGCAGTGAACAGGCTGGGCTGGGGACAGCGTCCAGAGCAATGTGCAAAGCCCGGCTTCAAGAGACACGGTGAGGCCTCTACATCTTTGCTCCTCAAGGCTTCAACTAGTCAAATCCCAGGAATGTGAGCCAATACATTTTTTATAACTAATCTTCAAACCATACTAAACATATTCTGGAGATAAATAGAGAAAACCCACAGTTATTTGCATAGTGATTTTCTTTAGAAAAATATAGGACAAATTTTTAAACATGTTGTTATCTTCAAAGAGGATTTGTCCTCCTTTTTGCACACTCCAAAACACATGTAACATAATCTTGGAGTACCATTTAATTATAATATTAAAAATTTTAGGGGCTGGAGTTGTAGCTCAGTGATAGAGTGTTTGCCTAGCATGTTTGATGTTTGGGTTTGATCCTCAGCATCACATAAAAACCAAATAAATTAAATAAAAGTATACTGTCCACCTACAACTAAAAAATATTTTTTAAAAATTTAAAGTCTCAAAATATAAAAATCTAAAGTCTCAAAATACTTGTTTCCTGCATAATGCTAATGATCTACTTTGTATAATCTCTAGAACAAATACTAGAAAAGTCAAATATATTTAAAAGTCTGTGTTCATATACTGTCTCCACCCCTAACAAAGAGGGGAACTTGAGGGGCTGTTTCTGAGAATAGCCAAGCTACAAAGACAGAGAGAAAGTTGGAGAATAATATGGAAACCAAGTGTTTCAAGGAAAGGCTGACAATGCACACATCGTACAGTCTAGAGAAGAGGAATTGATGTAGGAATTAATTTTTATTGTACCAGTCAGGGAATTTGATTTGATCATCTAGCAGAAATTACCTCTGTCTTTGGCTGGGGATGTGGCTCAAGCGGTAGCGCGTTCGCCTGGCATGCGTGGGGCACTGGGTTCGATCCTCAGCACCACATAAATAAAATAAATAAAATAAAATAAAGATGTTGTGTCCACCAATAACTAAAAAATAAATATTAAAAAAATTCTCTCTCTGTCTTTAAAAAAAAAGAAATTACCTCTGGCTTAACAAATATATGAAAAAATTTTCAACATCTTCAGCAATCTGGGAAATGCAAATCGAAACTACACTGAAATTTCATCTCACACCAGTCAGAATGGTAGTCATTAAGAATACGAACAATAAAACATGCTGGAGAGGACGTGGAGCAAAAGGAACACTTTAACACTGGTGGTGAGATTATAAATTAGTATAGACACTATAGAAATCAGTATGAAGGCTCCTCAAAAGACTAGACATGGAACCACCACATGGCCCAGCTATACCACTTCTCAGTATTTACCCTGAAGAATTAAAGTCATTTTACTACAGTGACACATTCATACCCATGTTTATAGTGGCACAATTCATGATAGCCAAACTATGGAACCAGCCTAGGTGTCCATCAATGAATGAATGGGTAGAAAAAATGTGGTATATATACACAATGGAGTTTTATTCAGCCATAAAGATGAACAAAATTATGTCATTGGCAGGAGATGGATGGAACTTGAGAAATTAAGTTATGAAAATAGACCAAACTCAAAAAGTTCAGGGTTGTATGTTTTCTCTCATATGTGACAGTTAGAGAGGAAAAAGGAAAAGAAAATGTGTGTGTGTGTGTGGTGTCATGAAAATTGGAGGGAGATCAGTAGAATAGAGCAAAAGGACCAGTGGTAGGGAAGAGGAGAGGGAAAGGAAAATACTGAGGAATGATATTGACCAAGTTATATTTTTATATTGTGTACATGTATGAGTATATAACAATGAATCCCACCATTATGTATAATTATAATGCACCAATAAAAATATGGGGAAAAAGAAATTACTTCTGGCTATCTTAAGCCAAAGTGGTATTAGTTGCAAAGGGAATTGGGTTTACATAAGTGGGGATTTGGGCTGGAGATAGGGTAGAGGGAAGGGAAGTACAGGCAAGGTCAGGAATGTCTGAGGCAAATATTGCCAATGCTTCCAAGTGTCCCCTGCATTATGGTGGCACTTGCTCAAGTCTTAGAGCAAGTAGGCATCTGACATGCTGACTTAAGACACATGCTGGGCTCCTTCTTATGCTTTGGAAGCTGGGAGGAGGCAGAGAGAAGCCAGCACTGGGAAAGATCCTGCACAACACGTGAAACATGCAAATAGGGAATATAGTCAACATTTATTGATTTTTAATTGCTTATCTTTTTTATTTTGCTTGTTTATTTTCTGTTTCTTGCTTCTGGGATACTTCCTCTTCAAAAGCTGGCATTCATCTGCTGTCTACCTCTGAATCCTTCCCTAAGCCTTGAATACTAGACAATAAACATTTGTGGAATTTATTAATGAATACACATTCAGGGGATGTAAACATATTCCTCATTGCTCCCCACATAGTGTCCCATTGTTATAGGGATGTGAATTTGGGCTCAAGATAAGGAAAATTTTCTGATATTCGGTTATCCAGCAGTATATATAGTCCATCTCCCAAAAAACAGGATTCTGAGTTTGAAGGAGGCATCAATAGGATTTCAACATGGACATTGGATTAGTCAGCTTTATGTCACTGTGAACAAAACACCTGACAAGAACACCTTAGAGGAGGAAAAGTTTGTTTTGGCTGTGGTTTCAGAGGTTTAGTCTGGTGGGCAGACTCTAGGGCTCTGGGCCCAAGATGAAGGAATGCATCATGGCAGAAAGGTCCTTCTACATGGAAGGTGGTCACAATCAGAAGAAGGTGATAGATTGATAGGACCCGAGGTGAGAATGCTATACTTAAAGATGGAGAAGATGCCATGAGCCAAGGAAAGCTGGAAGCCTCTAAAAGGACAGACCCTTTCCTGAAGCCTCCAAAAGCAACACAGCCCTGCTGACAAACTGATTTTAATCTTATAAGAATAGTTTTAGAATTATGACCTTGAGAATTCATGTGTGTTGTTTTAAACCATTAAGTTTGTGATAATTTGTTTAGCAGCAACAGAAAACCAATCCAGAGCTGGCAAGGTGGTGTATGCCTGCAGCTCAGGAGGCAGAGTCAAGTGAATTGCAAGTTCAAAGCCAGCCTCAGCAAAAAGCGAGGCATTAAGCAATTCAATGAGACCCTGTCTTTAAATAAAATACAAAATAGGGATGTGGTCGAATGCCCCTGAGTTCAATCTCCAGTACCCACCCCCTGCAAAAAAGAAAGAAAGAAAGAAAGAAAGAAAGAAAGAAAGAAAGAAAGAAAGAAAGAAAGAAAGAAAGAAAGAAAGAAAGAAAGAAAGAAAAGAAAAGAAAAGAAAAGAAAGAAAGGAAGGAAAGAAAGAAAGAAAAAGAAAAGGAAAATCAATTCAGGAGGAACATGTGTCTGATGTGTCTGCTGACTAAATTGACAAAACTAGTTCCTTTGATAGTTTAGAAGGAAATCAAGGTCTGTTCAACTTACCTGCACTGTGGAATATGCAGTGGCCCATTTCTGCAAACCACCTCTGATTTCCCTGTGGTATGTGGAAGGGAAGTTCTCAACAGTCCTCAGCTCCCACCAAAGCTTTCACCAGTAAAAGGTGGCAAGGTGAATCTTTCCACTCCAAGTCTATGTTTGGGGAAATGTGATCCCCACCCTTTGATTGGCTCCAAATCTGTCCTGGGGAAGAGGCTTACAAATGCCTGAGCAGGTTGTTCTTTTTCGGGTCCTTCTAGGAAATGCTGCAGAAGGCTGCAAAACACATGCCTCTCTGGGATTCCAGCAATAACATGAGCATGCAAAGATGACTAAAAACATCATAGCTCACATCATCCTTTCCTTTTATTAAGTGCCAAGGCACAGTTGGAAAACTTTAAATGTGACATTTTCATCCTCCAATAACCCATTTGGAGAATGCAGTTTCATAAAAGCAGCTGGATTAGTTCAAAGAGCACTGGGTTGAGTCAAAGGAGTTAGGCTCAACCAAGAACTAGCTCGTGACTTCTCTGGGTTTGTGTTTCTTCACTATCCAAAAGAAAAGCTGAATTTGGTATTACTTTATGACTCTCAAGATTTTATTAACTGCCTGCAGCGAGTGTATTACTGATCCGAGAAAAAGTAGTCACCAATAAATAATACCTGGGATGTCTCATAAAGCCTTCTATTTTAAGACACACTTCATCAATGCTTGACTTCAGAGTTATTTTAAGTTTCACAGAATCATACAATATGGAAGGGGACCATTGAGATTTCCCACTGAATCCTCTGTTTCATAATTAAGGAAACTAAGGCTCAGGGGTTTACCCAGTGTCTCAGAACTGGCATTGATCTCTCAGGCCTGGAATCAAGGTCTAATTCACAAAACTAGGGAACAAGTTTTGTCAATTTAGTCAGTTTGTCAATTTAGTCTAATTCACAAGGGCTCTCTTATTTTGTCCTATTTATAAGTCTATAGTTTCTCCTAAACATTGCAGAAAGGAACATCCATTTCCCCAGTGCATGCCAGGGTCATGGTGAGAGAACAGACAGGATGGTGATGGGTGTGTTGTCAAGAGGACATGTTCCCTGGTGAGGCTTGTCAGTCCGCATACAAGTAACAGAGTAGAGGTTTGGCCATCACTGCTACCCTGGCCACTGACAGTCATTCATTTACCCTCTGCTCTCTTTCACTGCAAAGCTTGTGTTTCATAGAGTTGGGACTAAAAGTTGGGGAGAAAGTTGAGTTCTGCCAGTAAGGGTTTTCCTTTTCTAGTTCTTACACAATGCTCAGTTTTTCTTCCAAGAACTGGCAAACGAACAACCAATACTCTGTGCCAAAAGATCAGTTTTCCTCTAAGAAAGTGACAAAGAAAGGAAAGTTCACAGAGTTCCTCTAGGACATGTCCTATCTCTGAAGTACCCGGTGTACACCCAATCAGACAGAAGAAGAGCAAAATACTGCGTCACCCCTGTTCTTATTGCTAGCAAATACGTGTGACAGCAGGCATTGATTTGTAGCTACCACACTCAGATAGAAGATAATTACATTTCAACTTCCCCATCTCACATAAAAATCAATTTCAGGTATTTTGTTGACCTAAATTTGAAAGGTAAAGCAATAAAGTTTTTAGAAGAGAACTCATGAGAATATCTTTATATATTTAGGGTTATAAAAGCTTTCTTTCTTTCTTTTTTTTATTTGGTATGGGGGACTGAACCCAGGGGCACTTCATCACTAAGTCACATCCCCAGACTTTTTAATTTTTTATTTTGAGACAGAGTCTTCCTAAGGGGCTGAGACTGGCTTTGAACTTGCAATCCTCCTGCCTCAGCCTCCCACATGGCTGGGATTATAGGTGTGCGCCCCTATATCTGGCATAAAAGCTTTCTTCTGCAGGTTATAAATTGAAAAATTGGACTGCATTGAAATTCATAGTTTCTGTCCATCAAAAGACTATTCAGAGAGTAAAAAGTCAAGCCACAGAACAGGAAAAGATATTTTCAATATTTATATTTGTCAAAGGTCTCATTGTCCAGAATAAGTAAAGAACTTCCACAAATGGATGTGAAAAGGTTGGACACTCAAACAGAAAAATGGGAAATGAAATGCATCAACACTTCACAACATGCCCCAAATGGCAATGCCAGGTACCACGTTAGCCTTAATCCCTGGATGGATTAGGGTTCAGAGGTTGGCCACAAACGTTACGTAACATTTTAATTTAGCCATCAATATTTTCAGTGTGCCAGAAATTAAGTTGTTCTTCAACTATTTAAAGTCATGATGAAAGTACTGAAATGTAAGTTAAATGTTTGGAAGGGGGGTGTGACCTGGTCTGTTTGGGTTGCTGTAACAAAATGCTTTAGACTGGGTAACTTAAAAACCACAAATTTATTTCTTATGATTTCAAAGGCTGGGAAATCCACGGTCAAGTTTCCAGCAGATTGAATGTCTGGTGAATGCTCACTCTCTGCTTCATAAATGGTTCCTTCTCATGGTGTCCTCACATGGTGGAAGGAACAAATAAGTGCCCTCAGGCCTCTTTTATTAGGGCACTATTATGGTTTGAATCTGAAATGTCCCCCAAAGGCCATGTGCCAAAGGCTTGGTTGCCAGTCTGTGGTGCTTGCTATTAGGAGGTGGGGACTAATTGGAGTAAGCAGGTCATTAAAAGCATGTCCTTTAAGAGTATATGGGAGGGCTGGGGATGTGGCTCAGCGGTAGCGCGCTCGCCTGGCATGCGTGCGGCCCGGGTTCGATCCTCAGCACCACATACCAACAAAGATGTTGTGTCCGCCGAGAACTAAAAAATAAATATTAAAAATTCTCTCTCTCTCTCTCCTCTCTCACTCTCTCTTTAAAAAAAAAAAAAAAAAAGAGTATATGGGAACCTGGCCACCATGAGATGAGCAGCTTTGCTCCAGCACATGCCATCCCCCTAGGCTATGTTCTGCCTTGCTCTGGGCCGAAAACAATGGAGCCAGCTGATTGTGGGCTTCATCCATTGAAACCACGAGTTGAAATAAATCTGTCCTCCTTTATGATCTCAAGTATTTTGTCACAGCAATGACTGACACAGGCACTAATTCCATTCTTAAGGCTCTGCTCTCATGGCCTAATTATCAGCTCTTGATACCATCACTTTGGGAATTAGGTTTTAATATATGAATGTTAGAAGACACAAACATTCAGACCACAGCAGTGGGGAGTAGAATTTTTGAAATTCTAGTGAGTTTATAATTTAAAAAGAGTTGAAGCTGGGTGTGGAGGTGTATGCCTGTAATCCTAATGATTTGGGAGACTGAGGCAAGAGGATCACAAGTTCGAGGCCAGCCTCCAAATAAAGGGGTGGGGATATAGTTCAATGGTAGAGCACTCTCAGGGTCAATCTCAGTCCCCCCATAAGTTGAAGACCATTGACCTTCAAGTATTCTAGAATGCAGGGGGAGTGGGGGTAGAAGAGGCCCCATGATATTCCCTGGGTTTCCAGGCCCTGGGAACCCATGGAAGGTGCATATAGGACCTAGTCCATAGGAAGTGTGTGAGGGGTTCCCATATACTCTTAAAGGATATGCTTTTAAGTTGCTTTATGGATGGTGGATTAAGTTCACCTTCCTCACTCACCACACATTTTATTGTAAGTTCCAGTGTTTATCAAATTTCTTGAAGACAGCTAGTCTCCTATTCTGACTCATCATTCTCTAGTGGGCAATTATCCTTTATAAATCTCTACCACTTTTTTTTTTTAATTTAAAGGAATCACAAATGAAAAGGCCAAATGTTAGGAAGCATAAGTAAAAAGTACAATGGAAAGAGTAATAAATTTGGCATTTAAAATTGTTCTTTGAGAAAATGGCTTGGGGACGAGACACTTAAGTTTTACAATCCCCTTAAATGGCAAATTTCCCATTATCTATCTAAGGCAGTGAAAGGAACTTTTGGATTAATTAAGCAGTTACTAAGTAATTATTATCATACATATATGTTAGTTTTCAAAACATATCAAAATCCACTTGATATTGTCACATAATTGCTTTTTCCTTTGGCAAATCAGAAGACTTTAGGATTCTGTGTGCCATGGAGTCTTTTGTATGAATGCTAATTATCACTGTCTTATAAATATACAGAAGTGTTCATCCAGATACACACAATGGCAAAATTTTTTTTTTGTTTTTGTTTTGCTCAGAATGGAGACCGGAAAAAGCTGTTGGATGCAACAAAAGACATATAAACCATTACATGGAGTATTCACAACAAAATCAAGGAGAGTTGTATAAGCTTTCAATTTTTATTCAATGAATTGAGCTTTTCTTGGATTTTTACAGTTGTAAAGTTCTCAAACAGTCCTTTTGGTAATAATTCACTTTGGAGATTTATAGGAAACTAAGAAGTAAATTAATTTATTATGATAAAATTAATTTATTATGATAAAAGACTTAGGAAATTTTAGAGTTGAAAGAAACTTTAGAATTTACTAATATATCAAAAGAGAATGCTCAGCATAATAATTCCTCCAGAATTCAGCATTCATAATTAACTCCTTAGTAATTTGGGGAATATGAATCAGAGAGACTCTCGATCAACATCAAAAACACATTATTATTACTCGCTGCAAGGGGATGCCTGGAAATTGATGATGCAGGCAAATATTACTTTATCAGCAGGTTGGGTATGAAATTGTGCAAGTTGGGTATTTGGGATTTAGAAGACAATTTTCCATGGAAGCCATGTTACAAGTGGAGGTTGGATTGCTAGGCCCAGACGTAAAACTGTGAGCACACTCTGTTAGAGCCCCCACTCACTTATTTGTGCAATCACAGTTCAGGCTTCATCAGAGCTGGGACTTGAGACCCTGCTTCTGTGTGATGTTGGAAACAACAAGACCAGGGTCTCAAGTCCCAGCTCTGCCACACATTGGGTGTGTCTCTTGGAAAATCGATACCATCTTTCCATGCCTGAGTTTCCTCTACTGTGAAATGAGGATAATCATACCTTCCTGAGGTCACCTGACTACAAGATGTTCCCCTTCCTGTGTAGTTCCCTCCCAAACAGAGTAGAGCTTACCTGTATAACCAGTAAGAGATTATGGAAATGATAGATGTTATTTCTGATACTAGGTCATAAAATACATGGTGGCTTGCTTCCCTTGGATCTTTTGCTCTGGGGGAAGCCAGCTGCCATGATGTAAGGATGCTCAAGTAGTCCCATGTGTCAGGGATCTGAGATCTCCTGCCATCAGCTAGAAATTTCTTCCCAGTCATGTGAGGGATGATTCCTTAACTCCAGTTAAACCTTCTGATGACAGCAGCTTCAACTAACATCTTAACTCTAACTTCTTGAGCCACTCTGAACCAGAGCCACTAGCCAAGTCATCCTCAGATTCCTAACTCACAGAACTATGTGAGATGATAATGTTTATTGTTTTAAGCTCCTAAGTATTGGGGTAATTTGTAAGGGAGCATAGTTAGCTAATATACCACATCATGGACTGGATGATGTAAGGAATGTAGAAGACTTAACTTAGTGTCTGGGCAAAGAAAGTACACACCAAGTGGTGGCTCTTAGTATCATTATCTTATTGTCATGTCTTAAATACCTGGTCATCAGTCTTGACCACACAGACAGTACTGAGGACAGTAAGGGACATTTCCTTCTTCTTCCCATCGGGTTTCCCTCTGACTCCACAGAGTTAACAGATTAGGAAGGTGCCCACAGTCCTTTTTGCCTCTGGTCTCCCTCTTCTTCTCTTTCCTACACTTCTTCCTTCTTCTTGGGGTCCTGGCTTCATACAGAGGCACCTGGCTTTAGGCGAGTGAGACAGTGAGATGAGTTCTGATTCCAGCCTAGTATTCCTTGATCCTCCACTGGAGGGTGCATAACTTTGATGCTTTATTTTGCTAAAGATTGTTTCCATCAGAGACAGGGGGTCCATCTGAAGGAGGTTGTAGCAACCCCAGAATGTCACAATGTACTAGTAGCATAATAATATTTAGTTTTCTGTTGTTATTCGCTGTAGTGTTTCTGTTTTACCCAATGAACAGTCTTCCTGTTCTGCTGTTCCTTTTTTGGTGAGACCTGAGGGAATTGGTCTCCTAATATAAATCTGCAATTATTTGTCCACCCCGCCCTCAGTATCCCTGAACTGGACACTGAACTCACTGGCAGGTTATTTCAGAGGTTTTCTGGTGCTTCTGTGAGTTTTGGGCTCTCAGAAATGTGGCCTGTTAGGAGCATAGGGTTCAAAGTTGGTCCCATGGTTCTCCATGGCTTCCTATGGCAGTTTTCACACCACCATCTGGGTTCTGTGGACTGTTGTGGTCCATCCTGTCACCAGTGGACAGTCAATTCTCACTTAAATTCAGGTCTCCTAGGAGTCACCTTTTGTATCTAAAGAAGAAAACCTTTATACCTTCAGGGTGTACTTGATGTGAATGAAGTCTACCTAGAGAAAAGGAATCAAACACAAAATTATGAATCAGAATTTGCCTTCATGTAGACATATTCAATTAGAGTTAATTAGCAACAATGGCAAATTCTCCTGTTATTATGAGGCTTAATGGGAGAATTCTAGAGAATAGAAAGAATTCATGAGAGTGCTTATTAATTCACACAAATACTAGGCTGAGAATTTCATGTGACAAAAAATAATTTAGAATGTAAATAATAAAAATGCAATTAGGAAATTATTTTCAGAGTGTTCCAAGATTACTGAAAAAAAAAACTAACATTTACCTGTAATCACCTTCACTTTACCTATATTAACCTTCACTTATAATAATCCCATGAGGGGCATTCTATTATCTCCCATCTTACAAATGAGAAAATTGAGCGGAGTGATTAAAACACTTGCCAAAGATGTACAATGGGTAAGAAGCAGAATCGAGCTCGGATGTCTTTTTCTTTTTTCTCTTGGTATTGGAGATTGAACCCAGGGGTGCTTAAACACTGAGCCATGTCCTCACCCCTTTTTAAAAAATATATATATTTTTTATTTGGAGATAGGGTCTTGCTGAGTTGCTTAGAGTCTTGCTAAATTGCTGAGACTGGCTTTGAACTCATGATCCTCCTGCCTCAGCCTCCCCAGCCTCTGGGACTATAGGAGTGCACACCATGCCCAGCCTCAGATGTCTTTTTCACAACCCTGTGGAACTTTCCCTAGATTAGAAGTTTTGCATCATAAAAACATGGGTGGCGGAGTCACGTGCAGTGATGGGGCACTTGCTTAGCATGTATGAGGCCCTGGGTTTGATCCTGAGCACCACAAAGAAGAGAGGGAGGGCAGAGAGAGGGAAAGGGGAAGAAGATCCCACAGAAGTAGCTTGAGGTGGGCTCTGAGGAAACCCAGGTATGCTCAGGGCCTCGGGCAGCTTTCTTAGAGTGGGCTTCTGAGAGGATGGGCTTTCCAAGTGGGAAAGGAGGGGAGAAGGCAGAAGATCTCTCACAGACCCCAGGTGGACACACAAGCCATGCCTTCTTTCCCTTTACAGAGCTTCCCTATTCAAAATTTGCCTGGTTTCCATCGAGTGTGGGTGTATTGCTGCATGCCATGTTGAGAATACAGACTCCTGTGTCTGCCTGTCTTGGGAAGCTGTTTTTGCCTATGATATTCATGAGCAACTGGCAAATCAATAAGCATAATGAAAAGCCAAATCAAATGCCAGGCTGGGACAGAAGAGTTGAGTCTTCTAAACACTTCATCTTTCTGTTCCAAGTGTCCTACCACAAAAGCCCCCTCCAAAGCCAGGCTCCCTGAGGATGGTGAAACTGCTTTGGCCAGGCTGTAAGGGTGTGAGAGCATCCCAGAATAGATTCTCAGTAAAAGTCACCAGATGGGTACTAAGTCCTTCAAGGGTGGGTGCTGGGTCCCCAAAGAGGGAGATGGGCACAGTAGCTGGGGTGGGTGCTTAGAGCCTCCAATGAATATCAGGAAATAAGAAGCCAGGCTGGGGCCAGGTCATGAATGCTGAGCTACTTCCTAAAAATGAATATTCTCCATCAAAACTCCAATCATCTTTGTGACTGCTCAGGAGAGCTGTGGTACGGGATCTCAGTTGTCTACGGCTGGGAGCTGTTTAGGTTTCTATTGGTTCTCCATCCAGATGTCTCCTGAGATCAGTTTTATCATTTCCGAGCTGGCTTTTATCACTCCCGTAACCAGAGTCACTGCTAGCTGCAGTGTGCCTTTGCCTCTGGTAGCATGCACCTGCGTCACTTCTTTGGCCGACTGCCCCAGGCATTTTACAATAAACCCTTGTTTTACTCAGCTTTTTCATCTCTGTGACCCAAAGACCTGGCAAGAACAATTTTAGAGGAGGAAAAGTTTATTAGGTCCTCATGGTTTTAGAGGTCTCAGGCCATAGAAGGCTGACTCTGTTGCTCTGTGCCCAAGGGTGAGACAGAGCATCAGGGCAGAAGGACATGGCAGAGAGTGACTTGGCTCACCAGAGACAAAATATATACCTCAAAGGCACATCCCCAGTGACCCACCTCCTCCAGCCACACCCTACCCAGTTAATCTCTATCGGTGGATTAACCCGCTGATCAATATAAGACTCTTGTAACACTAAAACTTCACCCCTGAATGTTCTTGTATTGTCTCACACATTAACTTTTTGGGGATGCCTCATATCTAAACCGTAATAGCCCTTAATATTCAAAATTGTTCTCTATTTAAAAATAAATTAAGGTATATTTTACAACAAAATTCACCTTTTGACTATAGTTATGTGATGACAACCACGAATATAGTCAAAATATATAAAAATGATTCCATTACCTCTTGAAATTTCTATAGAACTGTCCTTTGTAGGTGGGATCAGTTCCATAGTTTTTCAAGGGCCCATGCAAAATGCAGGGGGAAATGACCATGAAAAAAACTAAAGCATAAAGCTGTTTTATTTCTTCTGCAATCTTTTCTGACTTGTGGTGTTTTTCATCTGACACTTAATTTTCTAAGTCAAAAAATTAAAATTTTACATTAGTGTACATTTTATCATTTATCCCTAAATCGAATAACAAGCAATTTTGAGTGCAAATACAGAGACATTTAACTGGTACACAGAATTCATATTTTGTGGCTGGCACATTCATATTTTATTCTCATTAGAAGTAAGGGAAACTGCACAGAATTATTTTAATTGCTTTTATTTCACTTTCTGCTGCAAGTACTTTCTATCAATACCCTACGGGGCCAGTGGGTTTTGTAACATGATTTCCTTGTGTTCTCTCTGTATTCTCATGCATCATGGATCCAGAATTCTGGGCTCATGAAACATCATGAATACTCTACATGAATGGATAGCAAGGGATAGTAGAGGGTGAGAGTTTTGATGTATCTTCTCTCCTCATGTGCATACTTCAGTGATCCATCATACTTGGCTTACAAAACCCAAGTTCAAAGATAAAAATATTAAAAGTCTCAAAAAAATCACAGCAGAACACTGAACTAAGCATGCGGCCTCCTGAGCACACAGTTCCTAGGCCTGTCACTCATCATCACCCCTCCCTCCCTTTACCTCTCTGACTACCATTGATCTGTTTTCTGCCCTTTCAGGAATGTAATATAAATGGAATCCCACACCGTAAAGCTCTTAGAGTCTGCTTCCTTTCCTGTGTTGTAATGCACTGGAAATTCATCTATGCTGGTGTTCAGCACACCAACTGAGCTCCTAAACGCATAGCTAAGGAGGTATTTGGTTCTCCGTTGTTGCTGATTAACCCGAGTACAATGCCTGGCACATAACTAAGCCTCAAATTTTCATTGTTACTGTTGCGGAAGATGAAATGCCAGTAGGAATGTATGATCTACATCTAAAGATGCAATTAGAGCACAAAGAGCTACATTGAACTCAGAAATTTTAGGACATGCCTCATAAGTTTGGTTTATTGGTATTTCTCCCCCTGAGTGGGTTGTGGAGTTTTTCTAGGCTGGGAAGGACAGGGATAGAGTTGTGAGTGAGCATGTCTGCCTAAATACTCTCTAGGATATTTAATCTATGTGTAATTTTACTAAAAGTCGACCTGGGAAAGGAAGGGAAGGATCTGGCAAGCTGGGGTTCTGGTGAGGTGGCTCCCGTCACATCTCTCTGTTGCTCTCCCTGCAGAGTACACCTGCCTAACTCATTTCCTGCTTCATGGTGATATAGCACAATCCCATCTTTCATTTCTCTCCCACCCTGCTGCCTGGCTCCTTACGTCACCTGCATTCCTGGCGATGTCATCCTTCTTTCAGTTCCCTAGCTTCACTTCTTCCACGCCAGTGAGGCATTCCTGGGTTCCTGGGTTGAACTTAGCCTTCAGAGATCAAGCCATAAACAAGCAAGCTGGTGACTGAAGGAGGCTGGCTGCACCATATGGCTTCCTTCTCCTGTAGCAGCACAAGGGGACAGGCATTTCTCCTTCCTCTTCCCCAGCCAGAGCCCTTTCTCCAGTGTGACATGGGGACTGGAACCTGAAATTCAGAACCAGCATGTCTAGATTCCAGTTCCACATACTATTTTCAGCTATGTGATTGTTTACAATCTCTATTCCTCAGTTTTCCCATCTGTGAAAAGGGTAAAAATAATAACATTGTTTGGTACTTTTCTGTCAATTTTTTTAAAAGAATAATGTAAATAAGAACATATAAATGTAAGTAAACAATGGACAACATTTCACAAATTGAACCACCCAGGGAATGAGCTTCTGGATCAAGAATCAGAACATTCCAAAGACTCTTCATCCCCCCCCACCACCTCCTGATGCATAGGACTGCTTTCAGGATAAGTGAGCTAATATTTGTAAAATCCTTAGAATGGTGCCTGGCATATAGTTATCACAATATGTTTTTTTTTAAATAAATTGATTATAAGGGAACTGTTGGCTTCAGGAAGCTCAGCTGCTTCTTCCATATAGTGAGAGCATGGCTCTCATACAAGTGAGGGCTTCCCTCTCTTCATGCAGAGCAGCCGGCAGGAAGAGTGAAGAGTCTTCAAAATAATCAATTATTTCCTTATCCCTGAGGACCAGGTGGTGCATTATATGGCAAATGGCTCCTGTGGAATGCCAACAATTTTGTTTAGATGAAAGAAGAAATAAGCAATCAGACTGCTGTCACCACTTAACAAAAGGCCAGATGCTGTGGTGCATGGCAGCCAGGGCCAGAAATGAGGGGTCCTGCATCGAGGTGCGGGGGCGGCGGGTTTCCTGGATGTGTCTTCCTGCATCACCTGCACATCCCCACGAGACGCACAAAGAAAATTGGGCTGAGGAAAATTCCTGAAGAAATGGCCAAAATGGACTGAAGCAGCACTAAAAGAATTAGTACGTTCATGAATAAGTTCACACAATGTTTTAAAATTTATGAACAGAGGAAATGGTTATGCCATCCATGGTTACTAACACTGCACTTTTATTCAACCTCAGAATACATCTCTGCTCCTTCTCTTGTCTTTGTGACATAAGGACCAAAAGAAAAAAAGACAGTAAAACATCGTAACATCAGAGAAATTAAATTAAAGAATTTAGAAGGGAAAAAGAATGATAGTTGCCGACACATTTTTGGAACATATTAAATTCTGCACAAGGCGGCCATTATTCTGTTCTATTACGGCTCAGAGTCACCAATTTTAGGTGGAAAGCAAAAGATTCAGGTGAGAAGGTAAAGAAGGGTGAAGACAGTTCCTGATGAGTAAACTAGGGGGCAGAAGGCAGTTCTGAGAGCTGTTGGCTGATCACATTTTACTGGAAAACACCCCATTCACATTTTGAAGGAAGAATTCCTACAAAGAAGCAGCATTAAGGGAAACAACCAAGTGACAATGTCAAAAAAATCTGTAGCACTCGTCAGATTTCAAGGAGAGTTTTAAAATTCCTTGATCCTGCTTTTTACATAGGCAGAGATATATTTTAAAAAATTGCTATATAAATATGCTTCTGGAGTTGTAGGGTCAGGTTCCACCCTGGAAATCAAGACCATTTTTATTAGGTCTGAAATCTTCTTTGAGCAAGCCAGAGCAGCTTCCTCAGAGTGGAGTGCCACCACCATACCTCAGTGGGTCCTGAGTGTGTGTCTCTTTTGAAGGAATTCAGAGTACAGAAAGGCCCAAATGGGGAACCAGTTGGGCACCTCATAGTTGATCCAGCAATTTCTTTGGAACGGACACAAAGAAGTTGAATGCAGTGCTCCCTCGACCTCATTTAGAATTTTTTAAGTCAAGAAGAAAATATGGTGCCTATGGTGTGTGTGTGTGTGTGTGTGAGAGAGAGAGAGAGAGAGAGAAGCTAGAGAGTGTGCTTCACTAAACCCCTCTGCCTGTCTAAATTTCAACAATTTAGGCTTCAGTTTCCACAGAAACAACGCACACCATGGTCAAGAATAATTTCATAAAAATTAGGGTAGTTACTGCTCATGGGTTGCTCTGGTTTCAGACCTTACACAAATGAAGAGTGGCTACTATGGAGAGGAGGGAAGTTTATGTTATATAACTGGTAGAACTGAAGTCCTTATTGAATGAAGATAATTCCTAGACTGGTTTCTGTTGTAGTGACATTCTAAATTTGTTTTCTTTTTTTTTTTTAAATATTTATTTTTTTTAGTTGTGGTTGGACACAATACCTTTGTTTTTATTTATTTATTTTTGTATGATGCTGAGGACCAAACCCAGGGCCTCGCACGCGCTAGGTGAACGCTCTACCGCTGAGCCACAACCCCAGCCCTGCGACATTCTAAATTTCTAAGTTAACTAACTAACTAACTATTAGGCTAACCCACTTGTAAAATTCCATAATAATTTTATGAACCCTTGTATGAATTAATTAATTTTTCTGGGCTTCTGATAGTGATGTTTTCATTTTGGCAGTTTGGGTTAGGGTGTTTCTTTTACCTCTTCGTCATTAGGCCACTAAAAGGTAAGTAGGTGAAAGTATTGTTTATAGGCATCTGAGGATGGTGGATGAACATGGCTCAAATGGAAGATTGGTGAAGATGGGTTTCAAATCTTATCTACATTCATGGCTTTATCCAGTATTCTTTAATAGCAAAGTGACCGTGGCTCTCTACTGATGAAGCACAATGACAAGTAGCTTAAACATACCTAAACCTTTCTCTGGGAAAACCTGTATATCCATGGCAGATCACTATCTGTGATAGATTAAAGATGGCAGTCAGTTCTTTCATACTCTTCCTATTGAGAGGTTGCTGTTGATTTCTCTCTCCTTGATTCTGAACTGCACTTAATGATTTACTTATTAAAAACAATGCAGTGAAGTTATGTGCTGGGACTCCTAAGACTAGGTAATATGGAAGCATACAGTTTCTGCCCAGGCTTCTTAGACCTAACTACCATATTGTAAGGAAGCTCAAGGATACCTGTAGAGAAGCCCATGTGGAAAGGAACTGAAGCTCCAGATATCTACTTGGTTGAGCTCTAAGGTGACAGGAACACCCACTTGCCAACCATGTAAGTGAGTCACCTTGAAAGTGAACACAGTCCCAGTTGAGTTGTTCTTGCTGGTAAACTATATTAAGTAGAGAGAAGTTGTGCCCTCCAAGTCCTGTTCAAATTGCAGATTTGTGAGCAAAATGACTGTCATTGTTTTATACAACTAAGTTTTTGTTCATTTGTTTCAGTTTTTAATATAGCAGAAGATAACTGAAACATCACCCAACAAGTTTTGGTCCACAGTGGGTTGGAAGTGGTTGCCAGTGGTTCAGCCTTCATCTCCATGGGACTCAATAGCTTCTCAATTCTGCTGAAATTTATGGAAAGCAGATCCTTCTCATTAAGCAGATGGTTATTAAGTACTATTGTTATTAAGCAGATGACTATCACTATTAAGTACTATTGTTATTAAGCAGATAACTATCACTATTGTTTCATTTCTTGCTGGAATCTATGGGGAAACTGAACATAGTCTAGAAGTCTTATACTGGAAGCTCTGGAGATGGTTGAGTTGGTCCAGACAGAACCTGTTGCCTATATATTTACATTCATAGGATTATCTTTTAGGAATTCAACACTGTCACTAAACTTAGTGTGGATCCATTCTGTCCCACCAAGACCTGAGTTCTGTACTCTGCAGAGTGGGACCTTACTGAATTTGGACTAGTTGTATAGGGAGATGCTGGCTTTTGGGTGGAATGTTGTTGCAGGATTTCTTTTCTCATGTTTCCATTTGGTAGAGCTGTCTACTGGCATGCAATTAGGTGGTCATTGCCTCACCTGTTCATATTAACCTTTCTCTATTTTCACGTCTGCAAACTGTGATTCCATCCCAGGAGGTAAGGGTTTGTTATTGTGGTCATGATTATCATGAACCTATTTCTTTCAATATCCTGTTTTAAAAAATGCTTGCCATTCTATTGGGGGTAAAATGAAATCTCAGTATAGTTTTGATTTGTGTTTCCTTGACTGCTAAGGATGTTGAACATTTTTTTCATATATTCATTGCCCATTTGCATTACTTCTTTTCAGAAATGTCTGTTTAGTCCATTTGCCCATTTATCAATTGGATTTTTTTTTTTTGGTGGTAAATTTTTTGAACTCATTATATATTCTGGATATTAATCCTCTGACAGAAAAGTAGTGGACAAAGATTTTTACCATTCTGTAGGTTTTCACACTCTTTTTTTCCTTTTAATTTAATGTCATTCCACTTATTTATTCTTGGTTTTCTATCTTTAGCTTGAGACATTTCATAAGGAAATACTGCCTGCCCCTATATGTTGGACTGTTTACTGCATGATTTCTTCTAGTAATTGCAAAATTTCTCTTTTAATTCCTATGTCTCTGATCCAATTTGAATTGACTTTTGCAGAGTGAAAGATAAGGATTTAGTTTCATTCTACTACATATGGATATCCAGTTTCCCCGTATTATTAGTTCAAAAAAATTGTCTTTTCTCCAATATACGTTTTTGGCATCTTTGTCAAGGATAACTGTATCTATGTAGGTTTTTCTCTCATGTCTTTTATTCTATTCCATCGGTCTTCATGTTTGTTTTATGCCAATACCATGCTAGTTTTTTAAAAATATTTTTTGGTTGTAGATGGACACAATATCTTTATTTATTTTTATGTGGTGCTGAGGATCGAACCCAGTGCCTCACACATGCAAAGCATGTGCTCTACCACTGAGCCACAACCCCAGCCCTACCATGCTAGTTTTGTTTAGAAAACTTTGAGGTATAATTTGAGGTTAGGTATTATGATGCCTCCAGACTTGTTATTATTGCTCAGAATTGCTTGGCTCTTCTGGATATTTTATTCTTCTGTATGAATTTTAGGACTCTTTTTTTCTAGTTCTGTGAAGAATATTTTTGGTATTTGGTGGGGATTGCATTGAATTAATAGATCACATTGAATCAATAGATCAATATGGCCATTTTTACAATATTTAATCTTGCCTATCCAAGAACAGTCTTTCCATCCTCTAACATCCTGTTTAATTTCTCTCTTCAGTAATCAATAGTTTTCTTTATAGAAGTCTTTCACCTCCTTTGATTTCATCTTACCCCAGTTGGAATGGCAGCATCAAGAATATGAATAAAAATAAATGCTGATGAAGATGTAGGGAGAAAGGAACACTTATACATTGTTGATGGGACTGCAAATGAGTACAACTACTATCAAGATCAATATGAAGATCAATGTGGAGGTTCCTCAAAAGACTGGGAATGGAACCATTACGTAACCCAGCTATTCCACTTCTTGGTAGTTATCCAAAAAAAATCTGAAATTAGCACACTGTAGTGACAATCTGCGTTTCAATGTTTATAGCAGCGCAGCTCATATTAGCCAAATTAAGGAACCAGTCTAGGTGTCTATGAACAAATGAGTGCTATTGTTTTAGTCAACCTTTGAGTTGCTGTGAACAAAAGACACAAGAAGAAAAACTTAAAAAAGGAAAAGTTTATTTTGGCTCACAGTTTCAGAGGTTCAGTCCCTGTCCGGCTAATTCCACAGCTCTGGGCCTGAAGTAAGGCAGAACATCATGGCAGAAGGGTGTGGTGGAGGAAAGCAGCTCAGGACCTAGCAAACAGGAAGCAGAGAGAGCGCAAGCTCCACTCACCAAGGACAAAATGTAAATACAAAGGCCTACCCTAGAGACCTACTTCCTGTAGCCACCCCCTACCTGCCTACACCCCCTATTGCCCAGTTAATCCATATTAGTGGGTTAACCCACTGATTTGGTTACACCTTTCACAATCTGCTCATTTCACTTCTGAAAATTCTTACATTGCCTCTAAACTATAACTGGAATATATATGTTCAATGAAGTTCTATTCATCCATAAAGAAGAATGAAATTATGTCATTTGCTGGTAAATGGATAGAACTGGAGAAGGTCATGCTCAGTAAAATAAGCCAAATGCATAAAGCCAAGTGTTGAAAGGTTTTTTTTTTTTTTTTCCATAAGCATGAACTTGAAAGAAATAAGGGGAAAGATTGGGAGTGATCTCATGAAAAGAGAATGAAAAACAGTAAATGAAGGAGATTAAAAGTAAGGGTGGGAAGGGATAGGAACAGTGGAAGGAAATTGACTAAATTATGCTATGCATGTATGAATATATCACAGTGATTCAAATTTTATGTATAATTTTAATTCATTGAATAAACAAATAAAAGGAGAACTTATAGGATACAGGAAGGGGTTCTTGGGGAGGGAGGAGGAGAGGGGAAAGGTACTGAGGAAGGAAATTGAGCAAATTATGTTGTATGCATCTATGATTATATCGCAATGAACCCCACTATTATGTGTGACTATAATGCACTAATTAAGACACAAAGAAAGAGAAAATGCTGAACTCTTTAAAGAAGCAAGGGACTGGAAAGACAAGGGGGGATTTCTGAGGTGCTAGGGCTGTTCTAAGTCTTGATCTGGAAGGAATTTACACAGGTGTAACTTACAAGCACAGTCTTCCAGCTGTATGCTCAAGATTTGTACACTCTATTGTGTTGAGGGCCACAGCCGAGTTGGGATGGCGCATGGCATTTTGCCAGAGGTAGTGGTTGAGAGGTGACGCCAGCGAGCCATTGAGATGATGATGGTTAAGTTAAGCTGTGTATTCAGTTGTATAGGGCGGCTCCTGCTGCCTCGGGTGCCCACTACTTTGGAGTTCCCGTTGAGTTCTCCCTCGAAGCCCGGTGGAGGGTGAGAGAGTTCCCTGGGAGTGCGCATGGAGTGCTGGTGGAGTTCGGGCAATAAAGGAGTTCCTGTTTGAACCTACAAGTGCCTCTTGGTGGCTCGTTTATTTTGTGCCCAGCCAGACTGCGGCACTACTGTATGTAAATTACACCTCAATGAAACACAGTTAAGGAAAAGACATACTAGTTGAGAAAACATATATGCAGTTTCCACACAAGGTATGAGTGAGTGGTGAAGATACATGGAAGATTGCTCAGGAGGGGTCCTATTTGTTACCATGAGATTGTTACCATGTGCATGTTGCCATTAAATTCATTTCTTAGGCAAGCAACCCAACAATCTGAAACCATTTTGCTTCATCTTGGGAGGGGAACATGTCTTCCTTTGTTCAAGTCCTCCTGCCCAGAGAGAAATGATACTTTTCAGGTTAAAAGCACATGAACAAGAGCATTGCAATAATGCCTAGAAGCTGGGAGGAAACAAAAGAAACTAAGAATACTGCCCTGCTAAGCAACACACACTTGGAATAACCACAGAACCATTTAAGTCATATCGGGTCGAATTAGAACTTAGAGTGGGTAGGCAGGTTAACACATAGCAATTTCATTGCCTTTAGGAGTTCGACATTCTGAACAGGTGCCAAAGCATCAAGCATGCATCATCTAGAAAGCCTCTAGTATTTTATAAAATGCCCTTCTCATGGCCACCCAGCCCCTTGGTGGTTCTTACAGCCACTTCTCACCCAAAAAGAACTGTTTTAGAAAAGCCCAGGGTTGTAACTTCTTATTTTGAAAGTATTATTATCCTTCTAACACCAGTTTGCTGGATATTCCACTTTGATACCTATAAGTGGTGTTAATCCTCCTGGGTTTACTTGGAATTAGGGTAATTTTCTCCCCATGTCATCAAACTCCAATATTTTTTTTATTTTGGGAACTTATTTTCACTATTAATCTTTACCAAGTGCCAGTAAAATAACAAAAGCAGCAAAGTTCTGGAAAAAAAATCTAATAGTGAGAAATTGGCCAGATCCTTTAAACCCAACTGTGGGTTTTTTCATATGCAGATATAGCTTTATTATTTTCCCCAAACTTAATTATAGCCAGAAAAAAATGGGCATGAGGATTTAGACTACCATGATTATTCTTTGTGCAATAAGAGATGACACAGGTTGAGATGGGAAAAGACTTTACTGAGTCATCCTCAGTAGAGGAGTGGAAAGAGGGAAAACAATGGAACAATATCTGCAGGCCAGTCATTTACTGTGGCTTTAGCAAAACGGCTTTCCATAGCACCTGCCATACTCTCCACCCCCGCCCTGCTTTTTAGGATATTTTGACATCTACTGGTTTTAGTACCCAGTCAGTCCTGATGGTTAACTAGGGATGTCAGATCAAAATCACATGATATTGTCCATGATAATTAGTTGAGAGGCAAATTGGTTCAGGGCAAAAGGATGGATTCTAGAATCAGATCTGCTACTGACTGTGATCTTGGATTGTTGAGTTAATTTCTCTGTGACTGTTATGAAACATGAGTATTAGGGTTATTGAAGGAGATCAAGTGATATGGTATATAAACATGCCAGTTACATGGTAGTTGCTCACTAAGTAGACTTTTTAAAAATAGTTTTGATTTGTTCTTTTTAGTTATACATGACAGTAGAATGTGTTTTGACATATCATACATACATGGAGTATAACTTCCCATTCTTATGGTTGTATATGAATGTGGAGTTACAATGGTCGTGTATTCATATATGAACAAAGGAAAGTTATGTCTGATTCATTCTACTGCCTTTCCTATTCCCATGCCCCTTCCCTTTCCCCCATTCCTCCCTGTCCAATCCAGTGAACCTCCACTCCTGCCCCCATTTTGAGTTGGCAACTGCATATCAGAGAGAACATTGGGCATTTGGTTTTTGTTTAATAGGTTAAAAAAAAAAGTTTCCTCCAAAACTATGATTAGCATCTTAACCTCTTCCTGGCCAATTGTCTTAAACAAAGCCCTGAGCCCCTAATGCCTTGCCTATGATTTTAATACATATGTAAATAAATGAAATGTATTCCACTGACCTTAAGGGCATTTCTATTGATGGCATGATCTGTGTACAGAAGAAAATCCCTCTCACCTGCCTTGTCTTCCTTGAGAAGTGATCTATCTGAATAGATAGTGTCCATGGAGCTATGGAAAGGAAGAAGGAGGGCTGTGACCTGATGAGGAGAAGAGGTGAGGACGAGGCCCTTGTAATTTTTATTGTTAGAGTTTTTTTCCTAATTTGGTTCTGAAGTCTTTCTTGAGACTTGATAAGCCATGATAACCACTCTGTAGGAGGCCCCTAATTAGGGGTTAATACAGGTGTGGGAAGCAGATGAGACCCATGAAGAAGTGAAGCCAAAATGTACGGAAAAGAGGAAATTTATTACTCACAGGTCCCTGAGAAGTTTGGGTGCCAGTGGAAGTCCAGAGACATCTGAGCTCAACCAACAAGAACAGAAAGGAAGAAGGAGGATAGGAAAAGGGGGAGGGGAGGGATATGGAGAAGAGGAGAAAAGGAGGTAATCCATGGGGACATTATTCTAGCGGAGGTTGTGAGGATAACACTTTAGTTTAAAAAATCCTATACAAAGAAGAATTTATTTACACTACTCTGTTATTGATAATTTGTTTTTATTGTGGTCTGTTGTTAGATTTTTGTATTGAATTTGTGTTGGATTTTGGTTCAGTGAGATAAAGAATAGGCAGGCAGAACCTCAACCAACCACATGGGAGAGTTGGGGGGCAGTTATAACCAGGTCAAAGGTGACAGAGTATGACTGGGTTTATACAACTTGTGTCAGACCTAAAAAATCAATGCTGAGGTAGCAACGAATTTATGACATGATCTTAGTCATATATACTAAAATTAATTTAAGAAAAAAATTCTGAAATAAGACATGAAACTACATATTGAGTAGGTATATCAGGTACATTAAAAAGAATCATCCCAAACTGGCCAACTCTGAAATTAAAAAAAAAAAAGATTTCCTTTGGGTATCTAGTCAGAGAGATCAAATCACTTGTAAAGAAAACAAAAATCAGATTGTCATTAGATTTTTGACAACAATGTTTAACACTTGAAAACAATGGAATAGTATAGTTCAGATATTCATGGAAAGAAAGTATGAACCACAAATTTTATAGTCAGCCAAATTCATCCTTAAGTTTAAAAGCCACAAACAAACTTTAATGAGCATATGAGAACTGAGAAAATATAGTTCCCTTCAGCTCCTTTTGAGAAATGTACAATAAAGGGGTTTCATACAACCAAAATGATTGAAGGGATATAGACACAGGAAATGGTTATGAGCATTGAAAGTATTCAATGAACTGGAAACTAAAACAATGATGGGCTGGGGATGTGGCTCAAGCGGTAGCGCGCTCGTCTGGAATGCGTGCGGCCTGGGTTCGATCCTCAGCACCACATACCAACAAAGATGTTGTGTCCGCCGAGAACTAAAAAAATAAATAAATAAATATTAAAAATTCTCTCTCTCTCTCTCTCCTCTCTCACTCTCTCTTTTAAAAAAATAATAAAAAAAATAAAACAATGATAGTTGTAAGAGAGAGAGAGAGTAGTACTGGATGGCTATTTTCTCTAAGAGTACAATTACACTAAAAATTAAGGGCCTGGGAGAATATATGAAGAGTATCACAAACACACTGATTCCCTTATAGGCATTAAGTGGGAGTACAAAAAGTCTTTCCAATACTCGCAGAGAAAAGGGAAATAGGGAAAAATGACATAACTCAGTAATTTCAGTATTGCTTATAATAGAAAACCAACAGATTGTAGGAGAGAGAGAGACAGAGAGAGAGAGAGAGAGAGAGAGAGAGAGAGAGAGAGAGAGAGGTATTAAAAGTATTACATAAAAGTAATAGTATAAAGGCAAATTCAAAGAACAATAGCGAGGCCTTTTTAAAAGCCAAATTTTATACTCCCTTAAAAAGAAAGCAGATAAAATAAACCATATGGTTAAAGGCTATTTGTGAGGACACACATATTTAAACATACATAATACACAAGACGTAGGAATTGAGATCAAACATACGGATCATATCAGCAAATTTAATAAAAAAAATTTTAGATTGGGTAACAAGGCAAATTAATAATATATTGTCAGAAAGACAAGCCCCAGACAAAAAGATCCAAGGGGTCAAGAATAAAAGGATGGACAAAGATCCATCAGGCATTTACAAATAAAAAGAAGGCCACAGTCTCAATCTTGATACATGACAAGGTAGAATTAAAGCATTTTAAAAAGCATTTTTTTAAAAAAAGACAAGAAAAGACACTTTATAAGGCCAAAGTATTTACAAAGATAACTGATATTATTTACACACCCAACTACACTTTAACAACTTTCATAAAGCAACAATTACAAGAAATGTAAGAGAAAGGAAAACATGAACTGATAGTAGAAAATTCTAATATAACTTGCTCAATTCCAAACATCACAGAGAGAAGAAAATCAACAAGTATGTAGAAGATCTATGCAACATAGCTTAAGTGGATCTTGTAAATAGCTAACTATTCACCCTGATGATGGATGATATACTTTTCCATTGAACATGGTACATTCATGAAGATTGACCATATTTCAGGCCACAAAGAAAACCTGGGTGAATTCTGAAGAATTGATTCTGTCAAAAAGCTATAAAGTTACTATATAATCAGGAAACACAAAGGACTTCCTACTTGGAAATTTAAACACTGGTTTTTAAACAAATTAGGGTCAAGGAAGAAATACTAAATGCAATTGTAAAATTCTTCCTTCCTTTTCTTTTTGCAATGCTGGGGATAGAACCCAGGTCCTCACACAGGCTAGGCAAGTGTTTTACCATTGAGCTATACCCCGAGCCCTAGAAAATTAAAATTTACAATAAATGGTAAACAGAAGAAAAAGTATACCTACTCAATCATATCAAAGAAATGTAAATATAAATGAATTAAATAACCAAGATTAAAAACTAAGAAAAGAACCAAAACAACAAAATAGAAAAGGCAGAAAGAAGTTAAAATAGATGGAAGCAAAAATGAATTAGAGAAACTGGTTCTTTGAAACAAAATGGGCTAACTACTAGCTAATCTAATGGGGGGGGAGGAGCAAACACTCAAAATTAGAAATGTCAAGGTGGGGGGGAGATCAAAACAGAGAAAATTTAAAAAAATCATTAGAGACATTTAACAATTCTATGCAAACATATTTGACAATCTTTATGAATTAAATACATTTCTAGAAAAATACAATTCACACGCTGACTCCAGTGGAGAGACACAAACGGCCCACCATACAATCTTCTCATAATAGATAGTCATATAAAGAGAGAAAATTTATTGAAATAAATTACAGAGATGTTCTTGGACACCTGAGAAAAATCTTTCCCTAAAATATTATCCATGGGGACTAAGAAAATGCTATCATAGCAAATTTAACACAAGAAGTTGATGGTACTGCATTTATAATGCAAGAAACAGTTTTGTTTTGAACCTGGAATGAGCATAAGCTAAGGCTAAGATAGGAATTTGGGGATGCAGGAAAAAGAAAGATACACTGAGTCTCCAAAGAGAAGGGCCCATGAGAAAAAAAAAAAAAAGCAGAGAATGTTTATGAACCTTTGAAATGCAAAACAAGCAACTCCTGAGGAATCCAGCCCACATAATTAGTTCACCTCTTTGGCACAGGAACTTCACTCTTGGCCTGTGTCCTTGCCCACAAAAGGTAACATGATGCAAAAAATAGGGAAAAACAAAAGTGCACAGAAACTAGTGCAAAATTGTGTAACTGTATCTTAACTCCATCTATAGTTCAGTCCTAGCTATCATTCCTCTATAAATATTAACACTCCAGACCAGTCTCTCCCTCCGGAGATGGCCTGTGTTCTCCCTTGAATATGTTTCTGCTTTCCTAAATAAATCTCTGTGTTTCTGACTGGCACTCCCATGCTGAATTTTTTTTAAAAATTTATTTATTTATTTATTCTAATTAGGTATATATGACAGCAGAATGCATTTTGATTCATTGTATACAATTGCAGCACAACTTTTCATTTCTCTGGTTGTGCACAATGTAGCTTCACACCACACCTGCAGTCATCCATGTACCTAGGGTAATGACGTCCATCTCATTCCACTGTCTTTCCTGCCCCCATATACCTTCCCCTTCCCCCCCCCCCGCCCTTTGCCCAATCAAAGTTCCTCCATTTTTCCCATGACTCTCCCCCACATTATGGATCAGCAGCCAAGTATCAGAACATTCAGCCTTTAGTTTTGGGGGGATTGGCTTACTTTGCTTAGCATGATATCTTCTGAAAGGGTAAAGTTTCTAAGCTGGAAAGCTTGAATTAAAATGTAAAAGATTAGGTATTATTAAGTTCCTCTGTTACACCCAAATTCCTGAGACAGTTAAGACAACACCCTACTGGCCATTTAGCCTAGGGCCCTGTGCAGTTTGTCACAGGGCCTGAACCAATCAGTTTGAATGTGTACCCTGCTTAGGAGTGACCAATCACCCCCACCCGACCTGTTCCCGCCAATGAATGTGCCAATCACGTCTCAGAGTTGTTGTTCAATTTTCCTGCGCCTTATGATGATTTGTTCTGATGTATGCAAAGCCTCCCGCCCTCCCCAAAAAGTGTACTTAAGCACTGCTTAACCCCTGCTTGGGGCTCTGGGCCGCTCTCCCTTCTTGAGTGAGCCTTGAGCCTCAGCGCGCTGAATTAGGATCCTCTTTGATAAACTCCCTCCTGCCCATTGCATGAAGCTGGTCTCTTGTGGTCTCTTTTTCCAACGATTCGCCGGATCCTTACACTTCCAGCTCCATCTATTTACCTGCAAATGCCATAATTTCATTCTCTTTTAATGCTGAGTAATATTCCATTGTGTATCTATACCACAGTTTCTTTATGCATCCATCTATTGAAGTGCATCTAGGTTGTGTCACATACACCACTGTCCCGAGTTAAGGTCCCATCTCTGAGAACTCCTCCAGGAATAGGACAGGAATTCATCAATATTCTGATAAACCCCTATGTCAGCAATGACCTCAGCAAATGAAAATCAGGCCCAGCAGTTGTCAGGTGGTAGTGAAGATGTGATGAGTGAGCAATGCTCAAAAATTACCAGCAATGATCAGACAGGACCAGCAATCACTATGTCCAAAACAGTCTACACCCCACCCTGCACAAGTTACTCAATGTCGTCCTTTCCAGCTAACATGAGTGATTACTATTTATTTTCCAATGACAACTCTGGCCTCACTTTAATCCAGGAACCCCTAGATAAAAAAATCACGAAGACATACAATCACTGGATTGCCCCTGCTCCCTGATATTAGATCCACAGTTCGTCCTGCTTTCTTAAACCCTATTTATAAAAACCCCTAGCATGAGACCAATGTTGTCAATTCCTCCAAACTCCCTCCACTGAGGTGCCCCATGATTCCTCTGGTGTGTGTCCTCCTTTGCCACAGCAAACTAGAGAAACCTCATTTATCTTTGACTCTACAAGTGTGTCTTTGAAGGGTAGGAACAGACACACAAAATTGTATCAATTCTCTAAGCCATGGGACTCATAATCAAATCTCTGAGCAATGTCCCATTCAAGGAATTAAATTCTAGTCACGACGACAACAAAAATTTTAAAAAGACCCAATCTGTGTGAAGCAGACGGATATGCCGCACCTCCACAGGCCCCACTTTTCCTATGCACTTTCTTAACATATTCATTGTTAACTTCCTCTCATCTTCTATTTCTTTCCATTCCTTTTTCGTGTAGAATAGTCTGCCTCTCCCTCAGCAAGAAAAACTTCCCAAGGAGGAAGGGGATGGAATCCAGTGCTAATCTCAGGGTCCTTTTGGGTGGGCTAGGGGAATGTGAAAGACAATGAATCTGCCACATTGGTAGCTTTCCTCGCTTCACCCCGGTAGAGGTTGACAGTTTGTGAGCCGGTTGCTCTTCATTGACTCCTTCCAGCTTCTCAACCACGGAAAAGAAGTGCTAGCAACTGTGATTCTCCCCCACTGTAGAGTTGAGGTTAAAAACAAAAACAAAACAGAATGGCTAAGTGTTAGCCCAAACGAGGCACTCAGGATGAAGGAGGGAGATGGGAAGCAAACCTCGGATCAACAAGCTTTTCTTTGTTCAGGAATCGGCAATACAGTCAATTAGTGGAACCCTGGTGTGGCTCATTTGGGGTAGAAAATGGCCGCTGGCTGAAGCAAGGGTCTGGCTTTCTTTAGGGTGGGAGACGAAGGTAATTCCTGGGGTTCATTGTATTAGGGTCCCACTGATCCATGAGGTGGGACAGAAAAGTGAATAGGGAATTTCCTGGGGCTTATTGTATTGGGGTCAGCTGACCCATGAGGGTCGGGGTGGGGGGTCAGGTGCCAGTCAGGTGCAGATTCTTTTTGTGTTTCTTGCTGTGGCTGAAACCTGGAATTTTAAATGACAAAAGCTTAGGGAAAAGGTCCTTGGACTTATTTTCCATATCTTCCAGCCACTGTCCCTGATATAGTCCTACTATGTACCAGGCTAATACTCAGTGCTTTATATCAGTGTTTCTCAAACTGTGCTATGCACATCAATCACATGGGCATCTTGTTAAAATGCAGACTCTTGATTCGATACGCTGGATGAGACACGAGGGTCTGCATTTCCAATAAGCAAGATCTTGTTTAACGCCAATGCTGCAGGTCCACAGACCACAATGAACCTGCGAGGCAGATTATTTGCACAGGCAGATTATTTGCACAGCCTCACAATGAACCTGCGAGGCAGATTTCTCAACCCAGATTATACGTGGGGGGATTTTAAGCCATATGATTCTCAGATATAGTCTATACCAGTCACGTTGGTACCCCTGGTGGTAAGACCCAGACCCAGGGGGCTCACATGTGAAATTAAACTTGAACTCCTGCTTTATGGGTTAGACAGCAGTACCTTCATTTTACAGCAAAAAACTCAAGTTTAGAAAGAGAATCACCTTGCCCAAACCCTTATACATTGGTCAGGGTTGAAGGCCAATTTTAAACTCTGGCTCCAGAATCCATTCTGCTAGGTAGTCTTCTCTCTCCATGGCCTTTCATGGAGAGGACACAACCTCATAATCTGTGAGTGTTCAGTGGGGTAGTCAGACCAGCACACACAGTATATAAGCACTGGAAAACCTCCTGAACCCCCAGGTGCCCCAGCATGAAGATTCTCAGTGTGGTTTATGACCCTATAGCAGTAGGTGGGTAGAAAGCACTCCCTGGGGCTGAAGGTGACTCTTAAATCTTCAGACCCAGCACATGTCCTGGAACTGACTATGTTCCCTTAGTTCCCTGGCTTTCCTATAAATGCTGATCTGTCAGAGTATTTTCTCTCCCATTGAGGTTTTAAGTGTAAGAGAAAGCCAGGTGCATTAAATCAGTGTAATTAGGTCTGAAATGCTAGTGATTGAGGAAGTGGATTCCCAGAGAGAGAGGAGAGAGAGAGAGAGAGAGAGAGAGAGAGAGAGAGAGAGAGAGAGAGAGAGAGAGGAAGAGGACTCTCCAAGGCTTTATCAAACTGGAATTGTGAAGCCCTGGGTTGGACAGCAGCCAAACGTCTGCCCCTTTCTGATGGGAAGCGAAGGATTCCCTGAGGGCTGGACTTGCTGGCAATGGCTAGGCTTACCCTCCCACTTGGGAATTCATTAATTAGGGCTTAACTTTGAAGGCAGATAACAAGCTAATCAAAGGGGGAAGCAAAGCCTCACAAATCAAGCTGCCTAATGAGTCATGCTGAGGTGAGCAGGTAAGAAGGCACCTCTCAGAACCAGTGGAGGTTCTGACAGTTAGTGGGGGTGGGGGTACCCTCTAAGCTATGTTGCTGACTTACCATCAATTCTGAACAAAACCAGTAGAGGAATTATAAGGGCATTATTTAAAAATCGGTAACTGCACAACCTTCTTATATGAGTCACCTCCCTCAATCTTTTTTGCCACATCACCATCTCTGCCATTCTAGAAACAGAGACCACAAAGTCCCTGCCTACCAGGAATGTCTCTGCCTATGGAGGCCAAACCACCTGGCTGATCAGGGCAGAGAGAAGACATTGTTCAAAAGGCCTCCTGCTGGCCCATGTGGGACCTCAAAGAGAACACAAATAAAGATGCACTGTTTACACTCAAGGATTGAACTTTTGCTTTATGTTTTAAAACAGGTACTTTGGGGTGTTATATAACTAAATTTTCTTCTGAGTTTGGGTTCATGAGCTATGAAGATTGAAGAAGAAACAGGAGGGGCGCAATGAGGATAGTTGAATTTGTCAGATTTTCTTCCCCTCAATATGAAATCCTTGCTGCTTTCTGATATCCAAGGATAGGCTTAAAAGTTTTCTAATACTCCATACATCTCTAGAGCTTTACTTGCGTTCAAAGATGAAGGGAGATCGGAGCCTTGCCCCAAATGTCACCTTTGTGTGGCTTTTTTTGGTTGTGCCTCTCCTTTGAATTCTTGAGAAAGTTTGGAATGACTTTGGGTACTGATATACTATCAGAATGATCCATCACCCACCTGGCCTCTCTCTCTGCAGGTGGTATCCAACAGGGATGGATTCCCTCTTTTGTGGTATCCAACAGGTATGGATTCCTTTCTTTTCCTCTATTATGGTTTGGATCTGAAATGTCCTACAAAGACTCAGATGTTGAAAGCTTGGTCCCCAGTATAGCAAGGTGCAGAGGTGGGACTTTAGGAAATGATTGGATCATGAGGGTTCTAACAGTGGATTAATCTGTTGATAAATTCACAATTGAATGGACTATTGGGAGGTGGTAGAACCTATAGAAGGTGGGACCTAGTTAAAGGGAGTGGTGCTTAGAGGCAAGACCTTGGAGACTATATCTTGACTCTGGCCCCACCTCTTCTCCCCTCCCCTCCCCTCCCCTCTCCTCCCCCCCCTCCCCTCTCCTCCCCCCCTCCTCCTCCTCCTCCTCCTCTCCTCCTCCTCCCCTCCTCCTCCCCTCCTCCTCCTCTCCTCCTCCTCCCCTCCTCCTCTCCTCATCCTCTTCCTCCTCCTCCTCCCACCTCCTCCTCCTCCTCCTCTTCCTTCTTTTCTCTCTCTCTCTCTCTCTCTCTCTCTCTCTCTCTCTCTCTCTCTCCTTCCTGAATGCCACAAGGCAAGAAGTTTCTTCTGTCACGACCTTTTGCCTGATGTTCTGCTTCACCTTAGGCCCAAGGCAATGGAGCCAGACAACCATGGACTGGAATCTCTGAAACCATGAGCCAAAATAAATCTTTCCTACTTTAATTTGTTGTTCTCAAGTATTTTGTCACAGCAATGTAAAACTGACCAATACATTCACCTTACCTCTTTTTAAATCTATCCCAAAGATTCAAACTCTCCTATTCAGCATGAACCCAAACTCAGAATCATTAACTTCACACAAGTCTTTTCAATTCTGCCACTTCTGGTTGGTGTCTCTGATGTAAATTGGAGTTAACTGATCTGTGCCAGGTAAATGAACTCAAAGTCCCCAGGTAGGAAGGAAAGGTTGGAGAGGTGTGTGCCACCTCCACCCCAGGTAGTTACCTTTTCCTCTCAACCTGAACCTCACATGTAGTTCACATTGCTATATGCTATTTCTTCTAGGAAACCATCCACAGATCTATATGATAGATTCATCTACCTATTTCCCCAATTATATTATGAAGTCCTTTCTCAATGAAGTGATAAGGAAAAGCCCTATACTGAATCATTCTTTACTAGTGTGCAGCTGTTTCTTCCTGGCTGAGGAAAGAGGGTAGGAATAAGATGGGCAATGCCCTTTCATTTTATATAGTCATTGCCCCTAACCTAGCTACTGGAATTAATAGGGAGCTTGTGAAAATTCTAATACCAGATTGTACTCCAGACCCTTTGCAACTCAATGTTTGGGGTGGCATCTAGACATAAGAAGTTATTTGATGATGGTTGTTTTAAATTTGGCTGCACATTTAAAATTTCTCAGGAGGCTTTTAGAAATACAGATGCCTATCCCCACCCTCATAAATTCTGATTAATAAAGGATGCAGGGTACATTTTGGCCACTGTAAATTTTAAAATCTCAAATGAATTTAATGCACAGACAAGTTTGAAAACCAGTGCTTAAACTATATTTTTCTTCCAAATTTTGCAGCCTAGGGGCAAAAAACAAACAAACAAAAACCTTTTGCTAGTAAAGGAAAAATATCAGCAATCCTCTGGTTGATTTATTCAATGACTTTTTTTTTCTCCCTGTGATTTCCTACACTAAGCCTACAGGCATTACAGAGTTGTTAAGCAGAAATCTTGCAATTTATTACTTTATTCTACCAGTTCCCCCTCTTCTTGAGCTGCTCCCTGCAGAAGGGCCTAATAAAACCATAAACAACAAGTAAGAACCATGGTGACATTTGACTTCTATTTATACTTGAGTGCTGATAACTAGGTTGCCAGAAGAACTCAACTAATGTAAGGTGTCTGGACTCCCACAAAAGAACATTGCAACTCTTGCAAACACTTATGAAAAAAAATACATCTTGTATGTGGAATGACATGGATAGTGATAGGATATCAGCCCGAAGACCAGAAATTAGAGGTATTGTAAATTCACTTTACTATCTCCAAGTTTTAGTTAGTTGTTTTGTTTTGCCTCTGTAACCAAAAGCCTGACAAGAACACAAGAACAATTTCAGAGGAGGAAAAGTTTATTTGGGTCTCACGGTTTCAGAGGTCTCAGTCCATAGACAGCCAACTCCATTGCTCTGGGCCTGAGGTGTGGGAGAACATCATGGTGGAAGTGTGTGGCAGAGGAAAGTAGCTCAGAACATGACCACCAAGAAGGAGAGAGAGAGAGAGAGAGAGAGAGAGAGAGAGAGAGAGAGAGAGAGAGAGAGAGACACTCCACTAAACAAGGACAAAATATAAACCTCAAAGGCATACCCTAGTGATCTACCTCTTCCAGCCACACACTGCCTACAGTAACCACCCAGTTAATCCATTCAAGTGGATTAATGCACTGATTAGGTTAAGACCCTCAAACCCCAATCATTCATCTCTGAACTTTCTGGCATTAACCCACACATGAGCTTTTAGGGGACACTTTATATCTAAATTATAACATTCCACATCCAGGGAAAGATGAACATATGTTACAAATCATGTGAGCTATCAAAAATCATAATTAGGACATTTTAATAATTTTGTAAATTTTTGGAAGAGAAAGATTAGAGAGCCCTTCTAGTCCTAGGAGTCTCTGTTTCTATATAACAGTTTGTTATCACATCCATATGGTGAGAAAAAGGATATTTAAGGAAAACTCTTGAACTGGGAAGTTTGCAGACTCAATCTAATGAGAAATTTATGTACATAATACAATATATTCAGGGATGCAAATGTATGTAGAAAAATATGCCAAGAAATGGGTGTCTTTATCTCATCCTGCACTATATAATATAAAGACAGACTCAGTAAGAAAGCATCCTTTAAATTTTAAGTGATGGGTTAGACCTCAGACGGCTGATTCCTAAATTCTGTAGTTTCCTCAGACAATTCTGTACGTCCTCATTACCTTTCATCATTAGTAAAATATTTATCTACTATTGGAAAAAGATACTGGTTGGGTGGTAAATAAGAAATATAAGGTACAAATTCTGCCTTACTTCCTGGACTCAGTGACTTCAAGAATCCACACAGGGGCTGGGGATGTGGCTCAAGCGGTAGCACACTCGCCTGGCATGCGTGCGGCCCGGGTTCGATCCTCAGCACCACATACCAACAAAGATGTTGTGTCCGCCGAGAACTAAAAAATAAATATTAAAAAAAAAAAAGAATCCACACAGCTAGCCAGTCTGCCTGTGCATTGTGATTGGAAGGACTTGATAGTGGAGCTGCCAGAACTTGCTCTGGAATGGAAATATGGCTTACTTCTCCTGCTGTCCTTGACTACTTGTGAGCAAGTGTGCTAATTAAATGGCTTAAAAGTAGGCAGTGGAAAATAGGACTGAGTTACAAAGGCAAGAAGAATCCTGAGGGATCAATTATATCCACTGCATAATTGCCAGGGAATCCAATATGCCCAGTCTTCTTTAAACAGAACATCAGTGCAGTGCCGGAACCAATCTAGTTAGATATCCACATTTTTGTCAAGCCAATTAGGGTGTAGGGTGTGAAACTTCTCCTGGGTTGCTCTCTTTAAGTTGGCTTATTGCAAAGAACAAGACAGAAAAGATATGATCATCAGCTTATAGGACTACCCCACATCCCAGCACTCCAACTAGGAAGGAAACACTATGAAAAACTGTCTTCACAGTGTCTACTGTTGTGTGGATTGATAATTTGGACAGAGGTGAGTAAAGTCTAAACTGAACTCTATAAAGCTAGGACCATTCTGTCATTCACAGTCAAGTATCAGCATCTAGCAAAATAGACACAATAAATATATGACTTATTAGTGTTCAGTAGACACCAGTAATCTCTCTTGATCACCCATCATTCTCTAGACAGGGTCAGGCTTGCTTGTGAAGCTTGGGGCCAATTAACACCCAGAATTATGTGTCTGGAAAAAAGTCATCCATATGATGATATTGGAGTTGTCCCTAAGTAACCATATGGCCTTAGTCAAGCCAACTTGTGCTCAGAGATACTTGCACATTAAACACTTGCACATAACTTTATCCCTTCTGTCCACTTGCAAAGGTATTTTAATAACCAAATGGATCAAAAAAACAAAAACAAAACATGACGGTGCATGTCCAATCCCAACAATTCAGGATACTGAGGCAGGAGGTCACAAGTTCAAGATCAGCCTACTTCTTATCTTTCTTTGAATGCTGCCCAGTGAGAATTATACACCAATATAAGTGGAAATTGTGAAACCCCAATTTTCATTGACACATCATTTATATATTTACCCATAAAATTAAAGACAACCAAGATAGTTTTTCAATAAGTAACTTGGCAGATAAAAGGGAGTAGTGAGCTCTATGAATAATCCCCAAAGAAAATAGCAAAGTACAGTTAACTTGTGACAAAAAAAAAAAAAAAAGGGTGAAGAAGAGGAAGTTGTCACCAAGGAAACAGTATTGTTGAGCAATCATGGTTCTTAGAGTATCACAGGAGTGTGGATATGGTCCTCCTCAGAGTTGTCCAGCACCTTGACTGTCACTGGGTTACTTGGTGAGAATTCTGACTGGAGCTGTCCTGGGATGTGGTGCTGAAAGGTTAACTTTGAACCTATGCTAACCAGGGATTCTGGAAACACTGTAAAGCTTGAACAATTAACAAAAGCAGCTACTGGGAGTGTTCTTTCTTGTGATACCCTTCAAACCCCTTAAACTTCACAGCCCCAAACAAAGTTCACTCTCTTCCAGACATCTGTCTTTCTCTAATAGTTTCTAAACTCTGGTATCCCCTATGTCTTAAATAGGTTGTAAACCATCTTCTGTTCTCTGTTGTTATCAGCACTGTGATAATTTCCTAGCTGTTTTTTCTCAAATATTTTTCCTCAAATACTTAGTGGATGCCATTAATAGCTCCTATCCCTGATATGTATAGAATTTAAGTCAGGTCTTTAGAATACAGTTTAATTATGAAAGATGAACTATGAATCTCAATCTATATGAATGAGAATAATATATATGGAAAAACTCCTTAAAGATAAAATAGTTCCAGGGCCAAATCCAGCAAGAATAAACAAAACCTGTCTATATGAGCTGAGCGGGACCCAAGCAGAGAAAAGACCATATCCATGTTTTTAAAAGTTCTATGAAGAAAATTTGTTGTTCACAAAGAACAGTTTCATGGTTAGATGAGAGGAAGATGAGCTTGCAACAAGGAAGGATGTATATATCCAAGGATATATACATATATAACTCATATATAAGATGTGCTGGTGGCTCTCATTTGGCTCCTTTACCCAGCTCTGGACTTGCAGGCTGACCTGAATGGGCTGCATCCATAGGCTCCCTTGCCCTCTAACTTCACATTGGGTTTTGTTAAAGAAGGACATGAACAGGAGATCAAAAGAAGTGAGAACAACTTTGGATTATTGATTCCTTTGGCTCTATCCCGTACTGGCTGTCCTGATGAGTCCATGGCTTTTGTTTGGTGGTTCTCCTACCGTGCTTTCCCTTGACTTTCTTTCTCTCATTCCTCCTGGCCTAGGGGTAGTGAGGATGGTACTGCACTGTCCTCAAGTTATCTAATTTCCATGTTCTGTCTGTTTCTTGCTGTGCCCTAGAGCAGGGAGGGTTTCATTATGCATTCAAATCCCTGTTCCCCTGCTCCCATCTCATCCCTGCCCAGCATTGTTCTGTTTGTAAATTGGCTTAACATGTAGATCCATCTATAGGGAGAGAATGTACTGGTCATATTGACACGAGCATTTTATTCTGCCTGACATTGAGGTCTTTCATTGTTAATTAAGAAACTCACATTCTGATATTATACCTTTTATTAAATTAGCTTTGTTGGAACAAGTTAGCATGCCTGGGACTAATGAATCCAAGGTCTGGGCTGAAGGCACTCAGATGATATCACTCTTGGAGGTCTCTAGTGACCATCTGCTCTCACCTGCTCCCTCCCTCCCAAGCTACATGGTACTTCTGGCCAGGGACTTATACTTCACAGTAATCATGGTTCCTCAACCGCAGCGCGCTTTCATGCCTCTGGGTTTTATTCAAGCTGTTCTCTCTCTGGGCTCCGTTATTCCAAAGCACTACTCAGGCCAACCTTCTTCTGTGGAGTCATCATTTTTCTCCCAGTAATAATTCTGTTTGGTAGCTTTTTATTGAGACCTTTGTATCAGAGTTTTCTAGGGGACATGGGAATGTGCTCCAACAGTTCCTACTTTTTGGTTTCACATGTGAGATAAAGGGATGTAAAAAAAAAAAAAATCCTGTTCAAATGACATGGTAAGACAGAGGTATGCATAAGATGCTGTGGAGATATGAGGGTCGGGGACTTGGTGGGCTGTTGTCAGTAGAGAAGTCTGCGTATAAGAGATGATATGTGACTTCAGATTTGAATGAGTGGGATAGGTAAAGATGATAAGGAATGAAGGGATCTCTGGGTTTTCAGAGCAATCTGACTTGGGTCTTTCAAGCTTGAAGCTACCCTCTGAGTGGTTGCTTATGCATGGATGACCACATTCAGGACATGAACCATCTTGCTGTGGCCCTAGATGCCCTAGATGATTGAAGCAAGACTGGGTTCCAGATCACATGGCTGGGTCCCAGATCTGGGCTTCAGATCACTACACAAGTTGGTTAGTGACCTATGAAGGGTCTAGTATGAAGGCAGCCCTGTGATATGTATCAGCCAAAAATGGCTCTGTTTTTTAGCTTTTAGGTTGTTTATTTATTCATAACAAGCGGAGACTTGTTAACTCAAAAGCCCACAGGGCACCAAAATAAAAAATTTTCACATCTAAGTATTATGAAAACTAGCACATTTGAAACCATTTTAGGACTCACCAGCTTTGCGGATCCTGTAAAACTACACCTAGTATCTCCTGACCACTGGCAACATAAAGCCTTATGTTAATGAGACCCAAGACATTCCTGAACCTGGACTTCTCTGACTGGTAACTCCCTGCTGTGCTGCTGAATAACATCACCTGGATACTGAAGCTTTCTCTCTGGTCCCTCTTTGCCCCAGAAGTTCTTTATCTCTCCTCCCTTTCTGGAAGACTCTGGAAAGGGTCATGCTGTGAGGGACTTCCCCTCTCGCCCCACCTTGTCCAAGCTTTGACCAATAAATCCTGTTTTTACTGCCCTGTGTGATCATTGTTTTCTTTGATCAGCCCCCAAATCCCTCAAATGCCCTATGAGGCCACACTGGATGCAACTGGTTCACTTCCTCAGAGCTCCTCTTTGGGAAGGTTTTAATCCATGGGAGAGGATATGGAGCAGCTGACAGAAGAGAGGATAAAAACATGCAGAGAAAGGGGAACAGCAGAAACCACGAAACAGCGAGAAAGGAACAGAGAATGCTAAGCCAGTGGCAGCAAAAGATAAAGAACAGATTTGTCTACAATCACTATAATGATAAAGCTCCAGGGTTGGAAGCCATGGGTATGTACAGCCAGCAAGGGAGAAAGAAAATAGCAGGAAAGTTCCTGAAGTGATTTTTTTTTTTTTGGCTCCTAAACAACATTCTGGTTTCCACAAGGCCAGGCTGGGTACTGGCCTCCATCTTGCCATGAGGACAAGCCATTCAGTGTACAATCCACTCTACTATTACTATTACAAGAACCACTCTAATAAACAATGTCTTTATTCTTTGCATACAAAAGAGCCATAGGAAAAAGCACAGGCAAGGTCTATAGTGGGGGGCTGGGTGTTGTTTGGGGAGAACCACAAGCACTTTAACATTTTTACATAAGAAATTACAATTGAGAGTTGTTAGAAATGAGCCTGGTGAGGTGAGTAGGGTCTGGTGATAGAGTCCCTGTGTGTGCTCTGTTGAGAGCCCTGTGCTTCATCCTGCAGGGGACCAGTGAGGTTTTAAAGGTAGTAGTAATGGATCAAACTCTCCTTTTTATTTTGCCACTCTGGCAACAATGTAGGAGTAGTCTGAGATGGGAAAGTGACAGTCTGGACAGGAAATGGTGAGAGAGTACATACAGGGATGGAGAGGAGGGGACATAATCAATATATATTTCAGGCAAGAGCAACAAGAGTTGGTGACTTATTGCTTTTTGGATTGAGAGAAAGATAAATCTGTGATGGATGATTCCTGCTTTCCAGACTTTGGCAATGGATGAATGGGATGCCATGGATCGAGGGTAAATTGTGGTGGGGGAGTGGGGAGAAAGAGGAAGAAGACATGTTTGAAGCATGCATAGAACATGCAGGAAGAGAAACCCAGTGGTCAGCTATCTCCATGCATCTGGGCTTCAAATCCTAAGTCACATCTCAGGAGTATCCATTGTCACTCAGCTTCATCCTTGTACTGTTGAGTCCCTCCTGTGGTATGGACAAGTCTGTCATTCTGGAATGACAAGTGTCCTCTGGAATGCCAACAAAGTCTTCTATATCATCAACACCTTCCCAGAACATGCCTCTTCCTTCTGGACTTAAATGGGACCTCCTGTAAGGATCCCCTTTGCCTGACAGCTCTCTCAAGGGAAGGCTGATTTTTATTTTATTTTTCCCTCACACAGTACAATTGCATCAGGGTCAGGAAGTGGACTTGGTGTTCTTGATTCCCACTTCCACATTCCAACCATCTCTTCTGGAAAGCCGCCATTCTTCTGGGGATTATTCTCCCTTGTCTTCCCTCCCCTCTTCCTCATTGTTGCTGTTCACCAACATCCTCACCACTTTCTTTCAGTCACCAAAGAAGCTGGTTCCTGTTTTCTTCCAATTTCAACATTTGCTTCATTCTGGATGATTTCCAATTTCATATGGATGGGTCATCTACTAATCTGGATCTGCATTTCCTTGACTTAATCATTCTCCAAGACTTTTCTATTCAACCTGGATATTTTTTTTCTAGCATCAAAATCTTCCATTCTCCAACCACCATCTTTATCACCAAAACCACCACTTCTATCACTCTTTTGACCTTATTGAAATCTTTTGTATTTTGGCTGTCATACTTTATATTCAGCCATTGCCCTGTTATTGAGATCATAGGCTTCATAGCTAGCACGACAGGTTAATTTGTAGGAAAGGCTAACAAAATGCAGATAAAACATTAAAAAAAAAACCCAGATTCCAAAATTTATTTTGGAGGTTAAGAAAGGGGAGTGTGAGTATTGCAGTGAGATGGACAACGGTAGTGGGTGGTTTCCACCATAGCCATGGAAGGAAAGCAGGAGAAAATTAGAATCATCCCTCATATAATTCCTCTACCATTTATTATTTGCCTGCAATGTTCTTTGGCTCAGTCATGTAGCACTTAATTACATACTCTTTAATTTTTCACGTCTGTCTGTCTGGAGCCTGGAATGTAGACATGAAAAGTCCCCTGGGCCTGTATTTGAATAAATGGATTTTTCAGACACACTTCCTACACGTCCTTGAGCAAGTCATTTAACTTCGCCTGGAAAAGTAAATAACAGTTCTGACCTCATTGAATTATTGTAAGTATGAAAGAGATAATAGAGATAAAACATTTGGTGAGCTTTAAAATGTTTTAAGAACATAAGTTATTCTGTCTCCCAATTATACATGAGATCAAGGATTGTGTATTCCTTGTGTGATCCATCAAGCATGGTGCTCAAATGATGTTTGTGGAATGAATGAGTGGATTAATGAATGAATAAGTGAGTGAACCAATGAGTGAATAAATAGATGCCTAAATGCATACTGAAGAATTTCAATCCCAGCCCCAAGGAGAATTAACTATCTGATCAAGTTAACACTTGTTAGCATTCACTCATTGGTTCACTTATTTGATAAACACAGTCACTGCCTACCATGTGTCTGGTAGTATGTGTCCCTCATTGCTCTTCCATGCAAAATTCACAATGTGAAGTTGCTTTGAGCTCCATCCTACAGATGAGGAATCTGAAGCACAGAGAAGTTAAATAGCTTCTCCAAGTTCACACAGGTTGGAAATCATAGAACTGGGAATACAGAAAGAGCTCCTAGGGATCAACATTGAGAGGTGCCTCCCCCAAGAATATGACAAGGAGAAAAATTACCATTTCCAGCTGAGAGTTTAGTTATAAAACACACATAGGCTTGGGTCTGAAGTGGCGGTGGTCTTAGGGAAAAGACTGCAATAAGAATTTGTTGCTGGAGAGTCAACATTGAGGAGGGAGTAGAGTGGGCAGGTGGAGAAGTTAGAGTAGCAGTGCAGTTGTAATAAAGGTCTCAGTCCACCTCATGGAGAGCTCTAAATGAGACCTGACCCTTCATTTTGAGTTGGGATGAGGGGGTGAGATTTTTATACCTGCATATACCAGTCAGTGGATGTCAGATGTCCCTGGGGAGGGAGCATAAACTTGTGTAAGGCAGCTTCCCTGGGATGGCCTTGGTGGCTGAGGGATTGAGTACCTTTGTTGTGAAGGTGGATCTGGGCAGCAGATTACAGCATCCATCACAATATTAATACTGGATCTAAAGAAAGAGTGTGTTAACCAGCCAGGGATATACATATTAGGACAGAGATGGAACCATGGGGAAAAAAAATTCCAGAGATAGGAATGACAGTATCCATGGAAGACATGTGCAGTCCATCATGAGGACCCCCTCCAGGAATGGCTATAGGGGGTCATCCCAGATGAGAACTAGGAAGATTTCCTATTGTCCAGACAAAACTCTTTTCTCTTGGCTCAAGCTCCCTGGGAAGAGTTTGGGACTTCTAATGCAGAGACCAAATGGATGCAGTGGCATTCTGCCCCCTCTGGTCTTTGTGGGCATGAGTCCCACTCCCCTAAGTCCCATCACATCTGGGACAATGGGATAAAATTTCTGAGCTGGTAGATTTTAAGTCACCCGAAGGAATAAGCCCCTTAGTGGAGAGTTGTCTGGGATGTCAACAGACTTTTCTCATGCCTGTACCATGGAGGTGGTTATTCTTGGTGCATCTGGGTCATGCGTGAAGCCAACCAGGCAGGCAACAGGAGTTACAGGGAATTCCTGGGAATTCCAGACAGAGAAAGACATATGTAAGCAGTAACATGGAAATCCTACTGGTTGGGATGTTCCTGAGTGCAAAGTGACCCTGTAATTGAGGTCAGCCTAGAAGCCATTGCAAATGTCAGTGTGAGATTGAACATTGAGAAGACGAATGGACTTGAGTTTTTCAAAAGTAGTTACATTCACATTGAAGGGATTAACTAATATCACTCTATGTTTTAAGGACACTCTGGTACAAAACGAACGAACAAACAAAAAACAAACAGCAACAACAACAAAAACCAAACCAACAAGCAGCCAAGCTAATCAAACAGAAGGATGTCATTTTAAGGTGTCTGGGGTATCTTATGAAGTTCAGCAATAAGAAGACAGAGAATGCGTACAAACAGAAAGGATGTGAAATGCACCTAAAATGCCACTACATGAAGAAGGAGGCTCCATAAACATGCTGAAGTCATTTCTTTAAAAGTGATGAGAGCTTGGCACTTCTTACTAGTACTTGGGGGAACATGATGAAGCGGTATGAATTAGCTGATGTTCAATGACTTTTTACTGAGGCTCAATTTTTTGTACACATTTATGAAAGAATCATGCACATTTTTTCCAGACCTCTAGAGAGCAGATTAGGATATCAAAGTGTAACAGAAAGCAGAAAAAAAGTTTAACCGAAAGATGAAAACTTCAGATGCATTAGTGCTATGGCAACCAGCCAGATCACTCCAATTATGTCCCTAATTGGGTCCATAAATAATTTATAACCCATCATTTGTGTCTGAGGTAGAGGATTTCTAACAGCAAATGCTTAAGTAGCTGTTGCAGGGACCTAATGATTTCCAATTCTGAATTCATCAGAGCCCTTGTAGGCTGTGATCCCACAGCCCTTCTTGAAGTAATTTGGTAGGGATTACTCAAGTGTGGAAAGGAACTGTCTTCAGTGTCTATTGGAACACACTATCAGAGAAGCAATGAGCTCACCTCTCTGTGCTGTTAACCTTGACAATGGCTTTCAATTAAGGTCAAAAGCCAAAGCCATGAACACCAGAAATATAAGTGGAAGCAAAGCTTCCGGAGGCCCCTATGATTAGCCCTAGGATTCTCTCATTTCTTCATCAGAAGCTGAGGTCATTATTATAGGTTTTGGAATGCCTCTTCACACTTTTCTACTTCTTATTTTTCTTTGACTCTTTTAGTTGAAGTATAATAACATACGTATGATATGGTGGAACAAGTGTGTACATCTTAAGTATAGAGCTCAAACGGTGTGTTTGCAAATAGGTTCGTTCATGTGGCTGCCACCCAGGTGGAGCCATAGAACATTACAACTCCCCACGAGGCTCCCCTGCTTCTTTCCAGCATGCTCTGCCCCCCTCAGTGAGGACAGATAATTAAGGAAGTAAAACCCTTGAGGCTTGTTTATTAGAGGATTCGGGTGCTCTCCTCCGTAAGCAGACACGAACAAGTGAAGAGCAACTGAGCAGAGCACTTTAAACTCAAAAGCCCCAAAGGGTGATTGATAGTGGGATGTGTGTGTGCCCAACCATACAGGAAAGGTCTCGTTTGCTTCCCACTAAAGCAGAGGTTTACAAAGCCTCTTCTCCTGTGTCCCCATTCAGGAAAGCCACAGCGAGTCTATGAAGAGCTCACTCCAATATTCTGAAATCCCTGGAGGCACTTGCACGACCACCCAGGACAAGTGGCAGCCTGAATGTTGGTTTGGCCAAGGGACACCTGAATGTCATCTGCCACTGGTCTCTTCTGGAGAAGGACAAGGTTTAGTTTTCCCCAGAGGTCCTCGGTCAAGACATGTACATTAAGATTTCAGTCCTAGCAATGGGCATCCGTCCAGGATGGTCTGGCTGGTGAAAGCCTGAGTTTTCTCCTTTATACCTAGCTTTGAACCCACAGGGGAAGGATAGTTAGTAGCTCATATTTATTGTATATATTTATTAAGTGCTGGGTACTGTGATGAATATTTCACATTGATACACTCATTAATCTGTAACCTGAACTGACATCTCCATTTTAGAAATGATGAAACAGAAAGGAAGGCAGAACTAGGAAAAGAGGGAATGAGACTCTAGACCTGGCAATCTTGTTCCAGAGCTTCAGAGTTTCCCCACTTCCTCCAACACAGAGCTCCTGGGAGCCCCATTTGTATGTAGTGCCCCAACAATTCAGGGGGAACTGGTCCTCAAGCTAGGAGAGGAGCCATAATTCACCCTATTTAGGATTTCACGAAATTCCTGAGACATGGCTGCACATCAACACTTCACAAACGAACCCCTTATTTCCAAAAGGTACCAAGATATAAATTAGAGTTCTCTTTCTAGAAATCCACTCTATTTCACAGAAATATAAAAATTGATCATGAAAACAACACACCTACATATTTACAAAGATTTGTTATGTAGGAAAAGAGTAAATAATATAAGAACTAAATGCTATCAACATTGAATTGGGTGGACTTTTCTTCAAGGACTGGACAAATTGGGGTATCTTTAAACATCAGTCAAATGAAATTCAGATTGGAAATGCCTTCCACAATTTTAAGTAAAATTTCTCTGGAGCAAAAACAGGCATTCATCCTTGTTCCAAGGACTTTGGGACCAAACTAAAAGCAGGGATGTATTTCTCAAAAATTCTGCATGGCATGAAGGCACCTGAATGTTTGAATTGAGTTGCTGTTGCTTTGATAATTTCTTTGGCCCTGGTAGAAGTTGCCACAGGATTATGGATCTGAGGTTGACCTTTACAGCCAGGATCTCATGATGAGAAAGAAAGTAACTGGGGAAGTGACAATTCCTGTGGTGGAGAGTCAGGGATCAGCGTGATTTGTTGGTTGCATGGACACACTCATAGAGCCTCCAGTCCCTCTGTCTCCATGCACAGTAAGGACTCCACCAGGCTACTGTGGACAGGATCTCAGGCACTCGGACTGGAGGTGGATTGGAGACACATGCAAGAATGGGATGAAATAATAAAGGGAAATTGAAGGATTAATTCTCATTTTTTTAAACCGTCTGCCTATGATAGTTCATTTTATGTGTTAATTTAACTGGGTCTTGGGGTGCCCAGATATTTGGCTCAAACATTATTCTGGGTATTTCTCTGAGGTGTTTTTAGATGAGCTTAACATTTACATTGATAGATGGAGTAAAGCAAATAGCTCATCCTGATGATGGCAGGTCGCATTTAATCAATCGAAGCCCTGAAGAGAACAAAAGGGCTGAGCCCCCCTGAGTAGGAGAACTTCTTTTGCCTGGCTGCCCTTGAACTGGGACATTTTTTTGTTTGTTTGTTTTCTGCCTAAAGACTCAGACTAAAACATTGGTTCTTCCTAGGTCTTAAATCTGCTGACTTTCAGACTCAGCCTGGGACTAACAGTTTTCCTGAGTTTCCAACTTGCTGACTGCAGATCTTGGAATTTGTCAATCTCAATAATTACATAAGCCAATTTCTTATAGTAAATCTTTTTCTATATTTGTATTCATCCTATTGGTTCTGTTTCTCTGGAGAACCCTGACTAATACACTGCTGGAAATGACCAGAACTAAAAAACAAGCATCTTAAGGGATTGACGGCAGCCCTTCTAAAGGAATCTCTGGGGATCATGTTAAGTGCAGATCCGAGGCCGGCAGGTCTGAGGTGGGACTTGGAATCTGCGTGAACCAGCTCTCTGGTGATGGCAATAGTGCTGGCCCACACCTCAAGAAACAATAATACCACTCAATAATCCTGGGGCAGTTCACTCTGTGCAGCTTTTGCCCTAGATAATGCTTCCTTTGGATTCCTATCCAGAAACACTTAACTGTGGGTCATCGGTTCTTTTCAGTTTTTGTAATGTTACATTTGATCGTATTAATTATAGTCACTTCAATATTTTAAGCCTTCTAATGAGTCAAAATAGAATAAGTGTTTAAAAAGGACTCTCCTGAAATCTTCAGGCTTCTGCTGCAATATGCCTTTTTTTTCCCAAAAACATTTCCCCATTCTCTTATCCTCCAGACATCTCTCATTGTTTTCATTCTTTGCTTTGAGTGTGAGGATTTTCATGATTGATAATCTTTGCGTCAATTTGCCTCTTCTCCCATTGTTAATAAAAAAGTGATCCAGGCTGGTGATTTTGTGTCATTTTGAATGTGCAGGAAATTTGAAGCAAATGAATGAGGTACACATTGTAGTTCAGATGAAATTCCGGCGTTGGAAGAACGTGCTTATGAAAAATAAATGAGCAAACATTGTGGGGCATCGGAACATTAATCATAAGGTGGCAGCTGACTGAAATGGGACCCATTTCAGTTGAGTTAACAAGCCAGACCTGAAATATTTCTCATCACAGAAACCTGAGGGGACAGTCACAGGCAAACAGTTCTTCCCCCTCTCTGGACTGGGGACCAGCCTTGACGTTGGTACACCTCGGGGATAAAATACAAAATGGAGTTCTTCAAACTATTCCCTAAATATTTAAAGTTATAGATCAAGTTAAGAAACTGCAAATAAAATGTTCTCTTTTATGCCATGACACATAATCTCTATAATCACTTGGGAGACCACATTAAATATCGGAATTCTTATATTTTTTGGATTTAGAACTTGGTGGTACCAAGATCACTGACCCATTGCTTATTACTAATGCTCACTTTCCTTTTCTTCTACCCCAAGCTATATTTGTCACCAAGAGGGACCTTGTCCCACTGTGTCTGGTTATCCCAGGCTGTGGTCCAAGCTCCTTACATCCCTCCAAACAGCAGTGCTGGGCTCTTCCTCTAGCCTGGAGGAGTGCAGGTGGAGGGTATGGTCTGCCCACTGGGAGGATGACCCAGGAAGGAGGGCCCCAGAACCCACTCAGTACCCCCGGGGATCAGGTGGTGCTGAAAGAAGGAAAGAGGAAGGAAATGTCTACTTATTCAGGGTGAGACATTACGAAGTGAGACATCTCTAAGGATGCCCGGCCACGACATTGACTCTTCTGAGACATCCCCTAGGTCTTGGTCTATGGGGTGGGTTCTGCTCTGTGAGTTATGCCTGGTCTGTTGGGGAAAATCTTTACATGGATTCTCAAGTTTACTGTGTTAACATTGGCAATTAGCTCTTTAGAGAAATCACTGATGCGTTTCTGTGGCACAGATCACAGTGCAAAGGGGGCAGGAGTTTTCCCTGTAATTTGATTCATTTTCTGTTGGAGAGAAGCTCGACCAAAGCAGGCTTTTGCGGTGGCTGATGGCTTAATTGCCACATGCATCTTGTGGGGAGCACTTACTTGGCATCACCATGCTTGACTCCCTGGCACTGGGAAGCAGCTGACACCTGGAGGGAGGGGAGGGGGCTGAAAGGGTTGGTGGCTGATACCCAACAGTGAAGGAGTCAGAATCATTGTTCTATTGCTCCCATTTAAAGCATTTCTTTATATGTGATCTGGTGACATTTTCGCCACCGGGAACTGTTCCTTAATTGTTCGTATATTGTTTGCAAGCACCCAGTGCAGTGCCTGGCACAGGCCAGGGGTTCAGCAATGTCTGGCTCTTTATGGATGACTTCATGACATCTCAGTCCACGTATTCTATGCCTTTCCCTCACTTCTTGGTTGATTGTATAACTGACAAGCCAAGTCTGTCTTTGTCCACCTTGTTTATGGTGAAATACACTTCCTCATTCCATTGATGCTGACTCTGTCTTGTGGCTTGTTTTGGCCAAAGGCACATGAACAGAAGTGTGCCGAGGATTTAAATGTGCTCATGTGATCTTGCTTGACTTCTTCCATTCTGCCCTTGGTCATGGGAACAACATGGTAACTGCATAGCTCCAGAATGAGGAGGCTTATGGAGAAGACTTGTGAATTTTTTTTGAAGGAATGAAAATAACTGGAGTACATTTACTTCATTCTAGTGTTGCCCTAGTAAAACTACTGACTAGCTCTGCTTAAGTAGAGTCCCTGGAGCTTGCTCTGCCTCCATGTTGGCCAAATGTTCATTTTCTACTCTGCAAAACCAAAGTGCAGAACAGAGGATTGATTCAGTTAAGGTCATGCAGTGGGTTAGTGGCATAAAGGGGTGGCAACCTAGTGTTTTTGGCTCCCATAAACTCTGAAAGAGAAGTCCTGCAAAGCCGTATTTGAAACTTTGGCCCCCATCTGCACATCTGCAGCATCCTTCAGAATAACTGTTGATGAAGAAAAAAAAAAAAACCTGTTAATCAACTAGTGAGAACCAAGACCTTGAACACCAAAGGTAACAAAGAAACATTCAAAAAGATTATGAGGCTTAGATCCTAAAAACCAAAGGCCAAATATTTTCTTAAGTGGGTGCTGATCCATAATGGGGGGAGGCATGGGAAGAATAGAAGAACTATGGATTGGGGAGAGGGGAGTGAAGGGAGGGGAGGGGGAGTGGGGGGAGGAAAGACAGTGGAATGAGATGGACATCATTACCCCAGGCACATGTATGATTGCACGAATGGTGTGACTCCACATCGTGTACAACCAGAGAAATGAAAAGTTGTGCTCCATTTGTGTACAGTGAATCGAAATTCATTCTGCTATCATATATAATTGATTAGAACAAATAAAAAATTTAAGAAAAGATTATGAGGCTTATGGGTCAGGCAGACTGGGTTGGTGGTCAGTGCTCTCTATCACTTTCCTCTGGGTAAAATGTGATAACACCCAGAGATGTTACTCTGCTATTAGAAAACATAATCTAACGTGGACTGACAGTCCTGTGAATCCTCATTCCTGTCTCTGAATATATTCTTTGCATCACAGGAATGCACAAGATCCTTGGAAAATCAGGATAGGTGACTGAGTCAATAAGCCCCCAACCTCTTTACCACTATTTGTTAACCAGGAACAGAAGTCCAACTAGCCCAGAAATTGAAAGATGGTTACTGTTAAAAAATAATATCTCTTTTTTTAAAAAAAAATAAAAGATAACTACACAGTATTGCCACTTTACAGGGAGAACATCAAGGCCAGCTGAGGGAAATATTTGAACCAGGCATTACAGCCTACATTTAATATACAAAATGCTGGCTTCCTAAACAATTACTATGTACTCCATGGGAGTAAGGTTACAATTTACAATAAAACCTCTAAAAACCTTGGTTTCCTGCAAGAATTAATGATGCTTCCATGGTGACATCTTAACTTATGTAGACAGAAGAACTTGCAGGAGATATCTGGCCCAATAACTGAAGACAGCAGGAACCATCCATTCTTTGGCTAATAGTTCAAACTGGTTTCCATAAGCATCCCATTTTGCCCAGACAGACTTGTTCTACTGTTGACCAAAATAGAAAAATCTTGCAAAATTTTTGCAATCAAAGCTAAAAAGCCTTTTCTAAGAAATAGCAATAGGATGCTTCTGAAAGTATTCCCCCATCTCTATCTAGATAAACACTCTTCTTAGCAATTATTTCTTTCCCCAACATAGCACTTTTCATTTATTTGAAATGCCAGTAGCTATAAATTGAGTTCAGGTATATAGTCACCTCTGCTCAAAGGTGAATTTTGAATCAAAAATTTAAACAGAGTGCCATACTAAAGGGAGGATATAAAAAAACAATAGAGGAAATTGAGTAATTAGCTTAATGCTTTAAGAAAGAATTCAACTGCAGATCTAAGAGAGTTTAGTGGCGTGCCCAAAGCAGAATTTAGATTGCACAATTTTGATGGAGGTGACAGTTTGGATCTGACACACATGTCTTATCTTCTTTCTGCTCTAATTCTTGCCTTGGAGGGACAGACACATATTGGAACTAAGAAAACAATATGCCAAAGGGTGATGCTTTGACATGATAAACTGGAGAAACAGAATCAAGGTTTCTCTGACCTTCCCCTGTCCCTTGTCTCATGGTTATTTTAAAATTTATGTTTTTATATTTTTATTAACATAGTTTTATAAAAGTGGGCTTCATTTTGGCAATTCATACATGCATGGAATATAATATGCTCCATCACAATCTCCAGTACTTCCTCTTCCCCTTTCCTCCTCTCTCCCCAGTTCCTCTTCTACTGCTCTACTGATCTTCCTTCTGTTTATTTGTTGTTTTTTGATTGGTGTTTTATAGACATGCATAGAGGTGGAAGTCACTGTTGTGTATTTATATATGTACGTATCATAATTTGGTCAATTTCATCCCACAGTTATTCCCTTTCTTCATCCTCTTTTTCTGGCCACGTCAGGGAAAGCTTTTCTCTGAAATTCCCTTGTCTTACCCAGAGATGCTCCCTTTCTAGAGAGAATACAATTGTCAGGAAACCTCATTAATTAGGAAAGATTAAACATCAGAGAAGAGATTGAAAATCAGTCATCACACCTTTAGCTCAGAAGAACTTCATCCCATATCAATGTCTCTCTCATTCATTTTCCCTAAAAACCATTTGCTGCATCTCAAAAGTGCCTATCGCCCTCCCTTCCCCATAAAAAGTGCTATATTTTGGACCTGGGGTGTCCCCTAAATGTTCATGTGTTAAAGACTTGGTCACCAGCCTGTGTGATATTGGGAGGTGGTGGAATCTTTAGTAAATGTAGTCTAGTGGAAGAAAGTCCCTGAAGGGACTATTGGAACCCTGACCCCTTCCTCTCTTTCTTGCTTTGCCTCCTGGTTGCCATGAGGTGAACAGGCCTCCTGGGCCACACACTCCTGCCAGGATGTACTCCACTGCTATAGGCCCAGAGCAATGGGGCCAAGGGACCATGGACTGAAACCTTAGAAACCATGAACTGCAATAAATCTTTGCTCCTTTAAGTTGATTATTGGAAGTATTTGGTCACAGTGACAGAAAGCTGACTAACACAAACATGGTATTAAAGCCTCCATCATCTTGTCCTTCTTCGAATTTCATGTTTTACATGGTCCCCCATGCACATGTGCCCATGAACAAGTGTATATGCTTGTTCTCCTATTGATCTGTCTCTTGTCAATTTTATTTCAACAGACTTAAAGATGCCAGTGGGGGAATGAAAAATTTCTTTGTCCCCTACACAGCCAGACACTCTGGAAGTGCCCAGACTCTCATGACTCAACATATTATTCTCTGTTCAGTAGCATAATCCCATGATCTTCACGTTAATCCATTTCAGTGAAAAGAAAAATGACTTGTGTGGAACTTTTAAGAAGGCACACTTCATTAGCCTCCATTACCAACATCATTTTGTTGATTTTTGCTGATTTTCTTCTGGAACATTTTCAAATTGGGGAAATTATTTATTGCAGTGGGAGATGCTATTTTTTTCAGTTTAACACTTTCAAAAACTGCTTTCCATTCTGATTTTTCATTTCCCATGATGACAAAACACCAAACCCATTCCTCTAGAGGCAGGTAACGTTATATTTAAAGTGAGAAATTCACCTCACCAAAATAGACACTTTCGGTCGCTAAAGACACACTAACTATTGGTGCTTTTTAGTTCCATTTTTCAACTTACCCCAGCAGAATTTTACTTCACCTACGATATGGTCCGATAACAAGAGGCACGATCATGTTCTATAGATTTCCTTCATGGCCAAATAGTTTTAATGGGATAGTAGAAATCACGTCTGTTTTTCTGCCATATGTGCCAAAGTGGAAAATTTTATAGGAGCCATACTTTTTAAAGTTGCTCTGTTGAGCAACTTGACCCTGATGCTGTTAAGGACATAGGACTGTGAGGTTCACTGTTCGTAGGAGTGGGGTGTGGGGAGCAGCATGATTGACTTCATGAGCCCTTAGAGGACTGGGAAAAGATCATTTATCCGTACACCGTGCTCCATTCCCCAAATATAAAATAAGAAACTGGTCTTTCCAAATCTAGTCTGTCCCTCATGACCCAATTGAGTTTCCACTAAATTCTTTCATCACATTTATCTCCTCCCACTTCTGAATTTCTCTGATTCTTTGGTTCATTGGTCATGGGCTTCCCTAGCTGTAAAGATTTGAGAAAATACAATTCTTGCTAAATGAAGAACACCTGCAGGAAAAAATTCACCATAATTTTTTCTCTTTATAGCTCGGGTATGGATATGGTTTTGACTCAGCTAAAAGAATAGAGTCAAAGCAGTCATAAGTAATATTCACACATTCCATTTTCCCCTGATATTTCAAACTCTATGAAAGAGGTCCAAGTCCTCTGCTTCTTCCAACCTCTTTCTCTTACTCTCAGCTATCCCGTGGTGTGGATAGCTGAGAAGCTATGGACACCTTTTCTATCTAACAACCTTCTCCCAAATATTTCCTTCTGCTTTCACCCCCATTATTCTCTCTTTTTTAAAAAAAAAATTGTTCTAATTAGTTATACATGACAGTAGAATGCATTTTGACACATTGTACACAAATGGAGCACAACTTCTCATTCCTCTGGCTGTACATGGTGCAGTCACAACAGTAGTGTAGTCATACATGTATATAGGGTAATAATGTCCATCTCATCTGATCATCCTTCCCACTCCCACATCCCTTCCCCTCCTCTCACTCCCCTCTGCCCAATCCAATGTTCTTTCATTCTTCCCCACCCCCACCCCTACCCCTACCCCCATTATGGATCAGCATTCACTTATCAGAGAAAACATTCAGCCTTTCATTTTGGGGGTTTGGCTTATTTCACTTTGCATGATATGCTCCAGCTCCATCCATTTACCTGCAAATACCATAAGTTCCTTCTTCTTTAAGGCTGAGTAATATTCCAGTGGGTATATATATAACATTTTCTTTATCCGTTCATCTATTGAAGGGCATCTAGATTGCTTCCATAGTTTAGTTATTGAGAATTGGGCTGCTATAAACATTGATGTTGCTGTATCACTGTAGCATACTGATTTTAAGTCTTTTGGGTATAAAATAAAAAGTGTGATAACTGTGTCAAATTCCATCATTCTCTTATTTCCTCTTCTTCTTGCCTATTCCTCCCCAAAATTATCTTGGCAAACCCTTGTAGGATGGTGGTACAGGATAATAAAAATAGTTCTTTTGGGTTTTTTTTTTACTCATAAATTCTTAGACATGTATGAAGATGTGAATTTGGTGTCAAAATACCTTATATATAATCAGAGATATGATAAATTATTGTATAATGGTATATTAATAATTGTAATGAAAAATAAATAAATTTTAAAAATCATTAAAAAATAAATTCTTAGGTGGAACAGACCCTTATGAGAAAAGACAGATTAATAATAACAAAAAATTTATTTACATGTATATATCATATATTCATGTAAGACACTCAGGGAATAAATAATTCTCCAGGAACTGAGTTTGATTTACTGTTTATATAGCATCCTCAACAGAAATAGTGAATGTTCAGAAAAGCAACAAGACAAAGGGAAGTGACTTTAAATCTGTATTTGTGGTAAATTGTGAAAAGGTAAATAAATGGCAGATAAAGACTAGTTCATAAAATGTTTTAGCACAGATTCCTTGATCACATCTCAGACCGATAAAGGTCTAAGTTTGTCTTGAGTGGCTAGCCTGGATTTTCCCTGGTAAGGTACTATGTGTGTGATAACTGTTGTCTGTAAACCTATGTCCTGCAAATGGAGAGAGGGCAGAGACTTTGCCCACCTCTGCTTCTTTGTAATGGCCTGTTTCTCATTAATCCTTATGCAAAAAAGACATGTGTGCAGTGGCATATTCTGGTCTCCCACAGAAGGAAGAAGAGACCTAGTAGACTGAGCCGAGCCAGAATTCCACTCAGCAGTCAAAAGCAGGGAGAAGCTGGGACACTCTCACCTCAATATTGAAACCTGCCCAAATTCTAACAACATTCAAAACAGTACAAAGCTCGCTAATAAATGTCAAATGAATGAATGACCCAGAAAGTCAGTGAATGACTCTGATTGCAACACTTCGTTCCCAGATGAAGTCCAGAGAAGTGGAGAGAATTGTCCAAAGTCTTTCCAAATTAGTGGTTGAATTAGACAAGTACCTATTTTCCTGTTTCAGGTTCTTTTCAGCCTGGATCACTCTGAACTGTTATTGGCGGTTTTCCTATAGATGCAGGGTAATTCACAATGCATTATTCAGACCTGGGTACTTTTAAGAGGAGAAAGGAATGTTATTAATAATTATGTCAAAAAATAGGTGAAAACTGGGGCTGTCCTGGAAAACTAGAATGTGTAGTCACGCCACTTATCAATTTTGGCTCATTGGACCATGATGTGGTTGAATTCCAAATGTTGAAGCCTTAACTCCAGTTGTACCTCAGAATATAACTATATTTGAAGAAAAAGGCTTTAAGGAGGTCATTAAGTTAAAACAAGAGCATTAGGGTGGGCCCTAACCCAATCTGACTAGTGAACTTATAAGAAGAAGAAATTTGGGGCATACAGAGAGTCACCGGGCAGAGGGAGGACCGTGGAGGACATAGTGAAAGGTGGTCATCCACTAGTCAAGAAGAGAGGCCTCAGGAGAAACCAGCCTCGCCAGCACCTTGACCATGGACTTTCTAGCCTCCAGAACTGCGAAGAGGAAAATTTCTGCTGTTCTAAGTCACCCAGACCGTGGTATTTTGTTATGGCAGCCTGAGCAGACCAATACAGATCAATGTGAAACGTTGAAGACAGAACTTTGTTCCTCCACTTCCTGTATGGTTCCCACAGCGTGGAAGAATGGTTACTGCACTGGGGAGAGTCCTACACACAGGGTATTCGGAATTCCACTGCGGCACCTGAAAGGACATTACACAGCTCAGACCTGCCCCATGTTTGCCACAAGAATATGTGCACCCCTGAGTTTTATTAATATTGACATATTATACACTTGAGGTAGCAGGAGTAACCAACTTTTAAAGCCCTTAACCCTCTGGGATTAAACAGCACAGGGTCTGAGGAAAAGCCAGGGAGAATCAGAGAAGAGAGTAGAGAGTGGGAGAGAGATCTAGAGGGGAAACACAGGAGGGGAGACTGAGGAGTAGAGAATGTAACATGGAAAATGAAGGAAGGGATATGGCAGGAGGAGAAGGAAAGAGGAAGAGTGGGTGCAAGAGAGAGCAGGTCCTGAGTCAGAGGAAGAACAGAAGGGTGAAGGACAGATGGCCATGGGGGGTGGGAAGAGGACCATGGCTTGAGGCAGCCCCTGATAACCCTGGCCAGAGGTCGCTGGAAGTCTCTGTACTCATGAAGCCTAACTCCAAATAAACATGATGAGTAAATATCTGAACTTCAGAAGAATTGGTTTTATCACCTGACTCTGCAAAAGGAGGAGAGGAGTTAGCATCCGTTTGTTTTTGTCGACGACTCCCCTCCTCTCTCCTCTGGAAACAGCACCTTGGTTTTCCATGGGGAAGTCCCTTCTCCAGACTTGGTTCTGCGGTTCCAGTGGAGCTCACCACACCTCCCATCTCCGAGATGGCCACACGGTCAGTTAGAGCATTCTAGCCTCCTGGCCATTGGGAGGGGTCAGGGCCATGACTCTACTTGTCCATTGCTCCTCCTTTTGCCTTCCTGAGGACAGTCTCTCCTTGCTGGCACAGGTGTTCTGTGCCCCAACTGGACTACCCTTGTTTTCTTTCCTGAGAATGGCAGGCCCAGACCCCTAGTCCTTCTCTGTTCTGGCTCCTCCTTCTGCCTGACCTGTGATGAATGTCAGACAACCTGTGACTCTCATTAAAATTAGTTTCAATAGCCTTTACTACTGCAATGGACAGATACACTGGGTTCTTGGGGGGAGGGCAGAAAATGAGGAAGCAGGACATCTTTCCCCAGAGCAATGGCCATGGGGCCTGGAACTGACCTGAGCCACCATTGCAAGCTAAGGGACTGTACCACTTAAGTTTTACAAGTCGCTGAGTGTGGTTGTGCATACCTATAATCCCAGCAACACAGGAGGCTGAGATTATAAATTCAAGGCCAGCCTCAGCAAGTTAGCAAGAACCTCAACGATTTAATGAGGCCCTGTGTCAAAATAAAACAAATAAAAATGACTGGGGGTGCAGCTCAGTGACAAAGCACCTCTGGGTTCAATACCCAGTACCCCCCTCCCCCACCAAAAAAAAAAAAAAGAAATAAAAAGAAGAAAATTTTTACAGACAAACTAGGACAAAGAATGGGAAATTTAGAGCTGCAAAGCCTTTCAGAGATCCGCTGATCCAATTCTCTCCTTCAACCCTTGTGGATATTAAGGCTGAGGGAAACTAAGGGAGTGTCCAGTATCATGTACAGCCTAATAGTGATAGAGCTGAGGTTTCCAATTTGAATCATGGTATCTCTCTAAAGCATCTGGGCTTCTCATTTCTGCCACATGCAGGTGTATGACAATGGGTACGAGGTTCTCATGTAGGCACTTATTTTAGTCCATTTTTCTGTTGCTAATAACACAATACCACAGATTGGGTGCATTATAAAGAAAAGAGGTTTATTTTAGCTCATGGCTCTGGTCCAAGGTGGAGGGGCTGCATGTGGGGTTAGCTGTTTTGCTGGTAGAGTTCTGAGGCAAGAAACAGAGAGCATGAGAGAAATCTAGTTAAATTGGCTCTTATAGCCGATCCAAAATCCACTAATCCGTTCATGAAGGAAGAGCCCTCATCACCTTTTAATATCTCATAATGGAACTAAATTTCAACATGGTTTTGTGGGACAGGCTGTGTTTAAACTGCAGCAGCACACCCTCATTGATGAAAGAGGACTGAGGGAGTGGGAGACCAAGGTGTTGGCTGTACTCTCTCTGGAGGCTCCAGAAGAAAATTGACATTCTGTTTCTTCTCCCTGCCTCTGAATGCTGTTGGTTCTCCATGGCTTGTGGCTCCATTATCCAAGCATACTATTCCTGTCTCTGATTCTGTCACATTCTCTGATTCTCTTGCTTCCTCCCACTCTTTTCCTTATAAGGACCATTGTGACTGCATTGGGCCCCTACACACACACACACACACACACACACACACACACACACAATCAGGGTTCCTTTCTATCAGCAGATCATTAACTCAATCACATGGGCCAAGTGCCCTTTGCCAAGGGTGGTGACATATTTCAGGTTCCAGGGATTAGGGAACAGATAATGTTTTAGACAATGCTTTAGATTTAGGCTCTCCTGTTTATGACCCCAAAAAGCCATATTCATTCAAGCATATTTGCTGTGCTCCTGCAGCCCACAGCTAGACCACACACAGAGCAGGTATTTCTATGGGTGTCAAGTGAGACACCAAGGCTTTGAGCTATGCATGCAAATGACAGCAGTAAGGTCAGCCCTGTAGCAGTGGCCCTGAGCCCTCTGCATGTACTTAAGCGTCGCCAATCCTTCTCTCTGGAGGTGCCCTGGCGCCCCTCTAAAAAAAAAAAAAAAAATGGTGGTCAGCACTCTACTGAAGCTATCCAAGAAAAAAAATGTTCTCAAAGCTCACTAAGGACTTTTCCATGAAAAATATGTAAAAAGCCATAAAAATGTAAATGGTGACTAGTAATTTAAAATAAAATATTAACACACCCATGGGAGAAGAAAGAATTGAGAGATTTATAAAACTAACTCCTCATCTAGCACAACAGGAGCTAATAGTATTTAAACTGAAAAACCATAAAAATTATGTCCTAAGCATGTTATTTGAAAAAATTCAGGAAGCGTTTTTCTGATTAGAAGAAAAGATTGGAAAAAAAAAAGTTAAAATTAAGTGTTTCTGAGGAGAAGAGCTTGGAGTCAGGAGACTGTGGGTTTTTTATTATAAGTATTTCAGGATATTTTCATTTAAAGCCAGACCTTTAGAAAAACATAAAACCCAGATCTATTCTTAGAATAGAATTGTGGAAATTCGATGACTGGAAATTGGACAGATCGTTGAAGAGCTTCCCTTGTAGAATTTCAACTTGTTTGCAAAAGGAGGTGAAGGAAAATCAGAAGAAAAACCCAACCTTTTATTGTAATGCATAGAGACTGAAATAATTTGTGGATGAATTTCCAAGTCTTCACTTTCCCTGCAATCCAAACTCAGCACAAATAAGCAATTAGGTCCAATTGAAAGGCAGACAAAAATCATATCATTCTATTATGCTTCCACCAGCATTTGAACCACCTTCATGTAGATGTAATTAGTTAGCAAAAAATCAAGTTAATCTTTCTATCATATGTATACGTGTTCCTGAAGAGTCTGCAAATACCGGACAAATACAAATTTACCTCCTGAGGGGAAAAGTCAACTATAACCAATTCTGTTGAATGCCAGGTCTCATCTTTTGGCAGAGCTGAGACTAGCATCCTGCCTTTGGTAAGAACTCACCTAAAGGACACAGGTTTTTGCCTGAAGCCCAGCAGCAGACCCTTTATGTATGTGGGAAATAAAAGACTACAGATTCCCCCAATACTCTTCTATGCCAAAAATGTCCCTCCCACCCCTCCTTCCAGGCTGCCAGTTCCCATCCTGGAATTCCCAACTGTATCCATTTCTCCGGGTCGAAGTCCAGCCTCCAGGAAATATACCATGCAAAATACTGGCAAATTAATCTGGAAGGACCAACTTGTTATAACTCACTAACCACAATGTCATGCATTCATTCCTTAGGAGCCGGGTCCTAAAGAATAGAACAGTAGAAATATAGGCTCCCCAGAACATATCTGGAGTATGGGGAACTAGAGAGGGAGTAGGTAGGGGTCATCTTGGAGGAGGATGAAAGACATCATCGAGCTCTGGATGATGGATTTGGGTGGCAGACACAAAGGAAAGGTTTTCTTTAGTCAGAATTTCAGTGGCACTGGACACTGATGTGCAAGGCATCCCTGGAGTTGTGCAGCATGGTGCCCGTGGGTTGCCAATGGATGCCAATCCTGCCTGCATCCCTGGGAAAATGGGAGAGTCAGATGAGCTGAAGATGAAAAATCACTTCAGTAGACATAAAGTAGATGAAAGGGAGGATTCAATGACTATTATGACTTCCTGAAATGTTCACTTTTCATTCAAATGCCTTGACATATGGGTCAGCCAGAGTTGAACAGTGTCAATAGTAGAGTTGAACAGTGTCAAAACTGGCCATCACAGGAGGAAATGAGTGAGATATGGGACTGCAAATCCAGGCAGCAATCTGTATCACTAAGCATTTAGAAGATGTTAAAATGCTCTCTCAGGAAAAGGCCTCTCTTCCTCTTTTAATAAAGCTACTAATGTTATCCTGTAGGCCAGACCCTCATGACTTCATCTAATACTAATTGCTTTCCAGAGGCCCCACCTCCAAATACCATTAATATATGAATTTGGCTATTGTTTCTAACACATGAAATTTGGAGGACAAGTTGAAAACCATAACAGCATGCAAATCACTCATCATGGAGTTTGGCTCATAGTAATCTAAATAGCTCACTAAGCACATGTTCCTAACCTCTCCAGGTGTTCCTAAAATATCCCCCTATAGCCTGCTCATGATGTGTTATAGCAGCACTGAACACTTGGTCTTGGAATAATGAGTTCATATGTTTGTTAATCCCATCCAAAAATGAACCCCTTGGAACAGAGGGATTGATTGTGTCCCCAGTGGGAGCACTGGACAGAGCACACAGGCATTTCTCATTGAGCACTTTTTTAAATGAAAGCCTTGTACAAAGAAGTAAACCTTATGTGACCTTTCCGTTTACTCAAAGCAGGACTAACAAATGCACAAACTTGCTTGCATGATCAATCTTTGGCCTCCCTCCTCAAGTGCCAAAGGGATAAGAAGGCAGGATTATTACATTTAAGAAAGATGGATTTATCCATTTATCCATCCATTCATCTATCCAAGTGGAGTTGGGTAGTTTGTATGACCATTAACCACTAGAAAATTGACCTGGTCTGCTCTGCTCAGTTTTTTCTTCTTCTTGGAAGTTAGTTGCATTTAGGAGTGAATATATGTTCCCTTTCTTACCTCCAGTGGCAATCACCTGTGTAGATAGAACTGCCTGAGACAGAGGATTGAGTCTGTTCAATTCTGAATCCTATTATATGGGACCATTTGGTTCATGTACCTTCTGTATCCTCCATCTTAGTAATAAAGGAATATTTTGGTCTCCATCTTCTGGGTTATTTTTTAATGTTTTCAGTGGATTTAGAAATCAAGAGACAGTGAAATGTGATGGTTTAAAATTAACTGGGTGATATATTCAGATCTATTAAATGCTAATTCTTGTCTATTGTTTGACCTGGTTACATTATTGGACTTTGTCATGGAGAAAGGGAAAAAAACAGAGATTTCTTGAGTCCTTTAGCAATGGGATCCAAGATTATCAGAGATTTATAAAGAGGAAATGAACTGTGAATCAATCACCTGTGACCTTAGGAGATTTTATCAGAGACAGGAATGGGTCGTTGTGACTATTCACAAGTCCTTTTTGATGATGAGGGTCATCATGACAATAATTTGACTGATAACTGCTATTTAGAGCTTACTATAGGATAAACTCTATGATAAGTGGTTTACATGCTGCTATGGTTTCAACATGTTTTCCAAAATTTATGTGTTAGAAACAATATCCAAATTCATATGTTAATAGTATTTGGAGCTGGGGCCTTGGGAAGGTAATTAGGATTAGATGAAGTTATGAAGGTCTGGCCTACAGGATGACATTAGTAGCTTTATTAAAAGAGGAAGAGAGGCCTGAGTTAGCACCCTTGCTCTGTCTCACCAGACGGTATCCTTTGTCATGTTATTATGTAGCAAAAAAGCCCTTACCAGATGCTAGTGCCAATCTTCTGGACTTCCTAGCCTTCAACACTATGAGAAATAAACTCAATTCTTTATAAAACTCCTGGTGTCAGGTCTTTTCTTATAGCTTTGACACATATCTCAAACAAGTCTATGAAGTAAGTGTTTTTGCCTATTTTACAAGTGAATACTCTGAGGTTTAGAGAAATCAGGTCATTTGTCAAAGGTCACACAGCTGGTAGTAGGATAAGAAGGGAACTGAATCTAGGTCTCCCCAACTTCAAGTCTCCTCTCAAATCTCCTCTTGGAGTCATAATTTTCGGAGGCCTTCAGTGGAATCAGGGAAAGTTCTATAGTCCACAGTCTCCATTCAGGACGGCCCATGGAGATGGGCCTCAGATCATGTCTATCTCTATGCTGCCTTTGGGAAGCACCTAAGATGCATTGTGAGTAAGTAAGTCAAGGGAACTTTTCTTCCTGCTTTCAGCTCACTTTAGAATCCCTAAAATCATAAAGCTTGTGGATTCTCCAATGTATAGAACCCAATCAAAACTACTCACAAGAAGAGGAAAAATCTAAGCAAAAGTATGCCAATAAATATTTAACAACTGACTCTCTGGAAAAAAAAAAAGAAGAAGAAAAGGGAGGAGGAGGAGAACAAGGAGGAGGAGAAATTACTGTACCTGCACACATCAGGTTCTTATGAAAAGCTCTAATATGTAGCATTTGCTAATTTCCACCATGTAAATCATTCCAGCATGACCAATTTGAACCTATCAGCTTGATGGCTCTGAACTTGAAGTTGGAAAGACATGCACAAAATTGGCTTTTTCCATCTGGTAGGAGCCAGCTCCAGCATACGAGGGTGAGCGCAAGCCACACTGTAAAGTCAAGTTTGGGGGAAGAATATGAGAACTAAGTGCCTTCTCATTAATCTGAATTGAAAAATTGGTCTTACATTCAATAACTGTTTCTCTATATTGTGTACATTTGCTTCATCCAGTTTGGGTCCTCCAAGAACTAAAGGTTAATTCCATAAAAGCTGATGGGAGGATGCAAAAGTCACGAGAAATACAGTCTCTGCCTTACATATACTCAGTCCCATATCAGAGCCCACCTGATCCTCACAGCAACCCTGCATGGTGAGGAGGAGGAGATTAACCAGTGTTTCAGAGGTGAAGAAACCAGGTGATGTGACCAAGATCACGCAGGGTATGGGAGAACAGCATCTTGAACCCCTCTTCCTTCCCTGGCCCATGTCCTTTCATGTGCAAACCCATCATTCCTCAAGGGACCAATTGCAGAACAAGGTCAAACTTGGGCATCTCAGGGCTCTGTTCACCTCTTCTACATAGATACTTTTCCCTAGCTAAAATATTACTTAAATAGAGGTTTGCAGTCTTGGAAATTGCTTTGACTTCTGTGCTCTTGTCATAACCTGCCATAAAGAATGATTTTCCTTTTCTTATAGGACAAGTTCTATTTCTGGTCAATAGCATATTTTCAATAGAGAGAATGCAATAACTCCACAGTGACTCCTCTGCTACATAAATGCAGGGAAAGCTGAACAAAAATTGGCTTGAAAATCACCAAAGATGATTATTTTCTCCCACGTGATAGTTAAAATTGAGGCAAACTACCTTCATATGACCAGCAGGGACTTACAGAAAAATACTTGAGTTTCCATTAAATAAATTTCATGGAGCCGAAGGAAAATTGTATACCTCATTGTGCCTCAAAAATAGCAGTTGCAAGTATTAAAAGACCAAAGTGTCCCATTTAATAATCATAGTGTAAGATTTAGTCATAAATTACTATATCCTCATACTCATATTATGTACTGGTAAAAAAAAAAAGAAGTAAAATTTAAGGAAATAGCAATACTGAAGTAGAGTTAGTTAGTTTTATCTACCTATTCTTTTTTTTTTTCAGTTTTCGGTGGACACAACATCTTTATTTTATTTTTATGTGGTGCTGAGGATCGAACCCAGCGCCCCGCACATGCCAGGCAAGCGCGTTACCGCTTGAGCTACATCTCCAGCCCCTATCTACCTATTCTTGATTGACTCTAATCATCCTGGCTATCTTCGGAGTTCAGAGGAACAGGACATTCAAATTTATTTTAAACAACAAAAAAAAAAAACTATTTGAGGACATAAACCCAGTACAAATGCTTTAAGTCTATTTCAAATACTTAGTGATCTTCTCCTGAGCATTTGTTTTTCCTTTAAAAAAAAAAAAAACTATTTTCAACATAATCAGAAAGAAGGTATTATGTTGCTACCTAAGATTCTGAGTTTGTTCTCAAAAATGCCCCTTCTAACTGGATTCTTTCATTCTTTTTTTTTTTAATGACATAGAGAAAAGGGTCAGATCCCCACTGGATCCCTCTGATATAAGTAGAAGTCCTTTATTTATTGCTTTGAAGGTGTGGTTTCCTTGGTGGGGAGTAACCACCTTGCTCAGGAGACTCCTGTTTGCATCTTGGGAATCAGGGAACCAGACAGCTCACCATTATTTATGTATATGGCTTGACCTTTGACAGACTTCTTTTAATGGGACCTGCAGCAAAATCATTCCAATCCTATTCTGTAATCTACTTTAAATGTCTTCCGTTTACCAGGAAGAAAAAGAAACCATCCCAGCCTATTTGCAGATAAGAGGGGAGGGGAGGGGAGTCACAGCTGTGGTGCAGAGTTTATCTCCTTCAAGCCATTTCTCACTTCATTGCTAATTTTCACAGCACCTTTCTTCTAATAGCTCACTGGTGCTTTCTCCCTTTTTCTTTCTGAGGTGCTTTAGTGGAACAAAACCATATTAGGAAGTCCCTGAGTCTCTACAGCTAAGACATATCCCAATTCAGTAGCACCTCGGGGTTCGTTTCTGTTTTGTTTTGTTTTTTTCCCTGAATATTTCTCCTTGCTGTCTCTGAAACGGAATCTGTTATAAAAATTAAACATTCTCTCAGCTCCCACAAATAAACTTGGGTAAAGTGAAAAAAAATAGAAGGAAGAAAAAAAAAAAGCACTTGCTAGTCTGTGGGTCTGTTAGTTTTGCAGATTTTGAGGGGAGATAATTTGACTGATCAATCATCTCACTTTTCATCTCCTAAACAAAAACACTCAGAATAACACAAAATGAAACGTTTCCATTTCAGAAAGCAACAGCGCTCCTCCTGGAGCAGATTATGCCCCAGAAGTAGAGACTGTGCCCCTCCACTGCCACCCCACAGAGCTCTAGAGGTGACCAGTTACCCACACTGCAGAAGACCCTGGGCCCAAGAGAAGCCCAGGGTACCTGACCCTGCTATTCTCTGCCACCAACTTCCCATGTGCACTGTCACCCCAACAACCAGCACATGAAGCAGTCATCCTGCAAGTGCACTTTCTTACAGAAACACCCAGGCATCTAGGATTGGGCTGGAAATGCTTCTTGGTGGCAGAGCACTTTCCTAGCATGAGCAATGCTCTGAGTTTGATCCCCAGTTCAGGAAAAAAAAAAAAAAAAAGAATCTTTTGCTATCCCTGTGGAGTAAGCTAAATTATGGTCCATCTGACTCTCATAGCTGCATTTGGCTGGGAGCTACCTGTGTGAAGGTGTAGGTCAAGATGCCCCAGTTGCTATGGTAACATTGGCCAGGGGTGGCTATGGTGCCAAGGCTAGAGGCTCTAATAGTTGAGGCCTTGAGTTCAGCACGTTCTTCCAGAGAAGAGGATTCTGATCAAAACAAGATGACCCTAATGTCTCGCTAGTCCTACGCCCTACAGATTGCCTGCTTTTTTGAAACTTTCCCACAATTAACCTTTTATTAAAAATATTTTTCTAGTTGTTGATAGACCTTTATTTTATTTATTTATATGTGGTGCTGAGAATCAAACCCAGTTCCTCACACATGCCAGTCAAGTGTGCTACCGCTGAGCCCCAGCCCCAGCCCCCACAATCAATAATTTTTTTCAGTTTTTGGTGGACACGACATCTTATTTTTATTTTTATGTGGCGCTGAGGATTGAACCCAGTGCCTCGCACATGCCAGGGGAGCGCGTTACCGCTTGAGCCACATCCCCAGCCCATACAATTATCTTTTGATGATGAAACCTAATATAATAAACTTGCTGAGCTAGCTCTGAAGTCATTCAAACCTCACCAAGGCTTGGCTACCCACCTGACCCCAGATTTTTCTCCCTGTGTGTGTCTAACTTTTCTTTATTCCCCATCACCCTTGGCATCTAGTATCACTTTAATTAATGGCTGCGACTCCGAGTTGTAGCAGTCCCTTATTCCATTTCCTTTTCCAATGAACAGCCATTTCCATATTACTTCTGATCTTCATTTTCTTATAAGCAAATCACGTGTGCTCTTTGTTGTTCAATAATTCCCATACTGTAATGTGTAACATGTACTGTAATATGTGCAATCTTATTAATACACAAAGTTGCCTGAGGTCTGGTATTATCATTCTCATTTTATAGATGAAGAAGCTGAGGCTGAGAGCCTACAAGAATAGTCCAGATCACAACAATCATGGCACAGGCCCTCCCCAAACCTGAGCCCCTTGCACAGTGCAGGTGTCCTCAGCTGCACCTGCTCCTGGTCTTATTCTTCATGGGTACCAACTCCTCTATGGCCCATAGAATTTTGATTGATGATTTCATGTCTTGAGACCGTGGCTGAAGTTTTAACGTCAAAAACATTCATATGGCAGGTGGGAGGTGGGTCTTAGATTCCTTCCATCCTAAGGTAGCCCTCCCTGCAGTGAGCGAAGAAGGGCGAAAGGTGGGGGAGGGGAGAAAGTGCTCCCTGTTGACTCTGGCACCTCTCAGGGCTCTCAGCAGTGAAGCTTGTGAGGGGAACGCCTTTCAGATGCATCAAATTCTGCTTTTCAGACAGTGAGGGTGATATCCTCTCAGGGAAACAGTAGCCATGACTGACAAGGGCATGGAGTGACACACTGAAGTGCCACCAAGCACCATGCTGGGTAGATCCTTCCTTTAAGGCAACATCATGCCCATCTTGCAGATGGGAGACAAAATTCTTCTGGAAATTAAATCACCTATAACTCGAAGATCCAGAATTTGTACCCACTGCCTAACTTCCCAAGCTCACCTTCCACGGTACCACCTCCTCATCTCACTTCAGGGACCCAAGGGAAACAAAAGTCCTGAATTGGTTGAGTTTTCCAGAGAAGCAGAATCATTAGGAGATAGCTGGACAGTTACGGGGAGATATTATTTAAGGATTGGCTCCTGACATTATGCTGAGAATCAGGAAAGTCAGTGGTGTCATTCAGTTCAAGCCCAGAGGTTTGAAAATCAGGGGCTGATGGTGTTAGTCTCAGAATCCAAATGCCCAGTAGGACGGAAGTCTGAGGGCAGGAGAAGATGCATGTGCAAGTTCAAGCAGAGAGAATAAATGTACTCTTTCTCTAACTTTTTGTTCTATTTGGGCCCTCAGTGGATTAGATGATGTCTTGCACATTTGTGAAAACAGATTATTTTCTTATTATTTCCTTATTTACTCTAGCAACTCAAATGCTAATCTCTTCTGGAAATACCCTCACGGACACACCCAGAAATAATGTTTTACCAGCTACCTGGGCATCCCTTAGCCCAGTCAAGTTGACAGAAAATTAACCATCATAATCCCCCTGTGCAAGGCCTGGCCCACTCTGTGAAATAGCCTCTGTTGCTATCTGCACACCAAAAGACCAGGATCTCAGCTAGGACAGGAAGGTCCAAGCTTTGTCCCCATCTTCAGAATCACACAAAAACATTCCCTTCCTCTTGTCCAGGGTCTTTGACCCTTCTCAACACTCAGCTCATGTGGCCAAGGCTTTGCATGGGCAGAAGAGAAGGCCATGTATTCAAATCCCTGAAAGAGGATTCTGAAGTTTGTCTTGGGTATATACCAAGGATTCTTGCCATTCCACAAATATTCTATATCCATAGCTCCAACTTAAGACATAGACAGAAGCTACTGTCTGCCACATTGGCCCTTGGCTAGTACACGGAGTTGAACCATCTGTTGGGCGGTTTGCCCAAGCCATGTCTTGCTGATGGCAGCCCATATTTATCTACAATGGGCCTCTATAATACAAGGGTGGGCTTTGCTGGAAATGAGAGTAACAGAATAGGAATCTGGGCCTCCTTCCTTGATATTCCAAGATGCCGTTAGAAAATCTTCAACTTTCTGACACTTGCTGAGTTTCAAAATCACCTTCCTTTCCTACGGTTGTATTTTCAAATATTAGATACAGGTAGGAAAGTTTGGGGAACTTGGGAAAGAGTCCCTGGCAGCTGTTTGGAAAAGAAGACAGCTCATCTTTGTGGCCTGTGATAGTGCATACTTATAACAGTCTTGTGAGCAAAGGAGGGCTAATTGATTATTCCCACTTGCACAAAGAGGTGATAAACACATCTTGCTGAAGGTGAAAGAACCAAGGCTCAGAAGGAAATTCCATGAGACTCTCCCTCTCCTCTCTTGGCATTCACCCACTGACATCACATACAATAATATGCTGGCCTGGGAAAAGGTAGACCAGATGCTAAGAGAATTACTGCTCTCACCTGGATGTCATTGAAGGGTTGGGGGCAGAGTCTCTTAGTCCTCTCTCTGGGCCTTGCCAGGCACCCCTCCATGCTGCTGCACCCACCTTACTCCTGTTGACTCTCACCCACTATGGAACAATTTGAAAAAGTGTGATGGGTACACTTGGCACCCTTGATGTGGGAAGACAGCACATAGCCACATCTTCCATGGATGTACCTGTCTTCTATACCAGGGTTACAGAGAATCAAAACTATGGCTCAGCAACTCACTGCCCAACACACTCCCCTGTATACATCTTCTCATCTTCACAGTGCCAATGTCAATCAAAAGTTCTATCTTGAGAGCATGTGTTAGGATAAGCAAAAGAAACAAAAATAAGTGTGAAGTTTACACTCTATGCCTTTCAGCACTTCTCATCCAAACAAAGTGAAAGAAGACCCGTGGCCAAAGGAAAGAACCCAAAGATGGGAGAATGGAAGATCATGATGAGATCTGATGACATGATAAAGTTAGACCATAGGAAATACAACACCAACCACATAAAGCCCTTCCTGTACCCAATGCTGAGGGATCAAAACATGGAACCCAGGGCTGGAACCTCAAGATTCCTTCCCAAATCACATCACAATGACCATGGGCAGCCCCACCAGTGGGTCTCATGTTTGCTCTAGAATTGTAGAATTGAAACATGATTTAATCTATGCTTTTATCTTCCTCCCACCTTGCTGTGCTCTGTTAAGTTTAGAAATGGCTGATGAATTTCCTTTAAAAGGGATACACTTAAAATGTTTAAGTTCATGTATTCTTTAAGGTAAAAGGTCAATGGTACCATCTTGTTCTGAACGTCACATTCTTTATGGAAAAGACTTGCTAGATTGTGTCCTTATCTGTCAAAGATTGTATCTTGGGAGGGTTTATCTTGAGATTGTGTTAAGATAAGCAATTCCTTTGAAACATTTGATCTTAATCTGAATTTCACTCCTAGCATGTTAAGAATAATCAATGGTTAAAATTCAATGTCCTCATAGGGGGGAAAAAAAAGCATTTTCCCTTCCTATTTCTTTTTATGAGATTTCAGTGCCTTGGGCATAATGTACACTTTCATTGATGAACATCTCTTGATAAATAGAAATAATGTTTCATGCAGGAACCTGGTGTTCTAGGTTCAATAATCTTTTTCAACACTATGACAAATTCCAATACAGATAGAATTTTTATTAATATAGTATGGGGGTTTTTTTGCAAGTTTTATGATTTTTAAATCACAAACTCATAAGATATCCAGTAGTTACCAGTCTCTAATATCAAATTTCTGCCAGAAAAGTAATCTACAAAGCAACTTGTCTAAAAACAAATCATAGCTGCTATCAAATTCTATTATGCTGCTAATAACAGTGTATAACAAATCAATCAACATTGTTTTTCTGATTTTTAAAAAATAGATTTTATTGTCAAGAACTGCTTTAAACTTAAGAAAAAAACAAGGAGAGAATACAGAAAATTCCCATACACCTGTATCTAGTTTCCCCTGCTAGAAAACATCTATGACACATGTGTTGTAATTAATGAACCAATATTAATATATAATTAGTGGTTTAAATCCATACTTTACTGGACTTCCTAGTTTTTACCTCCTGCCCATTTCCTGCTTTAGAATCCCACCCAGGACACCACATTGCATTTAGTCATCATAATCCCTTAGGCTCCTTGGCTTTGACAGTTTCTCAAACTTCCCTTGTTTTTAAGGATCTTTAGAGTTTTGAGGTGCCTAGTCACATTTTTTCACGAGCTGTTCTTCTTAGAATTTATCTGATATTTGTCTTATGATTAGACTTGGGTTATGGGTTTGGGGGAGAAAAGTCATGGAGGTAAAGTGCCACTTTCACTGTTGATGCTGACCTGGATCATCTGGCCAAGGAAGTGATTGCCACATTTCTCCACTGTAATCCTACCCCTCCAGAGGTCCCCTTTCCATACTGTGCACTTTGGCAAGAAGTCATTCTGTTCAGATTCACACTTAAGTAAGGAGAACTGATATTTCCCCCTCCTTGAGGGCAAAGTATCAACGTAAATTATTTAGATTTCTGTGTGGAAGATTTGCTTCATCTCCACCATTAATCAATCTATTCAGTAGTTTACTTATATAAAGCATGAAATTGTGGATATTAATTTTATATTTTAGGTTATAATCCAATATTACTAGGATTATTTTTGGATTGAATTATTCCAGCTTTGGCATTCAGAGTTCTTTTTTTTTTTTAAAGAGAGAGGTAGAGAGAGAGAGAGAATTTTAATATTTATTTTTTTTTAGGCACAACATCTTCGTTTGTATGTGGTGCTGAGGATCGAACCCTGGCCGCACGCATGCCAGGCGAGCGTGCTACCGCTTGAGCCACATCCCCAGCCCCCAGAGTTCTTTTAATTAGGTACTCTGTCCCTTTACATATTCCCATCAATCCTTTAAAAAAAAAAAAGCATATCCTTAGTTTTAGGCCCTACAAGACGCTACAGGCTCATCTTGTCTAATTCCTACACCAGCCATAGAATCAGCCATTTCTTCAAACAGCTCTATTTCCTTTTACTCGAGAATGACTTCAGGAATTAAGATGTGGGGGTTGGGTGTGCTACTGGGTATTATTTTATCATTTCTTTCTTTTTTTCCTTTAATATTTTTAAAAAATTTTTTATTTATTCTATTTTGTTATATATGACAGCAGAATGCATTTCAATTCATAGTCCACATATAGAGCACAATTTTTCATGTCTCTGGTTGTACATAGAGTCACACCATTCATGTTTTCATATATGTACTTAGATAATGATGTCCATCTCATTCCACCATCTTTCCTACCCGCCTTCTTCTCCCTCCCCTTTGCCCTATCTAAAGTTCCTCCATTCCTCTCCCCCCATCCCCATATGGATCAGTATCCTCATATCAGAGAAAACATTTGGCATTTGTTTTTTGGAGTTGGCTTACTTCACTTAGCATAATAATCTCCAATTCCATCCATTTACTTACAAATGCCATGATTTTATTCTCTCTTGATGCTGATTAATATTCCACTGTTTATATATACCACAGTTTCTTTATCCATTCATCTCCTGAAGGGCATCTAGGTTGGTTCCATAATTTAGCTATTGTGAATTGTGCTGCTATAAACATTGATGTGGCTGCATTACTATAGTATGCTGTTTTTAAGTCCTCTGGGTGTAAACCAAGGAGAGGGATAGCTGGGTCAAATGGTGGTTCCATTCCAAGTTTTCCAAGGAATCTCCATACTTCTTTCCATATTGGCTGTATGAGTGTGCCTTTCTCCCCACATCCTCACCAACACTTATTGTTGTTTGTGTTTTTAATAGCTGCCATTCTGACTGGAGTGAGATGAAACCTTAGAGTAGTTTTGATTTGCATTTCTCTAATTGCTAGAGATGTTAAACATTCTTTTCATATATTTGTTGACCGATTGTATATCCTCTTCTGAGAAGTGTCTGTTCAGTTCCTTGGCTCATTTATTGATTGGGTTATTTGGGTTTTGGGGGTGTTAAGATTTTTGAGTTCTTTATATATCCTAGGGCTCAGTGCTTTATCTGATGTGCGTGTAGTAAACATTTTTTCCTATTGTGTAGGCTCTCTATTCAGCTCACTGGTTATTTCTTTTGCTGACAAGAAGGTTTTTAGTTTGAATTCACCCCATTTATTTATTCTTGATTTTATTTCTTGTGCTATGGAAGTCTTATTAAGGAAGTCAGGGCCTAATATGACATAATGAAGATTTGGGTCTACTTTTTCTTCTATTAGGCACAGGGTCTCTGGCTTAATTCTTAGGTTCTAGATCCACTTTGTGCATGGTGAGAGATAGGGGCTTAATTTCATTTTGTTGCATATGGATTTACAGTTTTCCCAGCATCATTTGTTGAAGAGGTTATCCTTTCTCCGGTATATCTTCTCCAATATATGTGCCTTTGTCTAATATGAGATAACTGTATTTATGTGAGTTTGTCTCTGTGTCCTCTACTCTGTACCATTGGTCTACAAGTCTATTTTGGTGCCAATACCATGCTGTTTTTGTTACTATTGCTATGTAGTATAGTTTAAGCTCTGATATAGTGATGCCACCTACTTCACTCTTCTTGCTAAGGATTGCCTTAGCTATTCTGGGTCTCTTTCTTTTCCAGATGAATTTTGTTACTGCCTTTTCTATTTCTATGAGGAATGTCATTGGAATTTTGATTGGAATTGCATTAAATCTGTTTAGTGCTTTTGGTAGGATGGTCATTTTGACAATATTAATTTTGCCTGTCCAAGAACAAGGGAGATCTTCCAATCTTCTAAGGTCTTCTTTAATTTCCTTCTTTAGTGTTCTGTAGTTTTCATTGTAGAGGTCTTTCACCTTTTTAAGATGATTCCCAAGTACTTTTTTGAGGCTATTGTAAATGGGGTAATTTTCCTAGTTTCTCTTTCAGAGGATTTGTCACTGATGTACAGAAGTACCTTTGGTTTATGGATGTTGATTTTATATCCTGCTACTTTGCTGAATTCGTTTATTAGTACTGGAAGTTTTCTGGTGGAATTTTTTGAATTTTCTAGGTATAGGATTATATTGTTGGCAAATAGTGATAATTTGAGTTCTTTTCCTATCCATATTCCTTTAATTTCTTCCATCTAATTGCTCTGGCTAGAGTTTCTAGAACTATGTTAAATACAAGTGGTGAAAGAGGGCATCCCTGTCTTGTTCCAGTTTTTAAAGGGAATGCTTTCAAGTTTTCTCTATTTAGAATGATGTCAGCCTGGGACTTAGCATAGATAACCTTTACAATGTTGAGATATGCTCCTATTATCCCTAGTTTTTCTAGTGTTTTGAACATGAAGGGTGCTATATTTTGTTGAATGCTTTTTCTGCATCTATTGAGATGATCATATGATTCTTACCTGTAAGCCTACTGATGTGATGAATTACATTTATTGATTTTCATATGTTGAACCAACCTTGCATCCTAGGATTAACCCCTTGATCATGGTGCACTATCTTTTTGATATGTTTTTGTATTTGATTCATCAGAATTTTATTGAGAATTTTTGCATCTATGTTCATTAGTACTGCCTTCATAGTGTCCCAGAGATTTTGTTATGTTGTATCAATGTTCTCATGTACCTCTAAGAATTTTTTAATCTCCTCTTTGATGTCTTTTGCAACATATTGTTCATTAAATAGCATATTATTTAGTCTCCAGTAGCTTCTATTTTATATTTTATCATTGATTTCCAATTGATTTCATTCCATTGTGATCTGGTAGAATGCAGGGTAGTGCTGCGCCCCTCCCCTGACTCAGGCAATGGCAAGGCCCTACTGAGGTGGATGGCGCAAGGTGTCCATCCTCTGGAGGAGCGCAGTATGTTTCTGGGAATGGGCTGATTTGTTTTTGTATTCCTTTAATAAGTATAGTTGTGATTTCTCATATGACCATTAAGTATGAAGGAAAAATCATGACTTTCCCAATTAATGCAACTACTTCTAAAGCATAGATCTGTTTGCTCTAAATGCAATGATTCAGCTGTGGAGTGTAAATTGTTAATGTCTAATGAAAAACTCCCTGTATTCCTGTCAAGGAAGTTTTTGAGAAATTAAATTAAAATCTAGAGAAGATAGATTAGTGCTTAGTACTGGGCAACTTGTTCTTGTTCCTGTGCACAATGGTTTGTGCTCTTACTTTTGTTTGATTAAAAGTAATAACAAATCAACCACTTGCCGTAACCATGGCACCGGTTCCAGTCAGTAAGTCAAGAAAGAATAGTCAAGGTATAGGCCAATAGTTTGGGACATTTGTAACTATTAT